>NC_141302.1:2960000-3135000 GCF_037954325.1 Fistularia commersonii | reverse complement strand
GAAGATGGCGGCCGGCATGGCAACGGTCACGTGATTTGTTTTATTGTGTCTAGCCGTTTCCTGGATCCGCGAAACAAAGATCCTTGTCGAGCTAATTACGGGAGGGGGGGCGAGTGAATGCTTCGCGTCCAGATGTTTTCCTCTGGCTCCGCTTGCTCGTCTCCACGGTGACTCACGCCGCTTTGCGGCCCGGAGGTGAGGGGGTGTCTTCGTTTGACGCCGCGCAGCGACCTTCACCCAGCGCCGTCTCAGCACGACGGCTCTCTAATGACCCCCGCCCGCCCCCGCCTGATGTTTATTATCAGCCTTTACAGGCTCAAATAAAACCTTGTTTACGCCCGGGGTGTGTGTGTGTGTCTGTGAGTGTGTGTGGCTAACGATTAACGTGCATATAAAGATAAAAAATAGCAAGGCTAACGTTGCACTGACTTCTGAACATCGGTCACAAGCGAAAGGGGGGTGGCTATGTAAATCTCTGCGCTGTTAGCATTAGCATTAGCATCGGATTGCTAGCAGGAGAAAATGACAACAACGCTGGTTGACGAGGTACAACGGCGCTCATTTTCATGCCGCTTCGCCAAGTTTGAAGAGCTCTGTTAGCTAATGCTTAATATAATTATAATAATTTTAGCCCAAATGTTGACGTTTCTTTGCGAGCCCCGGGAAACCCTGCGTGGCGCAGCAGGCTAGAAGGCCTCGGACCGGAAGACCTCCTCGTCGGACGCAAGAAAATCCAACCGGTGACCACGAGTTTTTAAAAATGGTAGTCCGCAAGAAACATCTGGAAATGGGCGGGGCTTATGAGCTCCACCAATCATCAAGCAGCTATGAGATCCTATGGACTCGGAGAAAGAGCCTGGGAACGGTCTACTTCCTGGGAAGGTTGTAGGAGCCGCTTAAAGCTTCTACTAAACACTTCGGCTCCATCCGTCGTCGCCGCCGCGCGGCGTGAGGGCGCACAGGAAGACCAGCGTCGTTCCCCAGCTCATCTCCAACCAATTCAAATTCACCTCTTATCGTTTCCTGCACCCGCCGGCGCGAGCGAGAAGGTTAACACCCGCCCTCCAGACGCTCAGTCGACGCTTCCAACTGTTTTATTTAGACGCTGAAACATCCCGACGCGTCGGCCCGGCGGACAAATATGTCTGCCGGGACTTCGGGAGGATAACGCCGGGTTTACGCCCTTATATGGACTCCGTTTGGCCGGAGCTGCCCTTCTCTTTTTTTCCCGAATGTGGGGAAAGAGGGTGAAAGTTTGGTTTTAGATGCAGCCGGATGGCAGCAGGTTGTCTCTACCTATTTATTTGTATATATTGCCAATAATCAATCATGGAAACAGCTGTGCGGTCATGATAGCCTGCCTAAGGGTTTCGCCACGACTTGGAGAAAATGTAAACAAACGCCACGCGGCACGCCGAACCTTCACCTCCTCCTTTTTCTTCTTCCTCTACTTCTTTTTCTCCTCCTCCTCCTTCCTCCACCGGGCGGTAAACAAGCCGCCCAGGTCGTCCAGTCCGGGAGCAGCTGGCCGTCACGTGGCGCCGCAAAATGCCCCTCGGGGGATTCCCAGGGGCAGTTTGGGGGAATTTTTCACCCCCCACCCCTCATGGAAAAGTCAGCGGTGGGTGTTATAATAAGAAAAAATATGTAAATAAGTTGCCGCTGACCTTGATAATGTCAGGAAAACCAGCAATTAGACCGATCCCTCCGCGGTCCGACGGTAAAAAAAAACCCCCGTCAAGGCTGAGGATCCATCCTCCGGGCGCCCGCCGATAATGAGACGCCTCCCGGAGTTTGACGGCGGCGGCGGGGATAAATCAGACTCTCCCGGCCAATCAGAGGGGAGAGTTGGCCCGGGACGCCGCGGGTACTTTTCCGACTTCTTCTGCCCCCGGCCGGGCGGGGTTAAGGGTGGAGGGGGTCGCCGGACCGGGCCTGACGGGCGCGGGGTTCGAGCGGCGGGGCGGCCGACGCCAGACACAGAGATCTTTTGTGTTTGTGTATCAGCTGGAAATCACTAACAACACTGGAGCCCCCTCCGCCCGTCCATGTGTGTGTGTGTGTGTGTGTGTGTGTGACTGACATTTTGCTTTTGAATAGCCCTCTGTCGGGCACAGCGAGATAAGGCGGTGTTTCTTTGGCGTGAAACAAGCCAAGACAAAACCGCAAGATATTCTTTTTTTTTTCCTCATTCCAAACAACCACGTCGCCATGGTGACGTCACCAACCCCCCCCCCCCCCCCACCACCAGCCTCGGGGGTCGCCGTCACATTTGAAGCGTTTCCCTGTCTGTCTGAATGCAACTCACACACACACACACACGCTGATGTGCGGCAGCTGCTTCGCGTTAGAGGTCGGGAGGCCTCGGCGGCGCAGATGGAGATGTTGCCACGGCAACAATGCACGGCGCGTTCAAGAAACACCCTGACCTTTGGTTAGGTTTAACTCTTGGGGGGGCAGGAAAGGTCACGGCCATGTTTTGGTTGTAACTCCCCCCCTTCTCAGCCCGGTGAAGAGGATGAGGAGCGCTTTTTGGATAAGATGACCTCCGAGGTCAAGGTCATGGCGCCCGGGGGCGAACATTATGATGATGATGACGCCCCGAGAGGTTATTAATTGGTGGACCAGAGGACGGGGGGGCTCTTGGCTCTCAGCTGCTGTTTCTCATTCTTCCCCGAGCAGAGATAAGTGCCTTTCCCGAACCTCCTGCGAAGATGAATTGAGGGGAACTGGCTTTTTGTTTCCGTGGCAACAAAAGGGGCGGCGGCGGCGGCGGTCAAAGCAGCCCAAACTCCCCGATCCAAGATCCCACGTCGGACATTCGCCAGGAATTCCATGTTTTCGAATCCATTTTGAAGTCATTCCGCCTGCAGTTCCCCTCCCCGGCCACCGGGGGCGCTGTGATTGCGGTGTTAAGCGGTGACCGCGGCGTGCGGGGTGGTTCGGGGGGGTCCGTGCACATTCCTGCGGTGGATACATTAACCCCTCCACCCGCTGACCCTGTCGGGGAGGATTACCCGTCGCCTCAGCTGGGAGCCGCGAGCTAATGTTCCGCTCATTTGTTAGCGCGTTAGCTGACCTGTTCTCAGCGGCAGCTGGAAGTGATCTTCCCGCTGTGGACGACGGCGGCGGCGGCGGCGGCGGCGCCCCCTCCCCCCTCCGTCAGCCCACGCCCTCGCAGACGGGCTCGTCTTCCTCGCGGCTTCCTCCCCCGCAGGCCCCCGACCGGCTCCGGGCCTCGCCAGCGAGCCGTAAACACGGCGCCGGGGCCCCCGAGGCCTGCAAAGACCCGGCGTTTGATGTCGGGGACCCTCCTGTTACACCTCAGAATTTATCTTCTGTCCGTACCTGAGCTCCCTCGTCTGCTTTCCAGGAACCGCCTCCGACACGTGCAGGTCTGTGCACGTGGCGTTTACCGGCAGGACGGCGGACACTGAGGCCGGAAACCGCAGACGGTTTCAACAGACAAACGTCCACAGCTTAAACGGACACGCTTTCACAAAACGACGCGGATCCAGACGGCGTGACGCAATTCCACAAAACGACACACGTTAGCATAGAACCACAGTTTGACGGACGCTTTCACACTCCGTCAAGCCCGGTGTGTTTCCAGTGTTTCTAGTAGGAGGTCCGTTGGTCTTCCGGTCCACCTGACCCGACCTCCGCCAGGTGCTCGGCCTGATGCGCGGAGACCGCCGTTGATGGATGTGGTGTTTTCCCGTCTCTTCTTCCATTTACCCCGTCTTTTTTCTTTTCCGGCCTTCACCTGCTCAGACGCGGCTCCGGCTGTCGGACGGTCATAAATCAGCCGGCCTCCTCCCGAGGCCGTCAGCGCTGAATGTGTCTTTTCCGAGTTTCCCACCCGCCGGGCGGCAGCGGGGGGGTCGGGCCTCACCAGACCTTCCACCCCTCATATCACACACTGACAGAGGCGAGCTGTAGCGTGGAAAATAATGAAATAATATCAAATAAAGTCAAATGAAATAGAGTAAACTGAAATAAAATAAAAATCGACAAAATGAAATAGAATAAAATAAACGTAAACGAAATGAAATAAATAAGCGTAAGCAAAATGACGTAAAATTGAATGGACAAAATAAAATGAAATGAATGCTGTTAAAAAATAAGTCAAATCAACGAAATAGAATAAACAACATAAAAGAAATTAAATGAATATAAAATAGGATCAAAATAAATAGAATTGAATCGAATAATAATAATAATAATAATAATAACAATAGTAATAGCCTTAACCTTGACCATTTATATTTTATTGTATTTCTTATTCTCCCTCCTTCCTACTATTATTTATTTATTTATTTTTTATTTTATTTATTTTTTATTTTTTATTTTTATTTTTTTTTACTTGTGAAGCGTCTTTGAGTGTCATGAAAAGCGCTATAAAAATCCCATGTATTATTATTATTATTATTATTATTATTATCTATTATTGTTATGTTTTTGCTTGAAACTCTGGCAAAACAATTTCCTTCAAGATAAATAAAGTTGTTCTTATTTTATCCTATCTTATAAAATAAGCAAAATAAAATATAATTAAATCAACTAGTGGACTTAAGATACAAAATGAATATGTCAACCATACACTTAAGGTTTGGGAAAAGACGAGACGATTCCTGAATCGACCTCCATCTCTATCAAGGGCAGCAAAAATAACAGCAGCAGGTGTTTTTCTGCCGGCAAAGATGGACGGTGGTTTCATTAGACGGGCAGGGAAAGGTTTAATCACAATAAATCAGTTATTTGAAGGAAGAACTCTGAGGGCTTTTTCACAACTTCAGGCAAAATACGACATTGACTCTAAGGATTTATTTAGATATTTTCAAATTCGACATTATTTGATGACACACAAAGAATGGGACAATATTAAAGAAGCTTCAACTCATTTTGAACAATATTGGATTGAGATAGTTGAGAACAAAATGAACATTAAAAATACAATATCAGATATATTTGGCAGGATACGTATGGACACTTTAGTGGACACACTGGATGTGAAAGCTAAGTGGAATCTAATGCCGTGATTGCTGATGGAGAACGGGAGAGTTCTTGGTTGCCCTGGCAACAATGTTTAAGCAGCCCAACGTGGAGGGAGTTCAGCTGGAAGTTAAGAATAAGGTGTTTTAAAACTCCCTTCATAATAGCTTCTTATGATAATAACTGTTCTCCCCTGTGTTGGAGGGGCTGTGGCATAACGGGGGACTTTTCCCATATTTTTTGGGACTGACCTAAACTGATGAAATTCTGGGAAGAGGTAAAAAAAACAAATAAGTGAGATTTTAAAATTAAACAGACCAATTGATCCACGGCAATTTATTATGGGTACAGCATCAACAAGCGATTTAAGGAAAAACCAGGTGTTTTCTCTTAGAGTTCTTCTATTAATTGCACGTAAAATGATCACAGTAAGCTGGCAGACAGACCTATATCTTGACAAATGGGCACCCATTAAAAATATTTGGAGAGTTGAAGATATTATCTCTATTTGACTGAGTTAGATGTTTTTTTGTGTTTTTTTTTTTTTTTTTTTTTTTTAGTTTTATGTTATTTTTCGCTTGCTAGTGAGGAAATAAGTGACCTATAAAGAATATTGTATAATGTGTATATTGTTAGTCTAATAATTGTTCAAAAAAAATCAACTAAAATGTACATGAGCACAATAAACTGAAAGTAAGTAAAAGGTCAAATAAACCAAATTTCATCAAATAAAATAAGATATAATTGAATGAAAGGATAAACAAAGGAAACTAAAATGAAATGACATTAAATAAACAAGATAAACTAAAATGAAATTAAAAAAAAAAACAAAACCAATAAAATACTATAAGACAAAATTAAAAAAAAAAAAAAAGAAATCTTAAATTCAAATGTCCGACGTACGCGGTACACACTGTACCAGAAAGGCCCCGGGGGGGGGGGGGGGGGACGTTCGCCATCCCATAATAGCCCAGCAATGAAACAAATGGTTGCGTTGAAGGAAGTGTCAGTAGTTAATCTTTACCGTAGCTTATCACTGAACTACTTTTTGCCTATTGACCTATTTTCCCCCCAGCGCAGACCTTGTTCGCCGTCCATCACCGCCTCCATCATCCCGCGCCGCCGCGCATATTTGTCGGCTCATCACTATCATCGTCATGGAGACGCCGCTCCGTCCCCGGGGCTCCCCTCCAAAACCCCGGCGACTAATATTTCACCCGGATAAACCAACCGTTTTCAATAACCCCTTTCTTCTTCTTCTTCTTTTTATTTTATTTACAAGCAGAAACACGTTGCATTCATTGAGTGGCGTTCTTCCCGGCGCCGCCGACGCATGTGTTGACGTGTGTGAGCGGCCCCGAGGGGGAGGAGGTGCGTGGCTGCGCACCAGGAAGTGAACCGGTGCGAGGATCTCCGCCTTCGCTTCTTCTCGTTACAATTTGTCCGCACTTAAACCTCGAAACCCCCCCCCCTCGTTCCCCGCCCGACATGAGCGCCGCGTCCAAGCGGTCGTAATTCGATTTTCGCCGGTGAACCCAATCCAAAGCATCTGTTTTGGACTTGTCGGGCCCGGTTTGTGCAAGACCAAGTGTGTGTGTGTGTGTGTGTGTGTGTGTGGGGGGGTTTACAGCGATGTAAAGGCCATGCTCTTCTGGGGTCTTCTTGTTTGGGGACGAGTGAACGATAGTGTACATGGCGGCGCCACAAGAATGTTCCTTAGGTACATCTTTGCGGAGGTCGGAACCGCGCTCCGGAAACCTTCCCGAGCGCCGTCGCAGGGGTCGGAGGTCGACCGGCGTGGTCTGGAAGAGGCGTGGAAACGACCGCCGGGGGGATGGAAAGGGAGGCTCTTGGTCCTTCTCCAGAGATAAAACCCAAAGGGCTCTTTTTTTTATGGCGTCTGATCTGCTTCCCCTCCGCCCGGAGTTGGGCTTTCCAGTATCTGGGATATTTTTAGCGAACCCCTGTCTCCGGGTGCAAAAAGCGCCGGCGAGCTTCTCCGGAAAACGCCGCAAGGCGCGATTCTTTGCTTTTTTTTCTGAGAAAAACTAGACATTCCTGTTCCTGTCCAGTGGTGAGCGCAGTGGCACGGAGCAGCCGGTGATCGTATCGCGCAGGCAAGATGAAGGAGAAGGGTTGGGGGGGCTGATACACTCCTCAGACACAGCGGGGAAAAATCCTCATGGCTACGTCTGCAGACGGCGGGGCGACTCAGCTGTCTTGCGAAGGACAGACGACGACTCAGCAGTTGCCGAGTCACCGTGACTCACTCTTGCAGCCCTCCGAGTTCGGATCTCCTCGAATGAGGACTTGTATGCTCATTAGTATCTCTGGGTACCCAGAAAGTGGACGCCTCCACGACAGAGGTGCTCTTCCCCTCGTCGAGCCTGACGGGGGCTAGCAGCGCTAACACGCGAGCTAATTACCGTCCAAAAAAACGACCCTCTTCCCCCAGAAAGGTTCGCTATTTATAACCAGGGTGTTATTTTTCTGCCACCAGCCTCGCAGGTGCTGATAAAGCAGGACCCCGTCTGAAACTGAAAGGCCGGCGGCGGCGATAAGCGCAGACGTTACTCATCGCACATCTCTGTCCAAAACAGTTAGCAAGCGGGGCTACACGGGGGGTTCAAGGACGCACCGCGGGAAGGAAGGCAGCCGGAGCCGAGGGTCTGGAAACTGAGAGTAAACAGCGGCGGTGAAGGCGGCGGACATTTTGTTTGTGAAAGCGAAAACGTCTCGGGCAGACAAAACAGCCAAGTCCGAAGAGACACTGGGATTCATCACGTCCTTGTTTTTTTGCGTTCGCTCATCCAGTTCGCCGCGGAGCCGCCCCCTTCTCCACGAAAGCACCGCCGGTGACGACGCCGACGCGTTATTGGCCGAGTCCGACGGGGCGGGGGGGGGGGGGGGGCGCGTGCGGGAGATCGTTCATCTTATCGGTCATTGATTGGAGCCGACGCCCCCGCCGTTTAAAGATACACCCGATGAAAGCTTGGGAAGCTCAATCCAAACACATTGCATTAATACCACGCCACACACACTGACACACACACACACTGCCAGATGTGTGATCGCAAACTGCGTACATTCTCCCAAACCCTGCGGCCGTCACGCGGCGCTAACGCTAAAGCAAAAAGGTCTGGCGTCTCCGGAGGCGTCGGCAAAACACGAAACAAAGCTCCGTTAGCCGTTCTTAACCGTTTTTGGCCAAGTCATGTTTGATGTCAGTCCTTATGGAAACGCTCGTGCCATAATGATATTTTTCAAAAGATGTATGCTTCAGAGCTCCGCATGACGTCGTCGCGCCTTCGGGTTCCAGATTTCGGTTTTCGGGTTTTCTCTCTCTGAAGTTAATTCCCCTCGGAACGGCATCGGAACATTTATCGGAACATTTACCCGACCGCGGTTGGGATTTACGCCTCCACGCTTGTATGCCTTGTATTTGTTTAATCGCGTGCGTTTATCCGATTTACCTCCAACCCCAAAGCTCCCGTCACCGTGGAGCACAAGATCGGATTCCAGACTCAGTTTGCTCAAAAAGCAAATCGGAAACGGCGAGCCGATGGGACGCAGACGGGTCCAGCGGTATGCTCGCGATCTTTGTCCCAGAAGAGGATCGTTCGTATCTTATTTTTTTTAAAAAATGGTTTACCTTGGAGATGTAGGCCTTGATGCCCTCGGCCAGCTTGATGCAGGGTTCACCGAAGAGCTGGGCCAGCTGGTCCGGGATGTCCTGATCTTTGTCCAGAGCATTCAGTAAACTCAGGCACTTGAGCTCTTCTGTCACTCCCTGGCTACGCACCTGTAGAAGGTAAAAGGGGTGGCGGGGGCGATAAAAGGTATTAGGACACTACTGGGAAGAGTCTTGAGGCAGCACGCAGGTTTTTGGGCATTTTGGGAAGGGAAGGTACCCTCGTGACCCAACCCCCGCTGGAGCAGAGGTAGCCTCCGACAACTCTTTCCGCAGAAACTAATAAACAAGCAGACAAAGGAGCGGTAAACGACGCACCCAAAATCAAGTCAAGTCAGGTTTTCTTTCTCATATGATGCCAAATCCCAACCCAGATGTCTGATGATGGAGTTTGGTGCAGGTCTGGACCAAACTTCCTGATCATGGTGGCGAGGAAACAACTGCCTTTTACCTTCCGCTGCTCAAAGGGCGGCCTCAACCGTTTGGTATCGAAGGAGACAGAGATGGACAGGAGGGCAAGAATGAAAACGAAACAGAGGAAGGGATGACGGTTGGGTGGAACAGGAACAAATGATCGCCTACTTCTAAAGGCACTGCAGTGGTATGGCTCGGCATCGGCTTGTTATATTCTAGTACCTTTAACAAGTACCTTGTTGTTATATTCTAGTACCTTTAACAAGTACCTTGTTATATTATAGTACCGGGCAGTACCTTCAGGCGTCAGTAGCGGGGAAAGGAATGTACCTTTGAGTTTCTTTCGCAGTTGAATTAAAAGCAAAAGAGCTCCGTTGGGAACGTCTCACTAAGTGGCCGAGAACAATGCCAACTGGCCCAACCGGTCGCCGGGGAGGAATGTGAAGACAGAACAATTTAATCTGGCTCTGGATCTCTTGTATCTAAAAGCAGTAGTGCTAACAGTTACCAATAGCTGGCATGATATAATAATGGCACCATGTGCCCCTGAGGACTCGGGAGTTACTATCACAACGACATGGGTGGACCATCACATGACACAGGGGTTTGAGACATCCTGACCAACCCTGGAAAATGATATTTCCCCTTTTGGACGGGTTGTAAAAAACCTTTGAAATTGAAGTACAAATCCCAGATAAACCAAACCTCACTGCTTCCTTTACTTGTTTATCTCGTCCAACGCCTCTTAAAAAGGGGAACTAAATGAAGACCTCATTATTCCCGCTGGTTTTTATTGCCCTCCCGGAAGGCTCCGACCCGCCATCCTCTAGCGTGCCATCCATCTCTCTCGGCTCTCAATACATCACCCGGGTCCCGGCGCATTTCATCTCGCATGTGTTTTCCATCTTTTCGTGTTTTCGGTTTTTCTCAGCGTGTATCTGTCGCACGCACATGTTTACCATTTGGGTACTTGTCTTGTTATTTTCCGCATCTCCGGCTTTGATTCATAATCCCCCCGCAAACCCCCGGTCCAAATGTGCTTTCGCTCTTCCATCGCATCGGATAGCATCTCGTAGAAAGAGGCGGGAACCCCGGAGGGACGGTTCTCAGGGGAGGCCTTCCACCTGGAGCTGTTCTCGGTCCCCTACCCGTTTGGACAGGACCGTCAAGCTCCCTCCGGATGCGTGACAAACTAAAGCGAGTGAGGTTTCGGCAATCCGACGGGGTTCTAAGTGAAGCCTTGGAATCCCAAGGGGTTCTCCAAACAGAGTGGAAGCATACATGTCCAGAGAACACCCAAATGTGGAGCCAGGTTACATGTACTCTTCCCAAAACAGAGTGGAAGCATACATGTCCAGAGAACACCCCAATGTGGAGCCAGGTTACATGTACCCTTTTCAAAACAGGGTGGAAGCATACATGTCCAGAGAACACCCCACTGCAGAGCCAGGCTACATGTACTCTTGATTTTGCTTCGAAAGGTCTAAAGGAAACCCAGCGTAAAGTTCTGAGAGGAAATGTGGCAGCTTGACGCAGAATGAACCTGGACGCTCAGGACGCTGGCGAACCGAAACACAACCCCTTATGTAAACGAGGCAGCTCGCCGACGGTGTTGCTGAAGGGCTCCTCCTGGAGCAAGCCTCCCCCCCCCACACACACACACACAGGCAAAGCACATCCATATCGAGACGTCTAATAACAGAAAATTAAATCAGCTATTCCTCTGAGGCAAAAGGGGAAATTGTTTATTTTCCCTTTTGCTACGCCTCCCGTTTGGCACCGCGCTCCGGACGGAATCAGAAATGCTTTCTTGCGCATTTTTGGAGTGGCGGGGTGGGGGTGGGGGAGTCAAGTCAGACATGTTTGGGAACCCGAGTTCAGAGCGTTGCTTTGCAATTGTGTGTGTGTGTGTGTGTGTGTGTACGTGCGTGGCCGTCCTATGGGGAGGTTGCAAGCGTCACGGTCTGAAAGCCATGCTAATGACTGAGTAACGAGCGGCGCTGATAAGAGCGCGATAGCGCTGCTGCACTCCTTCACCCCGACTTTTTATTTGTGTTAATATCTTTCTGCTTGACCCTGATCTCTAATTAAGACCCCCCCCCCCCCCCCCCCCCCACACACACACACACACACACTCCTTCGCTCTTTTGTCTTCCCCCGACCGCCCAGCCGCCTACTCCCCTTTCTTTTCTTTATGCCTGTCGTGGCTTTTTTCACGGCGCGTCCATGTTAGCGCTTGATTGGATCCTCGTGTTCCCGGTGTGTGTGCATGAGTGTGTGCAGCCCTCGTGGAATCAAAGCGTGAAGATGGGGCATTTACTGGAAGGGAGGTGCGACGGGAAGAACCGGCGCCACATCTCCGCGGCGCCTTTTGTTGCCCCTTAAAGAGTGACTCATTCCTTCTTCCCGGAGAGTACAAGTCGCTTCATGAAAACGCGTCCACGTTGCTAATACTGGACTCGGTCCCATGATGCACTGCTGCAGGGACAGAAATATGGCTGCCCTTTTGTTTACAAGTCATGCAGAGGTCGAGAGATCTGCGCTGAAGGATGCGCTGCGACCTCTGACCCCCGGCATCAGAGGGAGGCCGTGAAGTGGATTTGGGTCTCCGTCTGCTTGTGCCTGATGCTAAAAGGAAACCATGCGTCATAGCAACAGTGAACTGGGTTAGCAACTAGCATAACATCAACCTGGACTCTAAAGAATATGGGTAGGCTTTCTGATGCAAACCCGCTAATCGCATGACAGTTGCTCTGCAAGTGTCCACCTCGAGTTCGGTTCCAGGAACTACCCTCCTCTTCTTTGCATTCCCAGAGAATCACGGTATGGCCGGGTGTGACGTACACCTTAAGCGCCTCGCTCAAAAACAAACCACCGCAAAGAAGAAGAGGAAGACAACATGGGCTACATGGAGAGCAACACCACAGAATATCAGATGGGTTGAAATAGTAAGTGGGCTTATTTTGGGACAAAAAGTTGCAAACACTGGAAACTCCCCTGTGGCAAAGAAGGCCAGAAGAAGTCTTTTGCAAACTCCACAGTCTGCGAGACGCAACTGGTAATCACCAAGAAACTACGGTTTGACTACGGTTCCAAGAACTGCTGCTTGGTTCCAATGCTCACTCAGATTTGCAAAAGTTCTCAAGCTTCTGGTTGAGAACCGCCTCAGCTGAAAACTGCTGACAGTGGCGTCCCGGTCTTGTTCCGGAGGGGTGCGTGATGACATCTACCGCCAGCTGAGAACGCCGGGTCCACCCCGCCTTGACAAAGTACCCCGCCTTCCCTCTCCCGCCCCGGCGCCTCTGCCAAAACACACTCCCCGTTTTGGCGGTTCTGGTTGGAGGATTAATGGTGGTTTCGCTCGCCAGTCCGCGGTCATGAGAACGAATGTGTGTGCTTTGCGTGGACGTGTGTGTGTCCATTAAGTTTTGACAAGCGCCGGGGGGGAGTGTTTGATCTATTATGGGAAATGGGCTCATCCATGCCGGGGAGGAGATAAGGGCCAGCACACATCAGTGCACTGGGCTAAAAACAAGATTACAGCAGGACTATCTGCTCCATTAGTGTATCTCCACAAGGCCAGAGGCTACGCCGGAGTTATGCGAGCGGACATTATCGCCACGGCGATGTGCTCTCTTGCCGAGCCGCCGTTTCCAGAGCACCTGTCCGCAAGGCGACGACCGGCTCGCCTCTGAGGTGCTTGCAGGTACTCTTGCCGAGCCGGTCCTACGGTGGCCTGCGGGTTGAGCTTTATCTACGGCTTGCACCGGAGAAACGTTGGACTCGGTCGGTTTCTTTCTGATGTTTCTGGAGTGGCGTGTCGGACGTAGCGGGACGTAGCCCCGCCGCAGTGCTTCAGTACCGGGACAAGGAATGTACCGTCGGGTTTCTTTTGCAGCTAGAAATGAAGAACTCCGGCGGGAACATCCAAGTGAACAATGCTAACCGGCGCGACAGGTCGGCGGGAGCGGAACAGAACAATTTGATCCGGCTCCTTCGGGGAAGAGGCTAAAAATACAGGCGAAACAAACCTCTGACAGATACTTGGCAGGTGGCGTGAGACTCATCGGCACTTCGACCAATCGGGGCCCGGAAGGCTTATTGTTCCTTCGGAGAGTAAAGTTTTCTTTTTCATAGGCTACTCCCGTCGTGGTAGTAATGTACCGATCGGCGTCTTACTTCATCTCCAGCTCTGGCACGCCGCTTCTTCGTTTCACTTCTGATTCCGCGAGAGCCAGGATCCAGCTGCGCGCCCTCGCAGCGGCGCCGAAGGGTCAACCCGGCTTGTGTTTGCGGGTCCCGCTCCCTCCCTGCGGCGGCGGAAAGCCGATCTCCGAGGGATCTGATCGGACATTTCCTCGGAACCCGTGGGGAGGGGAAACGTAAGACGCGGCGCAGGACGCGTGCTACTCGGCCTTTACATCGCCACGGGAACCATTTGTACCCCCCGCTTCTCCTGTTATGCTCATTTTACGGCATTTTCAGGCCAACTCCGCCCCAACTGGCCGCGTTAGCTTCCCCGTTCGGGCGGGAGAAGCCGATGTCGCATCAATAAACCGACGGCGGGTCGACCTCTGCGGAGTCAAAATCGACGAGGGGTTCTTTATAGCCCCCCGCGCTCTTCATCGCCACAGCACGGTTGTTTTTCTTTCAAAGCAACATGCTCCTCCGCCACATCATGCCGCAGCGTTCCCAGATATCCGTGAACCCGCCGCCTCCCTGGACGGCACCTGAGAGATATCAATTCTCGGGACGTCGACACTGATGGCTTTTCCCGACGCCGGTCGCCGCCTGTTGGAATCATCCCGCCGCCACGGACGCCAGCGCTTGCTAACTCAACGTCCAATAATCACACACACACACTCACAAATATTTTTGAGTGATGTATTCCTCCGTAGCCAGAGGACTGTCTCCGGTGGGACGCAGAGGGGGAAGAAGAAGAAGAAGAAGAAGAAGAAGTAGAAGAGGAGGAGGAGGAGGAGGAGGAGGAGGAGGAGGAGGAGGAGGAAGGGTCCGAGGCTGACAGAGCTCCTGTGATCCTGATGCCGACTCTCTCAGGAAGTAGCGAACAATACTTCTCTGTTCCCTCCCCTGGCTGAGTGTGTGTGTGTGTGTGTGTGTGTGTGTGTGTGTGGCCTTCCATCAATGTGCGTGTGTGCAATCGAGATAGACTGAGTGTGTGTGTGTGTGTGTTTGGCTCGGCCTCTCCGGACCGCAAACCCTGAAAAGAATATCTCGGAGGGCTACTTGGAAACCCTGCTGTAATTGCGTGTGTGTGTGTATTTGTGTGTGTGTGTGTGTGTGTGTGTGTGTGTGTGTGTGTGTGTGTGTGTGTGTGTGTGTGGTTTGGGGGCTCGTTGGCAGGCCAGGACTTTCATTTGAAGGGATTAGGAAGAGGAGAAGGCGGCGACGTAATCCAAACCCGACGGGCCAGAAGGTCCGGACCCAGAAAGCTGGGCTGAAGCTCCGCCTCTCGCCTGCACTCTTCATATTATCCCTCCCTTTTCATTGGTCGGTGTGCGAAAGCACTAAATCGAACCTCCAATCAGTTTCCTTGGAGGAGAAACTGCACAAATCTACTCATTTGAGGTTATGAGCTTTTCTGCGCTGAGGCTGCTAACTGCTAGCATCTGCTTACTATCAGCAGCGAGGCTGCTAACTGCTAATGCTACCAACTGCCAGCACCGAGGCTGCTAACTGCTAATGCTGTTGACCGTCAGCACCGAGGCTGCTAACTGCTAATGCTACTGACTGCCAGCACCGAGGCTGCTAACTGCTGAAGCTGCCAACTGTCAGAACTGAGGCTGCTAACTGCTAATGCTGTTGACTGTCAGCACTGAAGCTGCCAACTGCTAGCGTCTACCATCTGTCTGAGGAATCTCTCCCACAAATCGAACCCAGCAGCGCGTCCAAAAAGGAGGTGGTACTCCGGCAGAGCTAACATGATCTGGCGCCACCACGCCATTAGAAGTGAACGAGCACGCAACGGGTCGTCAACCCGGCAACTGTGAATCAGAACCGTTGACCCTTTACCTTCTGGCAGAGCTAATAATGCTAACGAGACCTAGCGGCTTTAACAACCTCTATTACCACATTGGCACGCCAGCGACTTGTGACCTTTGACCTGCTGCGGTTGCTGCTCTATTAGATTGGCAAGCTGGGGTGGTCATTAACAGTATGTGTGTGTGTGTGTGTGTGTGTGTGTGTGTGTGTGTGTGTGTGTGTGTGTGTGGCTCCTTGTAAGTGTGAGCAGTGCATGGACAAGGGCGCGAATGAGGTTGTTTATGTTCCCCGCCATCTCCGCTAGCACGCTGCTTGCTGGAATACCCGATCCGGGACCAGAGTGAAGGTGGATTGAAAGGACACTGGGGATTAATCCAGGTGTGTTTGTCACATCTGTTGTAATCCCAGGGGTGGGTGTTTGTAATCTGGATTAAATGGGCCACCACAGGGATGGAAGCCCCTCCCGTGATTTACTAGTTTTCTGAAACTCGCCCAAACTAGAACAATCTGATGCAATCCAAATTGCTATAGTTGATGTTAATCCCAGCCTGATGCTAATCCCGATCTCATGCTCATCCCAGTCTGATAGGAACTCTGTTGTAATGGTAATCCCAACTCCAGGCTAGGGTTAGTCTGATGTTAAACCCAATCTGATGCTAAATCTTGTTTGAGGTTGATCCAAATCTGATGCTAATCCCTGGGTGATGCTAATCCTAGTCTGATGTGGCTCCCATCCTGATATGAATCCCACAGCAATGCAAATCCCAACCTAATGCTAAACCTAGTCTGTAACTAGTCCAAGTCTTATGCTAATCCAGATATTATGTTAATCCCAGTCTGATTCTTATCAAAGTCTGATGTTAGTCCCAACCTGATGCTAAACTTAGTCTGGTGTAAATCCGTAATTGATATAAAATCTAGCTTGTTGCTAGTCCAAGTCTTATGCTAATGTGTGTACTTTTTAAGACCTTAAAACACTTGATAGCTTTAATTTTGACACTTTATTTTTCATTGTATTTCTTATCCTCCCTCCGTCCTACTATTGTCTATTATTGTTATGTTTTGCTTGAAACTCTGGCACAACAATTTCCTTTGGGATAAATAAAGTTGTTCTTATTCTATCTTAATCCCAGTCTGATGCTATTTCCAGTTTGATGCTTATCCCAGTGTGATGCTAATTCCGGTCTAATGCAAATCCCGGTCTAATGCTAATCCAAGTCTGATGCTGAACCTAGTCTGATATTAGTCCATATAAGATGTTGAACCTAGCCTGTTGCTAGTCCAACTCTGATTCTTATCCCGGCCTGATGCTAATCCCAGTCTGATGCTCATCTCAATCTGATGCTAATCCCGGTCTGATGCTAATATCGGTCTGATGCAAATGTCGGTCTGATGCCAATCCCAATCTGATGCTAAACCTGATATCAGTCCATATCTGATGTTGAACCTAGCCTGTTGCTAGTCCAACTCTGATTCTAATCCTGACCTGACGCTAATCCCAATTTGATGCCAATCCCAATCTGATGCTAAACCTAGTCTGATATTAGTCCATATCTGATGTTGAACCTAGCCTGTTGCTAGTCCAACCTTGATGCTAATCCTGGTCTGATGCTAGTCCCAGTCTGATGCTTATCTCAATCTGATGCTAATCCCGGTCTGATGCTAATCTTGGCCTGATGCTATTTCCAGTTTGTTGCTTATCCTAGTGTGATGCTAATTCCGGTCTCGTGCTAATCCCAGTCTGATGCTAATTCCGGTCTAATGCTAATCCCAGTCTGATGCAAATTCTGGTCTAATGCTAATCCTAGTCTGATGCTTATCCCAGTCTGATGCTAAACCTAGTCTAATATTAGTCCATATCTGATGTTGAACCTAGCCTGTTTCTAGTCCAACCTTGATGCTAATCCCGATCTGATGCTTATCCCACTCTGACGCTAATCCCAATCTGATGCCAATCCCAATCTGATGCTAAACCTAGTCTGATATTAGTCCTTTTCTGATGTTGAACCTAGCCTGTTGCTAGTCCAACGTTGATGCTAATCCCAATCTGATGCTAATCCCAATTGATGTCAATCCCAATCTGATGCTAAACCTAGTCTGATATTAGTCCTTTCCTGATGTTGAACCAAGCCTGTTGCTCATCCAAGTCTGATTCTAATCCCGGTCTGATGCTAATCCTAATCTGACGCTAATCCGGGTCTGATGCTAGTCCCAATCTGACTCTAATCCCAGTCTGAAGCTAGACCTGGTCCAATGAAACCGATCCGGGTGTGTGTCGCGCGGCGGCGGCGTGCAGCTCGCGTGCCTCCACCCTTATGAGCCGCGTCCGTCGCTGGCGGCGGCGACTCTCCTGAGGTGGAACCGCCGCCCCTCCCGCTTTTGGCGTGCAGAAGCGCCGACCTCCCTTTGTCAGGTTTGCCCTTTGGCGGCCGTCCAGTTTAAAAACGGCTTGGAACCGGCAGGGCGGAACAAACCCGCCCGAACCAAACAAACCCGACTCCCGGTTCCCCCCCCTTCCTCCATCCGTCGCCGCGAAAACCTTTCGCTTTCGCTTCGGAGGAGTTAGGTCTCTCTTTCTCGTCACCCGGAGACGGAGGACGAGAAAGAAGGGGAGGAGAAGGAGGAGGAAGTCCAGGCTTTTCAACATTGTCCGAGTCACCTGTCGTCACATTCCAGAGAGAGACTGAAAAGAAGAAGGAGGAGGACAAACAACCGGCCTCCCTTTCAGCAAACTCCTCCTTGGAAACGTTTATGACACCGGTGTTTACACACCCACACCTCCTCCAACAGCATGCAACCCTGCATTGTTTACTTTTATTATGTATTTACTATTTTAATCTTCATGCAGTTGTTATATTCATGCTCATGTGTTTACTGCTAAAGGGAACATTTCAACAACACAATGTAACTTCAAGTCAATCACACAAACTGTCCGCTTAGAAAGCAACACTGATTCATTTTGACTTGTTTTAAGAACGTTACATCAACGTTAGTGTGTTTCTACGCTTTCTTTTTGCGTGTGACTCCAAATCCAGACCTCCGTGGGTTCATACATTTGATTTCCCACTGATCAGGATATTCAACTACGTAAAGACCAAAGTATTTAATAAGAATATAGTATATCCTTGTTTTTGCAGGGGTTACGTTCCAAAAAGAACCCGTGATAGGCAAAATCCGTGAAGTAGAAACCTTTATTTTTTTTTTATAATAATTATACAATTAAATACTCTATTATACATCGCCGCTGTCGTCCTTATGTTTTTTTTTCTTCCTTCTTTATGGAACGAACGGAAGATTCATTAATTCCGTAATGCCGACCTACAGCCACATAACTTTTACCTCCCCTTAGCATGTCCAGAAGTTTAACTTTATCTGCCATAGATAGCATCTTCCTGCCGCAGGTGTTTTTGTCGGTCCAGAGCGTTTTGTTGACATTATGGGTTTTAGAGAAACTGGAAATTGCAAGAGAATTTGCACGTACGTCATGTAAAATTGGCAAGCTGTTTTACATACGTGTACATATTAAACTGCAACGTTATTGACGCACAGGTAGAGAAGAAGCGGAGTGACTTTTTAGCCAATCAGAATGCAGAACACAACGCACCATGCAAATCCGTGAAGTAGCAAAACGGTGAAAAGTAAAGCGTGTTATAGCGAGGGATCGCTGTATTACATTCAGTCACACCTAGGATGTGTTGTTTTAGTGTTCCCTTCTTTTTTTGAGCAGTGTATATATAAAAGTTTATATATATATATATATATGGAGGGGTCTCTGTGGGGTCCTGGCAGTGAGGGTGGGTGGGCTGCCGTGTGTGTGTGTGTATGTGTGTGTGTGTGTGTGTGTGTGTGTGTGTCTCAGGAGGGGTCTGGAGGAGCCAGTCTGGTGTAAAAGGAGGGATGACCTGGATCAGGGCTTCTCTCTGTCTCCCCTCCTCCCTTCCTATCGTTCACCCTTCTTTCTCCCCCTCTCTCTTTTCCATTCTCTCTCTCTCTCTCTCTCTCTCTCTCTTTCTCTCTTTCTCTCTTTCTCTCCTTCTTTTCCCCTCCATCTCCCCCCCGGTGGGGTCCAGATGTCTCCACATGAACTCCAGAATGATGGGAAGTAGTTGGAAAAAAAAGGAAAAGACTACTATTATATTCCTTTTGAAGACAACTTATTTTTAGTGTGTGTGTGTGTGTGTGTGTGTGTGTGTGTGTGTGTGTGTGTGTGTGTGTGTTCTCTTGTGGGGAAAGACCCGACTGTGAAATATGAAGTGTTAACCAACGCAGTGTGTGTGCGTGTGTTTTCTCTCTCACACACACACACACACACACTGCTCTGGATGGTGTTAAAGTAAGTCTTCAAAAAAAAAAATCAATGAAATTTAGGCCTCATTCATAAATTTGAAACGCTTGTGTGTGTGTGTGTGTGTGTGTGTGTGTGTGTGTGTGTGTGTGTGTGTGTGTGTGTGTGTGTGTGTGTGTGTGTGAATGGCCAGGAAGCAGTTTAGCGGATAAGTGACTGTTGATGACTGAAATACTCATTCTCACTCTGGTCTTTCACACACTAACACGCGCACACACACACACACACACACAGATCAACACCTCCTGTGTATGTGTTTGTGTTTGTGTGTGTGTGTGTGTGTGTGTGTGTGTGTGTGTGTGTGAGACTACCCCCCCTCACTCCAGTCCCGTTCTGAGAGAAAGCATTAGCTGCTACTCATCTGATTGTTTTGTTTTGCTAGCTTTAGCGCTGATGGCTTCGTTCCCGCCGCCATCTTGAAAATGGCGCCGGCTCGTTGATGCATCTGCGCGGCGAGCCAATAACGGCGGGGCGGCGAATCCTCCGGAGAGCGGACGGGACACGTTCTGACGCCGGGACCCGAATTCCCCTCGCGTTGTGTAACCCCGCCATGCGTGACTTGGACCTTCCAGGCCTTTCCACCAACGAACATTAACTGCAGACTTTAAGTTCTGTAAGTCCTCACTGTGTGTGTGTGTGTGTGTGTGTGTGTAGCGTTACGCCGGTCTGCCCTAAAATACCAGAGAACCTGTTGGCGGAGTTGATCCGGTTCCCTCTAGAAGGAAATGGCGTGTTGAGTGTGGGAATTGGATAGACTGGAAGAGCGAAAACTTCTGCAGGAGGAATTCACAGAAGAGAAGGAAGAAGAAGAAGAAGAAGAAGAAGAGGAAGAAGAAGAAGAAGAGGAGGAAGGACACCTGTGGGAACGCGAATCAAAAACACCTGTAGTTTGATTTGAACCTTTGAAACCGAACCCAACCTGATGCCCTTTTATCACATCATGAATCAAGATATTCATCCATCGGACGATCGTTCGCCAGCCAATCACGGGGCCACGTATAGAGACATACAACCATTCACCCTCTCAATCACATGTCTAAGCAGCGACGTGTGTGTGTGTGTGTGTGTGTGTGAGTGTGTGGAACACTGACACTAATAAGTCCCCAGGGTCAGGTCATGGTTGGCCTGCAGCTCCTGCACGCTTGCACCCAGGGGTCACAGTGGGCGGGGCTAATCAGGGGAGTGGGCGGGGCTTGTCCGCGCACAGCATGCATGTGCATGACTGGATCTCACTTGCTGTCAATCAAACACATTCCGCCCGATCGGGATCGTCAAAACGACCGTAGGCCAGCTGGACTGCAACGACGGAGAATGGAGCGGTTAGCTTCGCTAGCACGCGCGACAGCTTGTCGGCCATGTTTGTTTACCTTCCGAACGTGCTTGCGTGGAAGGGCCGGGTCAGTAGCTCGGTTACCGCCCGGTTACCCACGCCGGTTATAACATCACATCATCCGACGGTAATATCTCACCAGATGAGACTTTTTTCTCCTTCCAAAACTAACCAAAATATAAAAAAAAACATCAAAAACGGCACGCGTCGCCCTGGCAACGCTCGGATCCCGACCCCGGGCCCGAAGACAGCTGCCTCGGCTCTCGGGATCGGGAAACGCTTTGAAATGGAGAGGAGAGAGGGAGTCGCGGAGGGAAGGGAGGGAGGAGGGCCTTCCAGCCGGCGCCGTTTGATTGACGGGCGGGGGAACGCCGGTGTCGGCGCGCTCGGCCTCCGTCCTGGAAACCAGAGGAGCGGCGGGCCGGCGAAGGGGAGCCACTCTCGCTTCTCTTTTTCCTTTCCAAGCCGTTCCGGCGAGCGCCGCAAATTATAACGTGAAAGCGGCGGCGGCGGCGGCGGCGGAGGAGGGGGTAGGCGGAGAACTGGACGGAGTAAAAAGCTCCGCCGGATCTGCATCGTCTCAACAACACGTACTCAGGGACAGGCGGCGTCCGGCGCCAGCGAATTCCGATCTGCAGGGGAAACAGCGAAGCCTCGCCAGGTCGGAGAGTTATTACACCGCTATTAAAAGAGGTCGGTTTAGTCAGGGGTCGCGGCGCCCGCGGCAACCGCCGTTCGGTTTCACGCCGACGCCACTCCTAATTCGCGCCCCTGTAAAACCGCCGATCTTTCGCCTCCAACCCCCCAGAGAATTGGGAATAAAGTTTAATAAAGTGCTAGGCTAATAGTGGCTTTATTAGCTAGTGAGGGGCTAGCTAATTAGCCACCTAGCTTGGGATGCGCTAAAGGGGCTTCAATGGAGCAGACCCTGGTATCGCGCAGCTGCTGGCACGTGCACCCACACACACACACACACATACACACACACACAGCTGTAGCCACATCCTAATGAGCATTCCAACATGGGAACGTAAAGATCCTGTTTTCATGTGTTCGGGCTGTTGAAGCAAGGACGTGTGTGTGTTTGTGTGTGTGTGTGTGTGTGTGTGCATGCATCTGCGTCCCATGACGGTGGTGGACTTTTCCCCAAATTCCAGGATGTTGTCGTCCCCCAACCCCCTTTTTGTTTTTGTAATGGAAACTTTTATTCGGTGGCTCATTTTGTTTGGCCGGATTCCGGAGGGTCTGCAGGATCTGCAGGGTCTGCAGGATCTGCAGGGTCTTCAGGATCTGCAGGGTCTGCAGGATCTGCAGGATCTGCTGGGCTTCCAGTCTGGACCACCACCTCCATGTTTGTTTGTCACCGAGGGTAGCCCCCCCCCCCCCATCCCCTCCACGCTCAGTGGAAAGTGTGGCGTGTCCCAGTTTGGCTCTGCGACCCCTTCACTGGACCCGGAACAAAACGGGAAAAAGCCACTCCAGAGTTTTCCCGAATGGCGGTTGAATGGCGGGATCACGTGGAACTTCCTGTTCCAGCAATTATATTATTATATATGCATCATTTACTGATGTGTTTCCCCCGAGGCCTTTCATTTCTATATCGGCGGAAAATGTCGTGACAGACGATGATGATTTAAAACTGTAGATGTACGATCCTGAAAATACAACGCTGCATCCTTTTTGTGAAATAATATGGTAAAAAGGAAAATCAAGAAATTGTATGAAAATTGCCAAAAAATGATTGAAATCCGGAAAAAAAAAAAAATCAATCATTCAATAAAGAACATGTGGTAAAAAGGAAAATCAAGATATTGTCTGCAAATGACCATAAAAAGGAAATCCTTGAGAAAAAAAAAACGCAGCATATTTCAATTGAAAAAAAAAATACAATATGTGGTAAGAAAAAAATGGACAAATAAAAACCAGGAAAAACTCAAACTAATCAAAACAAATGAAATTCACAAACCTAAATTCTACCATAAAATAAAATTATTAAAAAAAAATAAAGGAATGGTATGAAAATTACCGAAAAAAAGGAATACTTAAAAAAAAGGATCCTTCAATTGAATAAAATAAAATGTGATGAATTGTTTGATAAATAAAAAGACAAATTAATATGACAAACCTGAATTCTTCCACGAAATAAAACAGTCAATAAAAATCAAGAAATTGTGTTAAAAAAATTACCAAAAAAAATTGATACTCTTAAAAAATTAAATGAGTTCTTCAATAAAATAAAATAAAATAAAATAAAATAAAATAAAATAAATGGTTGGATAAGGAACTAGACAAAAATATAAACAAGAAATAATTGAAAATAAAATAAATTTAAAAAATGATAGAAATTAGAGGAGAAATTAAATCAAGAAATTGTATTAAAAAAATGAAATTAATAAACTCCTTAAATCGTTCAATAAAATAAAATATGCAATCAACAAATTGATGGAAGATTACCATAACAAAATTAATTATAATAAATACTGAAAAAATATTAGAATCCCTTACTCAGATAAAGTAAAATAAAATTAAATTCAAAATAAAAATTCAAAATTCAAAATAAAAAAATCTGAATTCTACAGTAGGACAATAAAAAAATAAAATTAGATGAAGATGTTAAAAAACAAGAAATGTTTAAACAAAAAAATGATCTCGGTAAAAAAGAAACACTCATATCAACAAGCAGTAAAATTAAAATGAAACAAAATGTTAAAGTTTGACCTCATGGTGTGTTATTGTGTAACTCGCCCGATCCGTCTCTCAGCATTAGCATGAACACACACGCTCATTAAAACTCGTTCTCTCACACTTTACATAACGCTGGAAACCAGCCCGAGGCCTGTTTAGATACATGGGGTGCGCACACACACACACACACACACACACACACACACACACACATGCACAAAGTTGGCCAAACCATCCCCTCAATTCACTACGGCGCTACTTCACGACAGAAAAACTACTTGTGTCATTCCTTAAAAATCCACCCCCACCCACCCACACACAAACCCACACACACCCACACACACACACACACACACTCGGAGCCCTAAAACTGACTGTAACCCGACGCTGCGATGCGGAGTCGGACCACAACGCACCGAGGGGGCGAGGTGAGAGGATCGACAGCTGGGGGTGAAAGAGGGAAAGAGGGAGGGAAGTGTGTATTTTGGCGACGGCGTTTTGAGATTAATTCTAGAAGCTCCGAATTAAATCTAAATATTAGCGGCGCTGGGGTTTGTTTGGATTGGAAATCACCTCCTGATTGGGAACATGTGGGCACACCTGTGCACGCCATGGAGGGTTAATCCCAAACACACACACACACACGGCGGCCATGTTGGAAATATCGAGGGATCCCGCGTTCAGCTGTCGGGTTTCCAGGAATTAGCTTGGTGGAAAAAAAAAAAGAAGTGATAGTGGGACGCCGCTCGTTTTTGACGCCGCCGCCGCCGCCGAGTTGGGGGGGCGGAGGTGTCGCCGTCTTTCGCAGGGAGCTCTTCGGTTTCCCAGCCGGTCGGTCACGGCAGATTTATCAGCGTGGGCTGCAGGAAACACGTATTCGGGAAAAACAAAACAGCTGAGATTATGTAACACCGGCGCTGGAAATGGAACCAAGATGTGTCCTCGCCGTAACCACGGAGCCACGGCGCTCGCTGTTCGCTGCACGCCGTTACCCCCCCACACTCCCGTCACAACCCCAGCAGAGGCTCTCATTAGCACGCCGTTGCTAATCAGGCTAATTCTGTGTGTTTCCAAGTGTTAAACCGGTGCGTTGCTACGGGAACAGCTGGCGGGATATCGGACACACACACACACACACACTGATGATGTGAGGAAGCGGCGTGACAGGGGGAGTCCGGTCATGTGACACACCGGCGCCCTCCCTTGCTACATGCTAGCTAGTTAGCATTAGCCGCTATGTTTTTAGCCACGTCACAGACGCTCACTGAGGCCTGAATGTGCAGGAAAAAAGATGATTGACGCTTATACGGGGCTGATCGATAATCAATAAATAATCGATAATCAATTCCTGAAATAAATAAAACAGCGCCTTTAGCCGTTAAAAAAAAAAAAAAAAAGAAACTACGCTCCCTGTTAAGGTGCCGCTAAAAAAAAACAAACTGAGGCCTGAACGTGCAGGAAAAAAGGTGATTGACACTTATACAGGGTTGATCGATAATCAATAAATAATCGATAATCAATTCCTGAAATAAATAAAACAGCGCCTTTTTTAAAAAAAAAAAAAAGAAACTGCGCTGCCTGTTAAGGTGGCGCTAAAAAAAACAAACAAACAAAAAAAAAAAGGCACGCCATCCCGCGTGATTCACAACACATGTGGGACCCCGACGCCATTTTGTTTTTTACTTCCCGCTCGCACGCCTCGTGTTCACGCCGACCTCGGTACGGGATTTCGCTCGCACATTCATCGCGCGGACGTTGGGTTTTCGGGCGTTTGGAAAAGAACGATGGAGAAGCTCACATCAGCAAAAAGAAAAAAAAAATGGCGCCCCTCCCCCCCCCCCCCCCCGAGTGTGTGTTTGTGTTATGGCGTTCCTGATTGTGCCTCGCCGTTTGTCCCGATGCGCCTTTTGTCCGCGGGCGGCGGCGTCCCGCCAGGGGGGCCGCCGTGTTCGGCCGCGGAGAAAGGAGGGCCTGTTTTCCAGAATAAAAATAGCCGGCCTTCACATGAGAACCAGGGGGATTCCCCCGCCGAGCGCAGATACACAGCGCCGTGTTTTTCATTTTCACCCACACACACACACACACACACACACACACACACACACACACATGCTGCCAGGGAGACACCACATCCATCAGTGTGGGAAGCCATCGATTAAGACGCGCACACACACACATCGGTTGCAGCCGGACGGCGAGGAGGGATTCAAAGAAATAGATAAATCACAATATCCCGGAGCCTCCCTTTTAAATATATAGATTTAAATATATATGATATAAATGATGATATATGGATGATAATCCAGGTGTGTATGGTGAATGCGCTGATGGGCTCCCGGCGGAGTGAAACCAAAGTGATTTATCTATTTATTTCTAATTTTTCTAGCTTATCTTGTCTTTAGTATTTTTTTTCCCCCGCACATGTGTGTGTGTGTGTGTGTGTGTGTGTGTGTGTGTCGTTTTGCTGCATCTTCGCCAGATGATGATCTACTTCTGGATATGCTGTAGATGTACAGCAGATGACGGTAATATAGCAGTAATAGCATAGTAATAACTTAGTAACAGCATAGTAATAGCATGGTAATAACAAAGTAATAGCATAGTAATAACATAGTAATAGCGCAGTGATAGCATAGTAATAAAGTAATAGCATAGTGTTATCAATAAAAATAATAATGAAAAAAATACATGGTTCGATTAAAATCGGAAGACCGCGTGACTTTTTCGGCTCTTTTGGTTGATGTTTGGTGAAGCTCCGTGCGATAAAGGTGGAATAACCACAGTGTTTTTAGGCGCTACGTCACAGATGCCGGACAGAAACATCAACGGGGTTGTGTCGCTGAATCCGATGCCGCAAACTGAAACTCCCGACGGGTCAGATAGGCCTCGGGGCCTCCAGGTAATCCCCGCATCGGCGGGGATTAGGACGAATCCGACCAACGGGACGAAGCGTAGAAGAAGCGAGAAGGTCGGCGGCGGCGAAGCGGCCCTGACAGTAGCCCTCGGGGAGAGAGGGGTTGTACCACCGGATCGGAGATTGGCGGCTCCATCCCGGAACCGGTCCACAGCCGGACTTTGACCCCCCAAAAAAGTTTGACGGCCCACCTCATCGGAAGATCTCCTTCTTGCACAAACGCCTCATTCATTTATCGGATTCACCCCGAAACTCAGGAGTCGGAGCAAAGACCCCCCCCCCCCCCTTCCGCGGACCTCCACCCCTCTGTCTGAGAAGCCCTCGCAAAGGGGATTCCAGCAAGAGCAGCCCGAACTTCTGCGCTGCTTGGGCTGTGTAACAACGTGGTAATAGCGTCGTAATAACACCGTAATAGCGTCGTAATAACATGGTAATAACGCCGAAGTGAGAGGCGCAAGGAGAAAAAAAAAGAAAAGGAAAAGTTCCGAGCCCTTACCTGGGATATGGACATGTTCAGGTAGACAAAGAGCCCGGTGGTGGAGGCGATCTGCAGAACCACCACCACGACCACCACCAGCGCCACCCACATCTTGGACGGCGCCTCCCGGCGCGCCGCTCCGCCCGGCCCGCCGGCCGGGACCATCATGTAGGTGGTGGACTCGCTGCTCACCGATCGGAAGTAATCCTGCTGCTGCTGCTGCTGGTGCTGCTGTGCGCTCGGAGCGGCCATGGCGTCCCGGACGCATGGGGAGGACGTGGTGGTGGGGGGACCGGGGTGCAGAGAGGAGCCCGGGTTCGACCGACTGACCGCGGCGGGAGAAAAGGGGGGCGGGTGGTCGGAGGAAGGGGGGCGGGGGGGCGGGAAGGGGGAGTTTAGGTGTCCATGCGTCCGACGCCGGTGGAGCTCCGCGCTGCTCTGGGAGGAGGAAGAGGAGAGGCGGCGGAGAGGAGGAGTGGGAGGGGCGGGGTAACCTCCGCATCACCCCCGGAGCCAAGGAGGAATGCTTTACACGCTGCGGGAACTTTGAAAAAAATAAAATAAAAGTAAAGCATTTAAAAAGTTTTTTTTTTTTTTGGAGGGGGGGGGGGGGGGGTTCCATGGAAATGCCTCGCCGTTTGTTTCATTTTTATTTTTTTTTGAATGTCACTACTGCACTTCCAGGAGTCGCCGCTAGAGGGCGCTGTTTACACTCATTTCAGTTGATCAGGAATCGATCCAGACAAATCGGATTCTGATAATTCATTTTTAATTCAAAAGCTCATTTAGCCCCCCTCCCAACCGAAAAAAAAACACCAAAATTAAAAAAAAAAAAAAAAATCAATAATAAAATCCTTTCAATTTTTTTTTGGGGGGGGGAGACTTTGTCAATAACCCTCTATGCCTCTGTCAGGCTTTTTTTTTTAAAAAATCACTTTTTATTGAAACCACTATACTCAACACACGCAAAATAAACATTTAAACTAATAAATAAAAATAGAAATAATTCATAATAATCAGCGGTAAAAATTATTATATTCAGCATTTCAAATTCAAAGCTCATTCTAATCAAATAACAAAAATAAGTAACAATTATAATAATAACTATAACTTTGTTTGGTCTTCGTCAATAACCTTGGCGCTTTTTACTTATTAAAAAAATATTTAAGCCACCTAACTCGACACTCAAGGACACTGCACAGACACATACATAGACACAAAATACAGATTTAAAAGGAGCAATACGAATAAAAAACAATGAAAATAATTCATTGTGATAATCATAACAAATAGCAGTATTGATGATCAAGTTAAACACACACATACCAGTAAAAAGACATTGTTTTTTCGTGTTATTACACTGTAGTTACGTTATATGTATATATACATATATATATATATATATATATATATCAGAGTCAATTTACGGGTCTGCTTGCACTCGGCCAAAGAAAAGCTATTTCCACACTTTTCGTGGGGGTGGACGGTAACGGGAGGAAGGTAAATCAAATGAAAGCGATTGGAAGAGACAAAAAAAGGGAGGGATATATTAATGCGCACACACACACACACACACACACACGCACATACGGACACACACACACACCTCGGCCTCGACGGCCATTTTTAGGGGGGATGGGGGGCTTTACACAAATATTTGCCCAGTGTACTCCTCTTTATCACCAGTTTATCCGCACACACACACACACACTCACACACACACATAGACACACACGCACGCACGCACACATGCACGGGAAAGGATTTCATTCTGCCGACTCTGTTGTTATTGGATGGGATGTTCAATCGCAGCGGTGATGAACGTGCTGTTTAGGTTTTTATGGGCCGGCGGCGGCCAAACGGGAGGCGAGGCGAGCGCGAGCCGGCTCCTTCGGAAAGCAGGAGTAGATACGGGCTGAAGAAGAGGAGGAATCACTGTTTACACTTCAGGTCTAAACATTTCCTTTGTTTCTCTTCGACCAAAACGGCTGTGGAAGCGGAGCTGTTTCTTGGGCAGATGAGCTTTCAGCCAGGTTTTGTTGGACTTTAGCTTAGCATTGCTAACAGCTTTCAACCGTGAAAGAGGACGGCGGCGCTGGATTAACTTCCGACTGTCAAGGAAGGGTCAGAGGACGAGGCCGAGGTCGCCTTGCAGTACCTCATGTGTCCAGAAGGGGGCAGTGTTGAGCAGGAAAGAGCGGAAGACTCGTGGCTCCGCCCCCTCCTGGTCCAAATCGGGGCTATTTCCTTTAGAACTTTCCACCGCATCAATACGAAAAAAATCAATTGAAAATCAATCCGACAATGCACCTGGAGGGAGGTTTGCTCATTTCAATCGGCACGAAAAAATGAAATAAACTGAATCAAAAAATAAGTGATATTAAGTGGGAAATTCAAGTAAAATAAAGTGGAATAAAATAATTTGGAGCGGAAATTTTGAATAAAATAAAGAAAAAAAAAGCGAATAAAATGAAGCGAATACCAGAAATCAAAATAGAATGAAGTGGAAGAATCAATAAAATAAAATAAAGCGAAATAAAAAAAAGAATGAATTGCAAAAATTAAATGCAATAAGTTAAGATAAATCAAAGGAAATAAAGCAGAAAAATGAATAAAAAAAATCAGAATACATTGAGATATAATAAAATAATGTCTAGTAAAATAAAAACAAAATGCAAAAAAATGTAACGTCATAAAATGAGGTGCAAAAATTAAATCAAATACAATAAAGTGACAAATAAAATGTAGCGGAAAAATACACCGGAATAAAATACAACAACGTTTTCCCAAACATCATGTTCAAACTTCAACATTACCATGAATCCCCGGAGCCTCATCGGTCGGCAGGTGGGCGACGCCAGAGTCTGAATCCAAACAGAAACCAGTTCAGAACCGCCGAGGAATATCTCCGGTTCCACCGGCGCCTCCTGGAACCGCCGGCGCTGGTTTCCCCTTTTCCCAGGCGCCGGTTCAAACCACGCTGCTTGGGAAATCATGACAAAGAGATTTCCTGAAGCCGACCCAGCTCGGGGTTCAAACCTCCGGCCCGCCAGAGGCCTTTGGGCAAAAACCGCTGGAATCATTGGACTCGACTTCTCTGCTCTCCCTTTATTACCTCCAACAGACCGAACCGGTCGTTAGTTTGGATCCGAGTGGAGTCTCGGACGGGTCACCGTTCTGATACTGGATTTTTTTCAAACCCGGAATGAAGATCCCGACCGGTTCTGACAATTTCACCTCATATTCACGTGTTATTACGCTTCCGGTTACGGTTCTTGGGTCGAGTCACGTGACGTCCCGATGTCACGGCCTGGATAAGGCTAGCATAGAACAAGGGTGGGCACATTTCCAAAGAAAAGTCAATTTTTTGACAAAAACACTTATTTATTTGTGATTTCCTTACTTTTGTTTTGCTAAAATGCTAATATTAGCGTTCCCCTCCTGCAGAGTTCATGCAGAACAGCGAGGAGTTCTGTGAAACACTCGGGTGCAGGTCTCCTACGTCGTTTTGAAAAACGTGGCGATTTAATGCGAAAGCATGTTGTGTGTGTGTGTGTGTGTGTGTGAGGGGGGGGGTTGGAAGTTATTTTTTCACAGTTTATGTACTCCTCCGAGGCCCACAAAGTACTTCGAAGTACTTTCTACTCCGAGGAGCACAGAGGAGTATTTCTTCAAAGTGTCATCATCGTCCATGATTCCACCTCCTGATCTGGTCGCCTCCCTCTCACTCTCAGCCAAGCACTTATCCAGATGTGTGTGTGTGTGTGTGTGTGTGTGTGTGTGTGTGTGTTTGGACACCGCAGCTGTCCGCAATGCACCCTCCCCCCGCGATTATCTGTTGCGTGCACGTGCGTGCATGTGCATTGCTGCATGTGTGTGTGTGTGTGTGTGCGTGTGTGTGTGTGTGTGTGTGTGTGTGTGTGCGCGTGTGTGTGTATTGGTCAGCTCCAGCCCGTGGTGTGGAAACATAATGGCGGTCAGCGGTGAGGGTCGAAAGTTCACACTCGGCATTCCATGACATATCACATATCAGAGCCAGGGGACTGTCTCTCTCTCTCACACACACACACACACACACACACACGCGTTGCAGCTGGGCTATTGCTTTTGCCATCACATATTTTTAATTTTTATTTTTTTCATTCCTGTGTGTCAAAGGCTTTTTCGTCCAATGTGTCTGCCTGTGTGTGTGTGTGTGTGTGTGTGTGTGTGTGTAATTGGAATGACACATTTGCTTAAAAAAAATAGCATGAATTTTATGAGCAACTTATATATTCACACAAATGTGTGTGGGTAAAAATAAACAAAAGAAAAAAAAAAATTACAAATATTAGAAAATAAAAGAAAAGTCATCGTGTGTGAGAAACCGAACTGCGACACACAGAAAACACAGGCGTTAGCATCAGCAACGACACACACCGTTGTCAAAATGTGTGCGATTTCTGCGCCTGCGCTGCCACTTCCTGGCTACAACCAGTTACTGCAGCAAATCAACATGGCGGAAATCAAAAGGTCGTCAAGGCTTTCAGGATTGCTTCGTTTTGACTTTTGACCGCCATCCCTCGCCGCCGCCGCCGTTAGCTAAACCAGCATTCTGGCCTCGTCCACGGACGAGGCGAGGATGGCGTCGGCCAGCCGCTCGGCGAGGAGGTGGATGTCGCCGTCGCCCGCGAGTCCCCCGAGGTCTTTGCCGCCCAAGGCTCGGTCCACGATGTCGCTCGACAGGGACTCGGCGAAGGCCTCCATCTTGGACCCGACGTCGCTCTCGGTCAGCGAGCGCAGCAGGTGCTCGATGAGCTCCTCCTGCTGGGCGGCGCCGGGTCGGCCCACGTCGTCGGTCTCCCTCGGCGTGGAAGGAGGCGGCGAGGGCAGGAACTCCCTCGCCAGGCCGCCCTTCAGCTTCCTGACGAAGCTTTGGCGGCTGCGCTCCGGCGGCGGGACGAGAGGCGTGGTGGGCGGAGCGTCGGGGTAGTCCAGGGATCCGGCGGCGGCGAGGGACGGCGGCGCTCGTAAGTCCGGGCTGCCTTCCAGCATGTCATTCTCAAGACGCGGGTTTCCTTCGACTTCCCGGAGGAGTTCGCGCGCTTCCCTCAAAGCGGCGTCCATGATCACCGATGCTAGCTCCTCCGCTAGCGACTGACTGAACACGCAGCCGTGGATCTTCACCGCGGGTTCTTCCATCTCCGGCACGGATCCCGACGTCCGGGGGCTTCGGCGCCGAACTCTGCGAGAAGAAAACCAATAACTGGTTCATATATTTTCTCCACTGCTTATCCTGCAGATCTCAGACGGTAACATGCGGTGAGGTTCATGGGTAGTGAGGCTGGAGAACTGCCTGCCTCACTTGGTGGCTCTTTGCAGCTGTTTTATGATCGCTCAGCACAAGAAACTATTAACACACATAGAGTTGTTGACAAATTTGGAAATGTAGTCATCTAGGAAAAGTGTTTAAAAATTTTAATAGTGCAGTGGTAGTGCAGAGCATGCCAGCGGTAAGCCGTCATTGCGCAATCTACGTTGAGGCTCGACAGTCGGCAGCCTCACCGCATGTCTCTTCTCAGTATTTGAACAGTCCATGTGTAAATACAGCGATTTTGAATAAAAACTGGTGAGGTTAAATGAAAAATACCATAAATTCCGGCATATAAGCCGCTACTTCTTTCACGTGCTTTGAGAACTGCGGCTTTTACAAAGATGCGGCTAATTTATGGATTTTTCTCGGGTAATTACGGTGAAACTCTTTCGGCAAACCCACTCGCATTGACGATAACTCTTCAGATCGCGTTTTCTGCGCACACCCCCATCATGAAAGGGACACTCAGAAATGCATTTGATGCGGCTTGCAAATTAAAAGTGATCGAAAAGGAAATACAGCATTTGCGTTATGTACCTTAAGGAGGACCTCACCTGGATAACTCCTGAAAAAGGCACACCAGAGGCTTCATTTCCCAAAGATACTTAGGAGGAACAACCTCGCCAAGAAGTTGCTAGCATGCTTTTAGCGCTACAGCGTGTTTCGCTAGCAGCACGGCAGCAGAAAGGAAGGCACAACCAAAAAAACATCGCCCAAAACATGCTCTTCCACATGTTAGGTTATAGTTTCTATCTTACATCTCCAACTCAAAGATGCCAAAAGCCCAAAGGCGTCCACCTTGGACCCGTCACGGGGGCCACTGATGGAAACGTGCACTCGTTCATTATCTCATCCCCACTCGAGGGCTAAAACAAGGTCAATAGGAGGAACAAGACGTGCAGAGATGGTGTGAAAAAGCTGTAAAGGCCTTATATCAGTCGCAAATCCAAACCAGGAAGCGTTAAAATGGCCCCCGACTGTCGCCGCCTTCCTCTCCGCCCTTCCGTGCAGAGCGTGCGACCACAGCCTGTCACCATATGAGCTGTCAGAGCGCCAGGGCGTCTCAAACAGGAAGTTATTGTCTTTGTCTTTTCTTTCGCCTCAGATTCGTTGGGGGGAGAAAAAGTCACCCGACCGGTCGGTTTCGGCTCAATCAACGATCGGAGAGGACGCGTACGAGGAGGGGAGCTCCGACCGCCGTTCCATGTGAGAAGCGGTGGCTCCGACGCCGAGCATCTGGTACCGTTTGAGTGAAAACACGCCGTCCAAAGAGCTGTTAGCAAACAAAGCCGTTTAGCTAATAAAAATGGACAAACTGGCTGATTATCTCACTGCAGGGACCCCCCCTTCCTCCTCCTAGCTTAAAATACTTGGTATGTTTTTGATTAATAACGCGTTTATTAACCACATCTTAGGCATTGTGTTCCAACTACTTCAAATTAATAATAGTGGTACACGCAATACTTCATCGGCTCAGCGGTTCGTACGGACATCTGTGCTAATGATTAGCAGAGGGTCTGCCAGCGCAGGCGCTCCCCGCATGTAGGTACATCTGGGGGTTAGCAGGTTAGCGATTTAATTTACAAAAGAAGTAAACTGCCTCTGTGTTTTGCTTGCGATTGTTGTTTAAATCAAGAATAACACCGGTCGTTCGGTGTCGCTAGCGGTAGCTTTAGCACACTGGCACCAGTGCAGATTGGTCCTCGCTAACGGTCGTGTGAAATAGCCCTCAAGTCCAATTCAACTCAAGCTAAAGGGCTGGCTTAGAGAAAAACATGGCTAAATTACTTCACCAACTCGCTATGCAACCAGCTCGGATGCTAATGACAGATTAGCATCTGTGATGCGGTGTATATTTCGTCAGCTATATTAAAAAGTGCTAACGCCTACGCCAGTGATCGTGTGAAATAGCGCTCAAGTCCAATTCAACTCAAGCTAAAGGGCTGGCTTAGAGAAAAACATGGCTAAATTACTTCACCAACTCGCTATGCAACCAGCTCGGATGCTAATGACTGATTAGCATCTGTGATGCGGTGTATATTTCATCAGCTATATTAAATACTGCTAACGCCTACGCCAGTGATAGTGTGAAAAAGTGCTCAAGTCCAATTCAACTCAAGCTAAAGGGGTAGCTTAAAGTAAAACATGGCTAAATTACTTCACTAACTCGCTATGCAACCAGCTCGGATGCTAATGACTGATTAGCATCTATGATGCTGTGTGTTTTCCGTCAGCTATATAAAATAGCGCTAACGTCTACGCCAGTGATCGTGTGAAATAGCGCTCAAGTCCAATTCAAGTCAAGCTAAAGGGCTAGCTTAAAGAAAAACATGGCTAAATTACTTCACGAACTCGCTATGCAACCAGCTCGGATGCTAATGACTGATTAGCATCTGTGATGCAGTGCACTATATCAAATAATGCTAACGTCTACGCCAGTGATCATTAGCACAGGCTAACGAAGAGGGGAAGCGAGCGCGTCGGGGTTCGATCGTTGGATGACGGGTCGGGGTTTCTCCAAACAGGAAGTGACCTTGCAAAGGACAAAACGGGTACTTCACGCACAACTGGGACAGCTTGTTCTGTACAGAAGTACTACTGGAAGTATTCTTCTCGTACAAAATGTGCAAAATGATATTTCTCACTGTGGGAGAACCTTCAAACCAACGCCGAAACCCGGTCGTCTCTCAGACCGAGAGAAACCCAAGGGTTCCGCCGCCCGCTGAGTCTCATCTCCTTTCACCGGCGTCGGAGCAGTTTAAACACATCGTGAATCTCCATACCTGATCGGGACCCTGAACCCACCACGCCGACCCTCCCACCAACAGCTCCATAAATCGACTCCCGAACCCCCGGAGGAACAATGAAACGGCGGCACATGGAAATGCACTCACCGGTTCCCATCAGCCGGAGTGCGCTCTCCGGCGTCTCAAGTGCGAACGGGTTTTTGCACGGAAACGTCTCGACAAATGGCTTTAACACACTTCCTGAATGTTGTGAGAGAGAGAGTAAGAGGAAGTGTATCAGTGTGTGTGTGTGTGTGTGTGTGTTGAGGATGATGGATAACCACAAACACCCCTCCTCCCCCCTCAACGCTTATAATTCTTGATAATGTTCTGGAGTGGGTTTGTTAAGGTAAATAATTACCCCAAATGAAGGTGATTTGCATAAAAGTGGGTGTGGCCTACAGCTTGAAATGGGGTCACAATATCCGCGCCATTTTTGTAGTTTAAATACACTTTTTGTGGAGTTTGTCATTTTTTTTTTTTTTTTTTTTTTTGGAGTTTAAGCCACATTCCTCTCTTGGGCTGCGGTGGGAGTTCCCCTTCGGCTCCAGGGAAAATTCAAAGAATCTCAAACCCCCTCCGATCCCAGAGCCGAGGGCCCTCGTGAGCTTTTCGCCCGAAAACAGGAAGCTTAAGCGGATAAAACTGAGAAAAAAAAAAAACCCACAGCGATACCGTGAGATGATATCTCCGATGATATCTTCATCGGACGCCAGGGTAGCAAAAAAATACACAGTCTCCGGGGGTTCGCCAACGCCGTTCCGACCCCCAGGAAACAAACGGCTAACTTTTTGCTATCAGGGTCGCGTGGTTCTGCAGGGTGAGATCATCTCCGAGGTTGTTTTTCGGCGGGAGGCGTTGACGGGCGACTCCGAACGAACGACCTGTGGGTCGTTTCATTTCCACGGGACCAGAAGGGGGACGCACGCCATCTCATTTCTGCTCAGGGAGCGGCTCCTCCCAAACTCCTGGCAGCTGAATCGACGCACGCTGCCAACCTTCTGCGAGCGCAAACGTGATTTGCTGTTTTTTACGACCCGCGTTCATTTGGCGACCTCAGAGGTTCCTTTGTGTTTTCAGCTCCGCTACGTGCTCAATGTTCCTGTCCGGGAGCCACTTCGTCGATCCGGGCGAGATCTTTCCGATAGATTCTAGATCGCCGTTCCCTGGTCGCATCGCGCCAGGTCCGCCTCGTTGCAGAAACCATAATCTGTTATTTCTGGTCCTGCGGGCCAGAAGAGGGTCAAGAAGGTCAAGAAACAGTAAATAAAATTTCTAGTTGTCAAGTTTCTCTTAATACTACTAGAGTTAGATTACAGTAATAGAAGAATGATGACCAAACTCATAATGTCACAACATTACATCACATTATATATTGCTCTTTCAACTTGCAAAATACTTATTTTATTGCCTGTTTATATATTGTATGGTTATTTTGTCTCCTTGTATATTTTGTATATATTGTCTATTTGTGCAGTTTTACATTTGCATTGTCTTCCCAGGACTACAGACGGAAATTAGCAATGAGATACAATCTGGTACAAACATCTCTACCTCTGTGCTAAATGTAATTGTACACTGTCCTAATAAACCGATAAATAAAATGAAATTGAAATGATTGAGCATACAAAGTAGTACAGGGTATTGCTCAAAATATATCAATTAAAGATAAGTTTTAAAGAAATGAAAATGTTCTGGTTGGTTTATTGATTAGATTTTTTTCCAAGAAATATATGAGTATAATTTGTAACGACTTGTTCCAACGTATGTCTGCAGAAAACACGTGTTCCGGATTATTTTGCGATTCTAATGGTTGTGATTTAATCCGCTCGTAAACACCGCCAAGACCCGGCTGGGATTTGCTATTGGCGCTGAGGGCGTTTGAAAAATTCACAGGCTCCTCCCACTCTATTCATTTGCCACCCACGGGGGGGGATAAAACTCAAAATTTTGACCCCTTAAATTAATTCATTGTACTTTGAAACTTTTTTTTCGGATTGAAAACAAAATGATGGCCGATGTTAAGTTTTCCTTTGACGTAAAGTTTGGCGAGTGGGACAAGCACCGCCCCTTCGGGACACGCCGGTGACTGCATTCCAACGCACACACGGAGCGGCATTCTTAGTGCGTCGCTGATTGGTCCGTCCAGCTCAAAATCCAGCCAATCAGACAAAAGCGCAGGAAGTTTGCAACCGCAGCGCAGACTGTTGTTACGGTTTGTGCTCAAAGAGGGGATCGCTCAATGTTTGACATCGTTTAGCCTCGAAATCCGTTAAAAGTGACTTTTCCCACCGAGCAGCAAAGGTAAGCGAACTATTGAACTTTATTTAGGGTCGTTTTACCGCCGCAAACGTGAAACTTTTGCACTTTTGTTGAAGGATAACCGCAATTAACTAACGCAAGTATATCTATGAGTATAAAACAACCTATTCTACTTCCGGTCCACTATGTTTGCTGTTTTTTCTCCCGAAGCGGATCATTTAAAGGGTCGTTTTGGGGAAGAAGTGGAAACCATGCCTTTTCCAAGAGGGAGCAAACCCACGGTCACCGGTGGGAGCAGGTTACCGAAGCTCATTTCAAGCGACAACAAGGTAACACTCGTGTTTCCTCCGAATGCTCGTCAAGCTAGTTAGCTAGCTAACGGCTGCATGAAAACAAAACAGATGTAGCACAGGTAGGTGTGTGTTGGAAGGCGAAATATATCGAGATTTGGACCCCATACTTTCGTGTGTGTTGCAGGAGGAAGGCCCTTATGCGAAGAGGTCAACGTCCCCCTCCAACGGAGCCCCAAAGAAGAGGACAGCCTTTATAGACATCACCAATGTGAGTTCAAATCCCTGTGCAGAAAGCCCATACATCCGATAAGTGAGCAAGGATCAGCATCCACACACACTCTAGTTTGCACACACACACACACACACACACTGGTGAAACAATAGATGATAACCATCTGTCGCCTCAAGTCAATGATCAGACCTCAAACAGTGGAAGTTGTGTCTGTAACTAATGGACTGATCAGTTGTTTATGTGAAAAATATATATAGTAAAGTTAGACAATCAGTTCCTTTTTCTCTGAAAATTTCACTTTGCGGAATCATTCCACCGCGAAGGAAAACATTATATGTAAAGGTCAAGTTGTACCCTTTTTTTCCCCCCACAAAGAAGATGGGTGATGTCATTCCAAGATGAGGGCTGCGTGAGTGAAAACAACCTCCTCGATGGAGGTAATTATCCGCGTCTCCCGATCACCCCATTTAAAGTCACTTTGTTTTTTTTCTCTCTCCAGGCTCACAAAGTGCAGATCAGCCTCCCGGGCAGGAAAAAGGAGCCGCCGGGGAAAAAGCAGCGGAAGAAAAGCGTCTCGTCGAAAAACCAAGGCAACGTGAAAAGGTAAACATGGCGTGAAGAGACGGTCCGGTAACCACGGAGGGACATCTGATCCCATGCTTCATCCTCTCCAACCCCTGGACTTTCACGCAGAGGATACTGGTTCTGATCCAGCCTGCAGGAGAGCAAGAATAATAAATACGTAGCCATTGCTCTTTGGAAGAGGGTCGAATGTTTGTATCGCCGCCGGGGAATTCAGGTCTCCGCGTCCCGGTTCCATTTTTGAAGAACCTCAGTCCAAGTCCAGGTCTTGTCAGACTAAAAACTGTACAAAAGTGGCCCTTATTTATAATTATTCAAGCAAAATATATTTTCTTCTCACAACAAAGTTTATTCAACATAAATTCGATAACTATTGTAAGCAGCAACAACAATTTTTTTGTCATTCCCTGACACGTAAGTGCATTTTGTGAAAGAATGCCGACAGTTCCTCGCACAGTTGATTGGGAAAAAAAAAACAACTAAAAACGTAACAGTTGCGACCGGTAATTTAAAAAATAAAACCCTTCTCTGGTCTGTGACCGGGTCCGCTGGTGCCATGTGGCGTCAGCGCATACAAGATTTGGGAAAAGTCACTGATCTATTTCAGTTGACTATGCTAGCAAGCTGCGGGATACACATGGTGACCACGACCATTAAATTAGTTACATTTTCATCGCACTTGAGTTTAATAAGCAGGTGATTCCCACCTCCACCCCGCAGGGCCGCCTCCGGGAGCACGGAGGAGGTTTCGGAGGAGCGGCTCGGCGAGGAGGCCCGGAAGAACGACGAGCCGTCGCCCGTCGGAGAACCGAAAGCCGCGTCCCAGACGCCGCCAGCTGTACGTGAGGTGCCGGCGCACCTCCAGAGGCAGCAGGTGAGGCGCCAAACCATCCAGGACCCTTCGCTGGTGCTCTACACCTTCCACGTTCTCCTGAGATCTCCCCCCCCGTCTCCCCGCAGATCCCCGAGGAGTTCGATATCGACTCGGAGAACGCCGACGACTGCTTCCTCTCCCCCGGGTACGCCAAGGACATCTTCGACTACCTCAAGAAGAGGGAGGTGAGTCCGCACGACAAACATGGCGGCTGGAGTTAGCGGCGAGCGTCAGGTGGATTCTGGACTCTCCCGCCCTCCTTCTCTGCAGGAGAAGTTCGTCCTCATTGACTACATGGCCGCGCAGCCCAGCCTCAACACCGAGATGAGGGCCATCCTTGTGGACTGGCTGGTGGAGGTCCAGGTGAGACCTCCGCCCCCCCCCCCCCCCCCCCCCCTCGCCGCCGCGCCGCGCGCATCCGAAACGCGTCATGCGAACTCCCTCCCTGTCCCAGGAGAACTTTGAGCTCTACCACGAGACCCTGTACCTCGCCGTGAAGATGACGGACCACTTCCTGGCGCGGACCCCCATCCACCGGGAGCAGCTGCAGCTGGTCGGCTCCACCACCATGCTCATCGCCTCCAAGTTTGAGGTGGGCGCTGCCGCCGCCGCCCGGCCGGACAACCGGCGTCTTCCGAAGGAAGCGTCTCACGGCTCCACCTCTGCCTGCAGGAGCACTGCCCGCCGCGTGTCGACGACTTCCTCTACATCTGCGACGACGCCTACAAGAGGGATAAGCTCATCGCCATGGAGGCCAACATCTTGGAGACGCTGTCCTTCGACATCAACATCCCCATCCCCTACCGCTTCCTCCGGCGCTACGCTAAGGTACGCCGACCGCTCGGCGGCGCCTCCGGGTCAGGACTCCGTGTGTGTGTGTGTGTGTGACGCGTCTCGCCCGCCGTCCCTCCCCCACACAGTGCGCGAACGCCTCCATGGAGACGCTGACGCTGGCGCGCTACTTCTGCGAGAGCAGCCTGCTGGAGATGGAGCTGGTGGTGGAGCGCAGCTCGCTGCTGGCGTCCGCCTGCCTGCTGATGGCGTTGGTCACCAAGGACCTGGGAGGATGGGTAGGTCCGCCCCAAAGCCCCGGAAGGGATATCTCTGCAGGATGCTAGTTTTACTCTGAGGCGTTTGGGTTTTCTTCGCGGTTCCGCCTCATCCCTTCTTCTTCTTCTTCTTCTTCTTCTTCTCCCTCTTCCAGTCCGCCATCTTGGAGTTCCACTCCGGCTACCGGACGTCGGACCTGGCGCCCGTCGTGCGGAAGCTCCACGGAGCGCTGTCGGCGCCGCCCTACGACAAACTGAAGGCCATCAAGAGCAAGTATTCCCACACGTATGTATACAGACACACACACACACACCCCGCGAGCTTTTTTTTTTTTTTTTTAATTTCCTTTTTTTTTTTTTTTTAACAAGATTTCCTGTTTCCTCTCAGGGTGTTTTTCGAGGTGGCGTCCGTCCCACTGGTGGACAGCGACGTCCTGGAGAAGGCCCTGTCTCAGTAGGACGCCCCCAAACCTTTTATTACGTGATTTTTTTTTTTTTTTTAAAAAAAGAAAAAAAAAAAGAGGAAGGAAAAGAAAGAACAGACATTTCTCTCTCTCTCAGGCCAGCCTTGTACATAAGTTGTGAATATGTTTATTTGTACATGTAGTCGTCTGTCTATTATATATATATATATTTTTAATAATTATGTTTTTGATAAATTTGCAGTCAAAAGATGAGATTTTAAAGCCGGCATTTTTTTTTTTTTTTTTTGTCATGTGATGGAAAAAAAAACAGCAGAAAAAGAAGAATTGATCAAGGGATTTTCAAATGATTATCGATGATCTGACGTCAACCGAATCATGCCGCGTTTACTCTTTTTCTAAAAATAGATGTCATGCATTCACTTAAAATAAAGATGTTGCCTTTTATTACTTGTGCTTATGTTTGTTCTTCTGTTGCCGCGGATTCATTCGTTCCCTTCAACGCCAATCCTGAAGTGAGTGATCGTTCACGGGAGACATTTTATAGCTGGTTTAAAAAACGGTCTGACATGAAATCCTGCTTGAATCTGATGGTAAATCTGTCGTATCGCGTCGTATCGTGTCGTATCGCCCTGCGCCACCAAGGGTCAGCGTTTCACAGCTTTTCCCTCCTTGGGACTCAGGTAGAAATCCAACTCTTAAAAATCAAATCCCAAAGCAGAAGGCAAACTGATGACGATGATGTGTGTTTTATTTTGATTTAATCTTTATATTGCGTTGTATATGAGTTTTAATTTCATTCAAAATTCTACATTTTTCATAAACGTTTTGAATTTTGCTTTTTTTTTTTTTCCCCATCATGTTTTATTTCCATTAAAAAGAGTTATTTAAGTTATTTCAATGTCATGACTGACCTCAGACTTCTGGAGGTCCCGGCCCAGGAAGATCGTCGAGATGGTTCTTCTGGCGAAGAAGAAAAGCTCGTTACAGTGCGATCACCTGTTTATTGTCATGCAATGCTCGTATGATTTCATTTTTTTTTTTTTTTTTTTTTTTTTACATTTGGCATCTTTTAATTTATTTATTTATTTGTGAACAATGTTTGCAATGATTCGGGATTTTATTTGTTATTTTTTTAACTTTTTAAAAAAAAAATTTTTTTTATATAGTATATGATTATTATTTAGATTATCATTAGTACTGGTACTAATATTATGCATTCTATACTTTTACACATTTGTCGGTGGTCAGATTTTTTTTTTTTTCAAGTATAATTTTTACATTTTTTTAAATGTGCTTATTGTAATAATTTTCATGAATTGTAATTCCTTTTTTTTCGTGATATTCCAGTTTATTGGTTTTCCCTATGTTTGTTGATTTTTCGTGATTTTTTTTTTGTGATTTTTTTTTTTTTTTTTTTTTTTTTTTCTCTCAACGGGAGGTTTGTCCCTTACTTTTTGTCAAATGCTCAGACTAGCGTTACTGCTGTTATTTACATGTTACATATTATTGAAGTTAAGAGCGGCCGCTGTTTTTTTTTTTTTTTTTTTGCAAATGTCAAAATTCATTTACCAAATAACTTTGTGACACTTCATTTCCCCTCGATTTCAGAAGATCTTAATTTTTTCAGATGGCTTCAGAAAAGAACAGATTTTAATTCTTTCTCATGTTTATGATTTGTAGTTGTTGGTGTTTTTTATATTATAATAATGTATGTGCTAAAAATGTTAAAATGAATCATTTTGCTGATTCCTTTTTGTTCAGTCTTGCATTTTGTTGTGTTTGAAATCATTTTCATTGGTAAACAACAATATTTGCAATTCTTTTGAACTTAAGTGATGGTTATTTTTTACAGATTTGTTCCTTTTTTAAAATAACTCAAGGATTTATGATTATTACTCACTTTATGAACTTCTAAAATTTTTTCCAGGTTTTTAGGAGCTTTATTTTTCCTTTTTTATTTTGCCTTTGTTTTGTTCTATTAACAAATTGTAAATTTTACCTTGCGTATGATTTTATTATTTTTTTTGTAGTTTTTTTAATGTTAATTTCTTGTGCTTTCCCCCCCCCCAACTGCAACAACTGATTTCTTTTCTCTGTTGCTCAGACCGCTGAATTCCCCAGCAGTTTTTTTTTTTTTAAATACCCTTTTTATTGTTTGTATTTTGAAATTAATATTTTATCAATTAATATTTTAAAATTTTGTTGAACATTGTAGATTCTTTTACAGCATTTAATTCTTTTATTTATTTTAAATTAAACCCCCCTTAGGTGGCAGACACACACCGTATGTGTCGATGCAGTTAATAGTTACGTTTGTTTTTTTTTTTTAAATAATTTCTTTAATTAGTTTATCACATTTTTTGGTTAAAATGGTCAAGGACTACATCGAAATATAAGGGAAATATAACTCAAAGAGGCGTGAAGGTCGATGGGTGACACCTTCTAGGTGTGTGTGGGTGTGTGTGTGTGTGTGTGTGTGTGCGCGCAGTCATGGCAGCAGCGTGACATCAAGTGTGTGTGAGCAAGGTGGAAAAAAGTGTAGCAATTACTACAAATATAATAGTGTTTGAGCGAAAACTCTATTCGGTGGAAGAGCAGTTAAAATAGTTAAAAGATAAAGAGACGCCACAGAACAATAATTAGTTTAAATGCAGGTTTGTTTCTCAAAAGAATTTAAGTAGTTAGAAATAGTGGTAATTACAAATTGGTACCATATAATTTACACAGACACAACATTAAGTAAACATTTGCATAGAAATACAAATGAGTTTCAACCCTTGTTTCGCTTCAAGTAAAGAAACAAATATAAATTTCTTATTCTTCCAAAGATTTAAACTTAATTAGTTTCAGTATCTATTACTGAGCTCTATTTAAATTCTGTTTCAGTCTTTGTCCATCAAGGGTTCTTATTCAGTTCCTACTTTATATGTTAAAGCAGTAATTATTCTGTTTTAACTAGTTATCGTTCTTTTAAATCAACATACGCCTATTTAAATGTAAAATCCATTATTTTAGTGTCAAATCCCCTCTTGGTTTTTTTTTTCTTCCTAACAGCAGGTTATTTCAATTATAGTAACCATTGAGTTACATTAAGCATCGCAATAAACAATATTCTCATAACTTCTTGAACAAAATCGCTATCAGCGTTCTGATTGGCTGATAGATCTACCACTTCCTATTAAACTAAATGACTAAATAATTCACCAACAAAATGAAAAAATATTTATTTTTTAAATAATGAAAGTCTACTTAATATTTAAGGTATTTATTTACTTATGGATATCTTAACCCAGGTTGCGACGGATGTCTCCGTCGTGTGTGTGTGTGTGTGTGTGTGTGTGTGTGTGTGTGTGTGTGTGTGTGTGTGTGTGTGTGTGTGTGTGTGTGTGTGTGTGTGTGTGTGCACTCATGAGCGCACTCACACACACACACAGTGATGTAACCAATCAACCTTCACGACTCTTCGAATTCACTCCTTATCCAATGTAAACTTTGACAATTTTAACCAAAAAAGATGTAATTAATTAACAAAAAAAAAAAAAAAATCAATTATTTACATGTTTAAAGGGATGATCATTTTTTGATCTATTTTGTTAATTATTATTTCACACGATTTCCCGATGATGCATTTGTTTTCAGTGCTTAGCTGTTATTGCTTATTTATGCATATGCAGTCTGGTCAATAAGTATTTGATCCCCCTGTGATTTTGCAAGTTCTCCTACTCCATGATGGGTCTAATCTGGACTGTTGACCCAAAGTACCTGAAATCTTCCAACTTCTTGATCTCCACTCTCTGCAGCCTCACCGTTCCTCCCGAGTTCCTCTCATTCACACACTTAAACTCTGTCTTGCTGCGACTAACCTTCATTCCTTTCCTTTCCAGAGCATACCTCCACCTCTCTAGATCTCCCTCAACATGTTCCCTGCTCTCACTGCAGATCACAATGTCATCTGCAAACATCATGGTCCATGGGGATTCCTGTCTAACCTCATCTGTCAGCCCGTCCATCACCATTGCGAACAAGAAGGGGCTCAGAGCTGATCCCTGATGGAGTCCCTCTTCCACCTTGAACTTCTCTGTTACCCGTTCAGCACACCGTACCAGTGTCTCACAGCTAGCATACATGTCCTGCACCAGTCTAACATACTTCTCTGCCACCCCAGACTTCCTCATACAATACCAGAGCTCCTCTCTTGGCACCCTGTCATATGCTTTTTCTAGGTCTACAAAAACACAATGCAGCTCCCTCTGACCTTCTCTGTACGTCTCTATTAGCCTTCTTAACTACTTAAATACTGCATCTGTAGTACTCTTCCTAGGCATGAAACCACACTGCTGGTCACCAATGCTGATGGTCTCAGTCTAGTTTCCACTACTCTTTCCCATAACTTCATTGTATGGCTTATCAGCTTTATCACTCTGTAGTTGCCACAATTCTGCACATCCCCTTTATTCTTAAAAATAGGCACCATCACACTTTGTCTCCATTCTTCAGGCATCTTCTCACTCTCTAAGATCCTGTTGAATAATCGAGTCAGAAAATCTACCGCTGCCTCTCCTAGACACTTCCACACCTCCACAGGTATATCATCAGGACCAACTGCTTTTCCACTCTTCATCCTCTTCAATGCCTTCCTCACTTCACTTTTACTAATTTTTGCTACTTTGTGGTCTACAATAATCACCTCTTCTACCCTTGCCTCTCTTTCATTTTCCACATTCTTCAGCTCTTCAAAGTACTCTTTCCATCTTCCCATCACTCTTCTAGCATCTGTCAATACATTCCCCTCTCTGTCCTTAATCATCCGGACCTGTTGTACATCCTCTCCATCTTTATCTCTCTGTTTCGCCAACCTGTATAGATCATTCTCTCCCTCCTTAGTGTCCAACCGAGCATACAAGTCATCGTACGCCCTTTGTTTTGCCTTTGCTCCCTCTATCTTTACCTCATGTTGTATCTCCCTGTCCTCCTGTCAGTTCTCTTCAGTCCTCTCAGTATCCCACTTCTTCTTCGCTAACCGCTTTCTCTGTATACACTGTATACTTTAATGCTGATGATACGTATACTATATAAGCGGTATCCTCCAACCGATATTGGGGCTTCTTCTTCTTATTCTCACTCTGGAATATGCTCTGCCATTAAAGCCTACATCCGTTCTAACGTCCCACGGATCGTTCTTGTACACACGGTACATTTCTCAAACCGAGAAACATTACATAGTCTACCTGCTTGCTTCTACCTCCACTCTTATAAGTTACCCAATGTTCCTGTTTTTTCTGGAAAAAGGTGTTCACTACTGCCATTTCCATCCTTTTTGCAAAATCTACCACCATCAGTCCCTCTGTGTTCCTATCCTGGATACCAAATCTGCCCATCACTTCTTCATCCCCTCTATTGCCTTCACCAACATGTCCATTGAAGTCTGCACCAATGACCACTTTCTCATTTCTGGGAATATTCTGCATCACTTCATCTAACTCATTCCAGAACTAATTCTCAAATTCACACCCCACCTGCGGGGCATAGCCACTAACAACACTGAGTATCCCACCTTCAATTTCCAATTTTGCCGCATTTTTAACAAACCCCTCCTTCAAGATAACTCCTACTCCATTTCTCTTCTTGTCAGTACCATGATAGTACAACTTCAAGCCTTGTTCCATTCTGACAAGGGGATTATTGTTGGAGTTTGCATGTTCTCCACATATCTGCCTGGGTTTCCTCCTATCCAGGTGTGTGTGTGTGTGTGTGTGTGTGTGTGTGTGTGTGTGTGTGTGAGAAGCTGTTCCAGGTGAAAGAAGAACTCGCGAGTCTGAATCAATTTCAGTGGTTCTACAGGAATTATATGTATTTTATTTTGATTTAATCTTTATATTCTATTATAACACATATTATATTATATTATATGAATTTTAGCTTATATCGAAATGTGAAGTCATTACATTTAATGTCTCTTGATGACATTTGGGTTTCAGTGGTTTTAGATTTGAACTCCTCCTTATTGTTGTCATTCTGTTTTCTATTTCTATCTTTGTTATTATCATCTTCCCTTTAATTGTCTCATTTATATTTATCTTGATTATTGTTGATATTATTGTTGCACGTCTGTGAAAAACGAATTTCCCCCAGATCAATATAGTATTATCTTATCTTATCTTATCTTAAATGGAGCAAGTGGGGGGTTGCAGTTCCCCGGTTGGCCGCTAGAGGGCGCTATAGACGTGCCTTCAGGTCAAACGCAGGGATGCGGAACTCGTTCTTGCGTTTGTTTACTTCCGTTCATGACAGACGCAGACAATCCTACTCCTTCTCTTCTTCTCATTCTTCTTATTCTTCTTCTTCCTCGGTGATGAGAAAGTTCATCTTCATTTCTTTGACAACCACTTCATTGCGTGGGAACGACTGAAGTGATGATCAGATTTTTGGGGCATTTATTGAACCACTTCCTCCCTCCTGAGAGGAGAAAGAAAGAGTTTTCTAACCGCCAGCTTATCTAAAGATCTGCAGACAAAAAGAAAAATCTGTTCGGAACATATTTAAAAAAAAAAAAAAAAAAAAAAAACCCTTCTAAATAAATGTGTGAACGTTTTGATTATTTTCCTTTTAATTACGTTTTTGAACTTTCAAACATTTTGTTGGTTTGGAAAAAAAGGGTTGTGTTTTATAATAATAATAATAATAATAATAATAATGATATTTTTCTATAGTACACAATGAATACATAATGAATTATAAGATATTCAATTTTTTTGTATGATTGTCCAATTTTTTTTTTTTACCCCTAGGTCTTTTTAATGTGCAATGACTGTGATTTTTCCAACAGGAACATCGAATTTGTGGAAATTAAGGGTCGGACCGCCAAGGTTCCCGGCTCACACTGCGCCCGACCCCCTTGGTCCTTCCCGTGGATGGTGAACCCAGGGGAAGAGGTACTTATGTTGTTCCTCCCTGGAAAAACTGGGCCCAATGATTGTTTTCCTTTTTGGGGATCTTCTGAGGCACATTTTGTCTGGTCCCTCACCTGGGACCCGTTTACCTTCCAGGGTTGTAAAGACAACATATGACAACATAACTCCCACGGTAAGGTAGCATCTCACGGATGATTTCGTATGATTTCCCTTTTTATTATTTTCTTCCTTAGGTCTTTTTGGGCGGTGGTGCAGTGGTTCAGGGGTAAAAGCTTCTCAGGGGTCTTCAGGTGGGCACCATCCTTCATTGGTGTTTCCTTGAAAGACATCTCAAAAGGGCTCAACGGTGACATTTGGGGTCCCAAATGTGGCCCCCGTCTGCTTTTGTAGCCCACTTGCAGTCCTTTGTCTTCGTCCAGATCCAGTTGCTGCTTGGTTCGGCAGCGCCCGACAGATATTTGTCCTCTCACTCCCATTCCCTTCAGAAGTTTGGTTGTGGACGTTGCGACCAATCTTCTCCAGGAAGCACTTTGGCACCCCAGCCATGTTGTCCAGCCTCAGCTGTTATGTCAAAGTACTTCAGCCGTTCACGCTCATATGCTTCACCAACGGCAACTTCCCACGGTACAGTTAGCTCCGCAGTGAACACAGTCTTCTGAGAGGTTGACTACAAGACCGGGTCTGACCTGAGATCAGTTGTAAGTATCTCAGAAGGAGGCCTACAATGTCTCCATGCTTGAGAGTAGATTTAGGGATTTAGCTTGACGTACGGCCTCAGAAGGGATCCATGTCCCTCCGGTTGCCAGTCTGGGAGCAGCCAGTTGAATCTTGTCATCTCAGGACTCAGTCAGGGTCATGTTCAGCCTCACTTTGGTGCATTTAAACTCCTCTATGAGGCTTGAGATGGGCAGATCCAGGGCGCCATGCCCATGCAAGCCGATGTTGCTGAGGCAATGCGGGAGGTCAAGCCACTTCTTGATACGAACCGATTGTCCACTCAAGCTTCTCAACTTCGGTCATCGGGACTTGTAGACCATGAGGAGCCACATCAGGCGGGGGAGCAATCCATTTCAACTTCCCAGGAAGCAAGGTCTAATTTATACTGAGAAGACCTTTGGTGATTTCTCTCCTCAGCTGGTACCTCTGGTCGGAGTCTTTGAGGCTCGCGTTGTACGAGTGCCCGAGACTCTTGACCGGCAGCTCTTTTACCAAGGGAATGGGAGTCTACTTGGGTTTGAACTTCACCCGTATGCACGAATAGGAGGTAGACGATGCCCAGATTGCAGACGTTTTCCTCCCACAACCCACTTGGATGATCACCTCCATTGCCGTGATGAAGGCTAGAGGGGCGACGGTACATCCAACCATTATTTCCACCTCCAAAGACTCCCATGATTCTGGTGTTTGAACACAGAATTGCAGATGTTGGAAGTCGTTCCTCACCTCACCTATATTTTTCATGCAATATTTTGAATTTTGCTGTCATTTAAGAACGTTGCAGGTGTTTTTTTTTTTTTTTTTCATTCTTTATTTCACATTTAAAAAGATATAATGGTGGGGGAGGGGGTAGAAGATTTTTTTTTCTCTTAACTTTTTATTAGCCAATTAGCCAAATTGAACCGAAAGCCACAGGTGTTACATGGCCAACAGAAAGATGGCGGCGGCGCAGGACCAGACCAGGGCGGCAAAGTGCGCCACCCCCTCGCCCCCGTTGAATATTGTATCGTCGTCGCAGACGAAGCTGTCGTCGCTGTCGACGCCTTCGGACATGAAGGGGACGAACATCGGCCGGTTCTCGTCGATGATGCCGAGGATCCAGTCCTGGTACCTGGACACCCGGGCGTAGCCTCCGGGGCTCATCGGCTCCGCGCAACCAATGCCGAAGCTCACCACCCCGGCCTGGATCCAGACCGAACTGTGCTGCACCACCATGGGTCCTCCGGAGTCCCCCTGCCGAGCCGGGCGAGAGAAAGAGCGTTAGCGCTAGCGGCTAATCCAGGAAGCGGCCAAGCCGACGGCGCCCACCTGACAGGAGTCCCTCCCGCCTTCCATGAACCCGGCGCAGATCTTCTCCTCGGAGACGAGGTAGCCCAGGTAGCACTCGCACTGACGGTTCCCCACCACGGGAACCTCCACCTCCTGGAGGATGTCGGGGAAGGTGAAAACTGCGGGGGAAGAAGAGGTGCAATCAGATCGGCATCTCGGAGGAGGAAAGGTTTCCACGGCGCTCACAATCGGTGTCGTTGGTGCCCCAGCCGGTGACGTAGCTCGGGGTCCCGGTGTGGAAGACGCTCCCGCTGGCGGCGAGGCAAACCGGCTGGATGTAGTTGGTGAACTCCACCGGCTCGTCCAGCATTAGCAGGCAAACGTCGTTATCGAAGTCAAATGGGTCGTAGGCCGGGTGGCAAACCGCCATCGCCACGCGGCGCTCCGCCTCGTGGGGGTTGTCGCCCCCCTGGTCCAGCCGGCCCAGGAAGACCACCGTAGTGTTGGTCACATCGCTTACGGGGAAGAAGAAGAAGAAGGAGTTACAGTGCGATCACCTGTTTACTTGCGTACAATCGTTTGAAACGCCTACAATTTTTTTGCAACTTTCTTGAATTCATTGGAGCCACTTATTTCGTGGTACTTTATGTTTTCCAATAATCTGGAAAAATGCTTATATAAATAATTTTGCTGATTTCTTTTTTTTTTTTCATTTAGCATTTTTATCATTTGTAAACAACATTTCCAATTATTTTGATTTTCATTTGTGTAATATTTATTATTGTTTACAGATTTTTTAAAAATATACTAATTATTGATATTCGTACTTATTTGATGTATTTTATACTTTTAAACATTTTGTCGGTTTTTAGAAAAAAAATGTTGTATTTTTAATATACATATTTTTTTTATTTAGATTATCTATATTATTTTTACCTCACTTTTTACATATTTTCTTTTATGTTTGTTAATTTCTTTTGATCATTCCAACTGAAAAAACTGACTTTTCTCTGTGCTCTGGCTTATTGTCATTTTCAACACTTTTTATTGATCATATTTTGGAAAACATTGGAAATTACCATTATTTCCAGAAGATTGCGTGCACCTGAATAGAAGCCACACCGGCTAAAAATGACGCGATGACACAATAAATATATGGGTACATTGAAAGGCCTGCAATATGAGATAATTACACAGAAACATTTTTTAAAACTTTTAATGAACAGTGCCTGTAACACGGATGATGAAAAAGTTGAATAATAAATAAAACAAGGAAAAGTCCATCCATCCATCCACGGCCTCCACGGTATTTTCATCAGCCCGATGTGACGAGGCTAAATGTTTTTAGCCCGTTAGCCCCAAAAAATACATAAATTAGCCGCAGCGGGGAAAAAGCAGCGGCTTATAATCCGGAAATCATGGTAAGTAATATTTCAAATTTTGCTTTGCATTTGGATCGTAGTCGATGTTTGACACGGCGTACCTTTCGATGCAGTGTGCGGCCGTCAGCACCCACTGGTTGTTGATGAGCGAGCCGCCGCAGTACTGGAAGCTGCCGATGTAGTTGATGCTGACCTGCCAGGGCCAGCTCGCCGGGGCGGCGTCGTTGCCCCCGATGATCCGGGCACGAAGCGGCGTCATGCCGCAGCCTTGGGGAGGCGGGAGGAGTGTCGGAGAACGCATATTTATACATATATACTGCTCAAAAAAATAAAGGGAACACTTGAACAACACAATGTAACTCCAAGTGAAATCATAGTGTCCACTCAGGAAGCAACACAGATTCATTTGGACTTGTTTTAAGGACATTACATCAAAGTTGGATCAGCCTGGAGTTTGTTTTTACACTTTAATTTTGAGTGTGATTCCTAATCCAGACCTCCATGGGTTGATACATTTGATTTCCATTGATCATTTTGGTGTGATTTTGTTGTCAGCACATTCAACTGTGTAAAGACCTAAAGTACTTCATAAGAATATTTCATTCATTTAGATCTAGGATGTGTTTTTTAAGTGTTCCCTTTATTTTTTTGAGCAGTGTATATACATATATATATATAAATAATAGTATAATAACAATGATAATATAATATAATATAAGATAAGATATGTGTATATGTGTGTATATGCATGTATTTGCGATAACAGCTAAGCGCTAACGAGATGCGCATCATCGGGAAATTGTGTAAAATAAAAAAATAAAAAAAGAGTAAAATAAATCGTGAAAATTCTTCAAAAATTAAAAAAACATATTTTGGTTTTAAATGATTTCTTTTATTAATTGATGAATGATATATGGTTTTGTTTAAAAATGTTCAAGGGTTACATCAGAACGCGAGTGAATCTCGGAAACTTCTGGAAGAGTCGAGAAGGTTGATGGGCTGGATCGCCTTCCTTCTAGAAACATCCCGCATATGTGTGTGTGTGTGTGTGTGTGTGTGTGTGTGTGTGTTAGCGCATGCGCATGTTGTTGCTGTTTTTTTCCACTTCGCCTGCCACATTGCTGCTGATGTCAAGTTCCTTGAGTGACTATACACACATGCACACACACGCATGCACGCACACACACACACACACACACACACACACACACACACGGCCCTTTCCATCCATCATGTCAGACTTGCTGTCATTGTCAACAAAGAGCGCATACTTCCGTATATATATTGCAAAAGTAAATGAACGCTATTAATAATAAAAGCAATAATAACAATAGCAATAATAATGATAACTGTGATATCATGATAATTATAATAATAATAATAAATCCATAAATATTTTGATTTAAAAAAAATTTAATAAATAAATCTAAATATTTATTTAAAGGATTTAAAGAAGAGGAAGACCCACTTACTTTCAATCTCGTCGGCGTGAGAACCTGCGTTGGACGACAGAAGGGGGAACCCGGTCAGATACCACCAGCGGTACTTCTAGCAGTGTACTTCCCCGTGTACTTCGTGTACCCCGTGTACTTTCACCCCGCCTTACCTTTGGCGAAGGCCAGGACGGCCACGACCAGCATCAACGCTCTTCCTTCCATTTTCCTTTCCTTTCTTTCGCTATCTGACGTCCCTTTCGCTCTCAGGGGTTTAAATTAATATTCGTAGCTCCGCCCACAACACGACGAACGTACGCGGAACCTTCCAGAGCCTCCTCGTCTTAAAAACACGCTTGTCTTGTTTATTGCGTACGCGCCGGTTTCATCGTGCAATGCCGTCCGTCCGACCGGTTCCCCTGCATACCAGAATACTCAGATTCACAGGAAAGGAAAGAATTGATTGTGTTTGTTCTTCTGTGAAGGTTCCACGCCTGACCTTTCCCTCCTGACCTGAAGGCCAACTGCACGTCGGCTGCTTCAGGGATACTTTCAAGGTCGGGTCACACACACACACACACACACACACACACACATGCTAAGTTGTAGGATAGTTTTATCACCTGTGTGTGTGTGTGTGTGTGCAGGTTAGGAGGCGCGTCAAGAGGCTGGTTGGATCGGCGGGCGACTCTGGAGCGCTCTGGAAAAAATGAAGAAAAATTGTTGAAAGAAAAAGAAAGAAAGAATTTAATTACCGTGTAACAGAGCGGTTACCACTATTCGGGTTCGCTCAATGTAAAGCTTATTTTTAAATTTTTTTTGCATTAAGAGGTTTGAAGCCAAAGCGTCAAATAGACATACATTTTTAATTGTTTTACAAGTTCTTATACGTCATTGGAGAACCTTTGCCATTCATTCACTGCACCTTTTCCCCGGCAAAGCTGCCGATATAAACCGGAATTCCTGGTTATTCCATTCTTTAATACATGCTTATTACACAATTTTATATAAAGTAACACAACACATTGCTTATTGCAATCGTTTTGTTTGGTTACAAATATGACTCGTTCGTGAAAACAATGTGTGCTTGTTGGGAATGAAACAAAAGACCGGGCTTTGCAATATTGCGGTGAGATCTTTCATCAATTCCTGCGCTGACAGCACAATCTCAGTGTCCACATCACCTCTCGCTGTAGCGTGTGAAGACGTCTTTGTGTGTGTGTGTGTGTGTGTGTGTGTGTGTGTGTGTGTGTTTGCTGCAGGTACACTGGGTGGAAGGTGAGTCGAGGACAATGGATCATGTGTTCAAATATGAATGTTCCTTGTGAACTGCATTCAGAGGTGTGTGTGTGCGTGTGTGTGTGTGTGTGTGTGTGTGTGTGTGTGTGGGTGGGTAGTGTCAGTGGTGGTTCATATCTATTTTTTTAAATATCTCTCATGCACACACACACACAGATACACACACACACAGGTGGATCACAAAAAGACCCACATTCTCCAGGGGGAGGAGGAGTTGTGCAGCATGTGTGTGTGTGTGTGTGTGTGTGTGTGTGTGTGTGTGTGTGTGAACGCATTTTACATCTAACATCATCGTCATTATCATTATTTTTTATTACTATTGTCATTATTGTAATTCTTATTGTATTTATTACTATTATCACCATTATCATAATCATAATCATCATCATTATCATAATTTTTATGATTTAATTATCATAATCATTCATATCATTTCTATGATTTAAGAAACTATACAAAAAATACACATTTTCATCTCTCACAACGTTGATAAATCTTCTCTTGGTCCAGGGAGCTCTGAGTTGATCCCTAATGGAGTCCCACCTCCACCTTGAACTTCTCTGTTACCCCTACAGCACACTGTACCACATTCCCACCGCTGGCATACATGTCCTGCACCAGTTTAACATACTTCTCTGCCACACCAGACTTCCTCATACAATACCAGAGCTCCTCTCTTGGCAGCCTGTCAGATGCTTTTTCTAGGTCTACAAAAACACAATGCAGCTTCTTCTGACCTTCTCTGTACTTTTCTATTAGCATTCTCAACGCAAATACTGCAACTGTAGTACTCTTCCTAGGCATGAAGCCATACTGCTGTTCACAAATGCTGATGGTCCCAGTCTAGTTTCCACTACTCTTTCCCATAACTTCATTGTATGGCTTATCAACTTAATCCCTCTATGGTTGCACATCCCCTTTATTCTAAAAAATGGGCACCATCACACTTCGTCTCCATTCTTCAGGCATCTTTTCACTCTCTAAGATCCTGTTGAATAATCTAGTCAGGAAATCTACCGCTGCCTCTCCTAGACACTTCCACACCTCCACAGGTATATCATCAGGACCAACTGCCTTTCCACTCTTCATCCTCTTCAATGGCTTCCTCACTTCACTTTTACTAATTTGTGCTACTTTGTGGTCTACAATAGTCCCCTCTTCTACCCTTGCCTCTCTTTCATTTTCCACATTCATCAGCTCTTCAAAGTACTCCTCCCATCTTCCCATCACTCTTCTGGCATCTGTCAATACATTCCCCTCTCTGTCCTTATCCTTTCCATCTTTATCTCTCTGTTTCGCCAACCTGTATAGATCATTCTCACCCTCCTTGTTGTCCAACCGAGCATACAGGTCATTGTATGCCTTTTTTTTGCCTGTGGTACCTCTATCTTTACCTTAGGTTGTATCTCCCTGGTTGTCTCCTTATCTACTTTCCTTCCAGATGACACAACAAGTACTCTCCTGCCAGTCTTCCTGATCACATTACCTGTTGTTGTCCAATCATCTGGAAGCTCACCCTGACCACCCAGAGCCTTTCTCAAATCCCTCCTGAAAACTATAAAACACTCCTCTCTTTTCAGCTTCCACCACTTTGTCCTCTGCTCTGCCTTTGTCCTCTTCATCTTCCTTGTCACCAGAGTCATCCTACAAACCACCATCCTATGCTGTCTGGCTACACTCTCACCTACAACTACTTTGCAGTCACTGATCTCTTTCGGGTTACCTCGTCTATACAAGATGTAGTCTACCTGCGTGCTCCTACTACAACTCTTATAAGTTACCCTATGTTCCTGTTTTTTTCTGGAAAAAAGTGTTTACTACAGCCATTTCCATCCTTTTTGCAAAGTCTACCACCATCTGTCCTTCTGCACTCCTATCCTGAATACCAAATCTGGCCATCACTTCTTCATCGCCTCTACTTCCTGCACCAACATGTCCATTGGAGTCTGCACCTAGTACTGGATATTCTGCATCTCTTCATCTAACTCATTCCAGAGTAACTGTCAGATGGACTCATAAGTTTATCTGACTATCAGACATTCTTTTCACCTCCAGAACATTCCTAACAGACTCCTCCTCCATCAAGGTGGTCCAACTCCATTTTTCTTCCTATTAGTACCATGACAGTGCAATATGTATATGTATATGTATATGTATATGTATATGTATATGTATATGTATATGTATATGTATATGTATATGTATATAAATGTTTTATCATTATTATTACAATAATTAACAAGATATAGTTGGACTCTTTTTTTCATTCTGGAGTTGTCCCTGGTGAGAGGCTTTTGGCATATTGATTGCCCCTTAGGTGCCTGCATGTTGGGGTTCAACCCAGTGGAGGAGAGGGTAGCCTCCTTCCACCTTCAGGTGGGGCAATGGGTTCTGACTTGTTTGTGGCTACGCACCCAACAACAGTTCAGTTTACCCTCCCTTCTTTGGGTCCCAAGAGGGGCTGCCATAGAGCGCTCCTACTGAGGACTCCCTCATCCTACTTGGAGATGTCAACGCTCACATGGGCAATGACAGTGCAACTTGGAAGGGTGTGATTTGGAAGTATCGTTGGTTTTGCCTGGACACTCGGGTGAAGAGACGGGTGGAGCTGTCAACTGATCACCACCCGGTGGTGAGCTGGCTCCAATGGTGGGGGAGGATGCCGGTCAGACCTGACAGACCCAAACATAACATGAGGGTCTGCTTGGAATGTCTGGCAGAGTCCCTATCAGAAGGAGTTTCAACTCCCACCTCCAGCAGAACTGCAACCACGTCCTAAGGGAGTCAGGAGACATTGAGTCCATGTTCCATGCCTCCATTGTCGAGGCGGCAACCTTCGAACCCACTGGTGCACTCCAGCGGTGAAGAAGTCCTATCGGGCCTTTCTGGCCTGTGGGGCTCTGGAGGCAGCTAACAGGTACCGGCAGGTGTTTGCGGAGGCATAAAACTAGGGCGTGGGAGGACTTCAGGGACACCACGAAGGACGACTTCCAGCGGGCGTTGAGGAGATTCTGGCCCACCATCCAGTGGCCCGGGAGGGGGAAGCAGTGCTACATCAACACTGTGTACAGTGGGAGTGGGGCGCTGCTGACCTCAACTTGAGACGTTATAGATTGGTGGCAGGAATACTTCTAAGACCTCATCAACTGATCACCTTTTTAAAAAGGGGGATCGGAGGGTGTACTCCAACTACAGGGGGGATCTTACACCTCAGCCTCCCTGGAAGGGTCTATTTTGTGGTGTTGTAGAAGAGGGTCCGCCAGGTCGTTGAATCTCGGATCCAGGAGAGGCAGTGTGGTTTTCGTCCAGGCCGTGAAACAGTGGAGCGTCTCTAAACCCTTGGCAGGGTCCTCGAGGGGGCGTGGGAGTTACCCAACTGGTCTACATGTGTTTAGTGGACCTGGACTCCATCATAAAAGCTGTTCAGTCCCTGTATGATCGTGTCGGAGATTGGTCCGCATTGCCGGTTCTAAGTTGGACCCGTTTCCAGGTGAGAGTTGGACTCCTTTGTCACTGATTCTATTCATAACTTTTATGGACAGAATTTGTAAGCACAGGCAGGTTGTCAAGGCTTGGAACTTCTTTCCACATCTTTGTTTTTGTCTTTTACATCCGATGGCGGGAGACTCTTTATTGACTTCTTTTGTGCCTCATGTGCTTTTTTAAAAATCAATCCAAAGTGTGAAGGGGATTTATTTTCTCGGTCTCATGCCTTCTACTTTTTGATTTTTGCCTCGAATGTAGTGTTTGCGTGTCCATCCTTTTAGACACTCAGGCCACCCGTAAAGGTCAACTGTGCTAACTGGAGGTTTTATTTCCTGGACATCATCACACCACTGTGATGAAACTCTGAATGTTTTTAGCCATTAAACATAATGGATGAGTTTTATATTTGCGCAGTTGTACATTTTGTTTCTTTGCAAAATATCGTAATGTATAAATGCAATACCAACGTGATGCTTTGAAGAGTGTCTTTATCAGAAGCGACGCAGTACAGTTTGGATCCGGCTCGGCTCAGGATCGAGTCTCTGCTTTTTGCAGATGAGGTGGTTCTGTTGGCTTCATCAAGCGGGTTGAGGATCAGCACCTCCAAATCAACCGGAAACAGGTTGAACGCCCACTCCGGGTCGGGGAGGAGGTCCTGCCCAAGTGGAGGAGTTCATGAGTGGGGTCTTGTTCGTGAGAGAGGGATGGATGGAGCGGGAGATTGACAGGCGGATCGGTGAGGCATCTGCAGGGATATAATAATAATAGCAATAACAATATTACAATATATATCGTGTATTTGCAAGTGTATTTGCAGTCCCTATGTCCTCCATTGTAAGTCGCTTTGGATAAAAGCGTCTGCCAAATGCAATGTAATGTAATGTAATGTAATAATAACAACAACAACAACAACAACAACAACAAGAATAATAATAATACGTATTATTATTGATAATAATAATGATAATAATAATAATAATAATACGTATTATTATTGATAATAATAATAATAAGAAGAAGAAGAATAACAACAACAACAACAACAACAACCATATTAATAATAATAATGATAATAATAATAATGATTATTATTATTATATTATCATAACTATTATTATAATAACTATTGTTTTCTTCTTCTTCTTCTTCTTCTTCTTCTTCTTCTTCTTCTTCTTATTGTTATTATTATTATTATTATTATCATATTATAATAATGTTATAATCTATTATTATATATAATCTTATAATAATATTATATTACACAATAATAATAATTATGATAATTAAAAACTATTACTATTTTAATAGTTATTATAACTATAAATATTATAACTATAACTTTAACTATTATATAACTATTATATACAATATATAACTATAACTATTATAACTATAACTAACCATGCACACACACACAAATATAATAATAATGCTAACTATTATTATTATCAATGTTATTATTATTATCCATCCATCCATCCATCCATCTATCCAATAAACAGTTAGTTAACATTAACTGATAAACTTGCCTGAGGTCACTGATCCTGACACACACACATACACACACACACACATACACACACACACACAAACACACACATACACACACACACACTCCTTATGTAAACCTCACTCCACACTGGGAAGAAAAACTTTCAAATAAGAGTGACATCACCATGGCAACGCATCACCCGCCCTTCCCCAGGGGGCAAAGGTCAGCCCTCACGTTGGTCCAGGAAGTAATAAACTACATTTCCCAGCTTCCCGGCCGTCCGCCATGAGTCTCACAGACATTTCTGTCTCATCCGTGAGCCACCTCTGTTCGGTGTGGAAACAAAAACTAAAACACCCAAAGGTTTAATTTCGAGCCTTCTCGCCGCCGCCGTGTTTTATCACCGCGTTCACGGGACAGAAGAGCAAAATTACAAGACGAGAAACAGGAAAAACGAGAGAGCCGAGGCCTGACCCTCTTTCTCTCTCGTGGCGCCAAAGATAATAATCATCCCTCGCTCACGCATGAAACACAGGCCAACAGACACCCGGCTGATCACAATGCATCTCGCACAGCGGCGGCGACAGCGAGCAGACCTCCCAATCTGAATGCGGTGTGTGTGTGTGTGTGTGTGTGTGTGTGTGTGTGTGTGTGGTTCAGGAGCCGCTCCACGACTGACTTGAATTCCAATGCCTTTAATTGAAACCTGTTTTATCCCTCATTTACTGCCGTCATCTACCGAGGAATACAGATGAAGGGTGTGTGTGTGTGTGTGTGTGTGTGTGTGTGTGTGTGTGTGTGTGTGTGTGTGGATCCGGTTAGGACATTCAGGAGGGACTGAAAGGGGAGCGATAAGAAAAAGATTGGCAACGTTTGTTTTCAGCCGTTTGTCGCTCCTGTGAAATGATTTTAATTGGGTGAGTTGGTGTGTGTGTGTGCTACCGTTAGCTTAGCATGCAAGACGGTGGCTCAGACTGGCAGCGTTTTCATCATCCACATATCCTAAGCGTGTTCCAAGTGAATACGTCACATCATGACGTTGCCAAGGCAACCACACCGTCGTGTGATTTCAGAAATTCTGTTTAATTTTCTATGAATAATATGTCATTACAGTGTTGTTACAGTGTTGTTACAGTGTTGTTACAGTGTTGTTACAGTGTTGTTACAGTGTTGTTACAGTGTTGTTACAGTATTATTACCGTGACTTTAACACTCCATTTGCAAAAATCATCCCATCGAAAAAAAAATTAAATTTATTACACAGTTATAATACATAGCTGTGTTATTACATAGTAATAAGGCCCCTATTAACCATTCTTAGCACATAATAGTGGTGAGAAGCTTTGGCCTCATTTGTAGTATTTACACTCAGAAGCGGGTGGTGGTGCGCACGTCGCCGTACACGTTCATGCGACGTGCACGATTGCACTCCGTGCACATGTGCAAGTGACTAGTCCAGAGGTCCATCAGATCCCCCGCCGACGTGGAACAAACGGGACATCTTCACACCTGCCTGGCGAGTGAGCCGCCGCCATTGATTAAAAGGAGGCCGTGGATGGATCTTACACACACCCACACACACCCACACACACCCACACACACACGTGCATGCCAGGACTAATGGGTGAAAAAGAAAGAAGAACACTTTCCACAAGAGAGGGTGTCTAGACGGTTCCTGTCTTCTCCTTCCGGATTCCCCATGTTCTGCACCCATGAACCAATTTGACTGACAGGTGTCCCTGTTCGGTTTAGCCCCGCCCCTCTTTGCAGGGACAGCCCTGATTGGACGGCGACCTGTTGGAAACCAGTTTGGTTGCGCGCGCTCGGGACCGGTCAACTTCCTGGTGTAGCTCGTGAAAAGTGGCGAGCGATGAGGGGATTTGCCACCGATACGGCGGGGGGGGGGAGGGGCGGCGCCCGCTGGCTCCTCGCCGCCATGACGCCCGTAATCCCATTTGTGCGTGAAAATATTTTTGTGAGCTCAAAATAAAAAAAAAAAAAATTAAGCTTCTTATCCTCTGCCCTGAGGGCGGTGTGTGTGTGTGAGTGAATGTGTGTGTCTACGTGAGCGAGTGCATGTGTGTGTGCGTGTGTGTGTGTGCTCTCTTCCCACTGCAACATCCTAGATGTGAAATGTTGGCGGACGCTGCTTTGCTAACACGAGCAGCAGCCTTGTGTACTTTTACCCCGACACACACAAACACACACACACACACACACACACACCTGCAAACCTGAAGTCGACAAAGAGGCGGAGACTCTGCAGACGAGAGCAGAAAGAACCATTTATTGTACGGCGAGAATGATAAACCCCGCCTGATAAATGGCGGCTGGCCGACGGCGGCTGACTGATGGGCCTTGTGTGTGTGTGTGTGTGTGTGTGTGTGTGTGTGTGAACTCTCAAGGAGTTCGAAAAAGGCTTAAAAAACAACTTTCAGTGGCTGGAAATAAACTTTACAGCGCACCGAATACGAGCCAAACACAGCTGAGAGGCGGGGCTTCATCTGTCAATCACAATGAGAGCCGCTAGGAAGTAGCTAGCTGCGTCGGTTAGCGCTGCTGACGCTAACCGTCTGTCCGTTGATTAGCGCTAACAGCGTTAGCCGAAAGGTCATCGGTTCCAGCCCTGCCGTTGTAATAATCATGTAACAAACGCGCCGTCACCCGGCCGACCCCGAATAACCACGTTTTTTAAAAAAGGTTAATGCGCGTTCCTGGTTTCTCCGAACGGCGTTCTGCTCGGCGTGCTCCGCTTTATTGCGTCTGACCTTCATCTCACCGGGAGGGAATTCAATTTAGACGTTGTTTATGTGGCCATATATTTCCCCCCCCGCTCCCGAGGGTAGAAACGGCGGCAAACGTGCACGTTATTGTCATGTCGCGATAATAATCTCCCCTCGCCCTGTTTCCACCGGCACTGAATTAGTCTCTGGTCGGAGACGGATTATCTTGTGGGAACAAGTTATTATCTTGAACGAGTTTGCTTAAGATAGCCGACGTCGGTTAGCCGCTGCTAACGGTAACGTGAATCACAGTGTTGTCGGCTTATAAAGACACTTTTTTGGACGCATGTCAGTTTAGCCTCCAGACAGACATTTCAATTAGGCAATACGTGTGTGTGTGTGTGTGTGTGTGTGTGTGTGTGTGTGTGTGTGTGAGTGTATTGAGTAATTATTCATAACCCTGCTTTGTTTGTTTCCTTCTTCCTTTTCTGTTTTTTTTTCCAGAGGAGGCTTCATTTTGGCCGTTAGCTGGAAGTCCAGAACAGACACGCCTCCCACATGTGTGTGTGTGTGTGTGTGTGTGTGTGTGTGTTGTGTACATGTCCATTTGTGTGTGTGAATGTGTGTATTTTCAGTCTCTCCACAAACTGGAAATGCATCCTTTCGTAGTACTAATACATCAGATTGTACTCATTGGTACTCCAATACTATATTGAATTCAGAGAGAGTTGATGTGCGTGTGTGTGTGTGTGTGTGTGTGTGTGTGTGTGTGTGTGTGTGTTGGGTGATTATTCATGACCCTGCTTTGTTTGTTTCCTTCTTCCTTTTTTTTTTTTTTTTTTCCAGAGGAGGCTGTCCGTCCAGAACATACACACCTTGCACACGTGTGTGTGTGTATGTGTGTGTGTGTGTGTGTGTGTGTGTGTGTGTGTGTGTGTGTGTGTGTGTGTGTTGTGTACATGTCCATTTGTGTGTGTGAATATGTGTATTTTCAGTCTCTCCACAAACTGGAAATGCATCCTTTCGTAGTACTAATACGTCAGATTGTACTCATTGGTACTCCAATACTATATTGAATTCAGAGAGAGTTGATGTGCGCGCGCGTGTGTGTGTGTGTGTGTGTGTGCGTGTGTGTGTGTGTGTGTGTGTGTTGGGTGATTATTCATGACCCTGCTTTGTTTGTTTCCTTCTTCCTTTTCTTTTTTTAATTTTTTTCCAGAGGAGGCTGGCCATCCAGAACATACACACCTTGCACACGTGTGTGTGTGTGTGTGTGTGTGTGTGTGTGTGTGTATACATGTCAGTTTGTGTGTGTGTGAGTGTGTGTATTTTCAGTCTCTCCACAAACTGGAAATACATCCTTTCGTAGCACTAATTCATCAAATTTTACTCATCGGTACTCAAATACTATAGTCAGAGAGAGTTGATGTGTGTGTGTGTGTGTGTGTGTGTGTGTGTGTGTGTGTGTGTGTGTTGGGTGATTATTCATGACCCTGCTTTGTTTCTTTCCTTCTTCCTTTTCTGTTTTTTTTTTCCACACCTCGCACATGTGTGTGTATGTGTGTGTACGTGTCTATGTGTGTCTGTGTGTGTGTGTGAGTGTGTGCGAGTGTGTGTGTTTTCCAATCGTGGCCAGCCTGCAACCCCGGTTGTTTTGCATGTAATTGCCGGGCTCTGCGTCTTCTCAGGCCGCCGCCGGTGTCTGAAAAGGGGGCGGGGCTTAACACGACCGCGCTTTAGAGAAGCGTGGCCATCCGGGAGGGGGCGGGGCTTAGGGAGCGGAGCTGCTTCTCCTGGAGAAGAGTCCATGGAGGATGTTCTGCGCTTCCACCGGAAAACACGCCCACCGGAGGGGCGTCAGGACGATGAATGAATGAATGAATGAGCAGAAACACAAACAGGAAACCCCGGCCTCCTCCCGTCCTCTCGGCTTCCTGGGAAAGCGGAGGTTACCTCTGCGAGCCATCAAGCTAATCACCCCCCCGGAGAGGAATTAGGGGTTGGCTAATTGGGCCGCGGCTCCGTGTCGTATCTATAATGGACAGATGGGAAGTCACGCGCTCGGCCGCCGGCGTCTTGGTGCACCTTTAACTCCCTTCCTGATGCGCTGACATTTCCCAAAGGTCATGTTTGAACAGCGCGCGTCGGGCGCGTCGCCTTCACCGTAAAAAAAAAAAAAAAAAAAAGATTTTTTCAATTTTTAAAATGATTAATTACAGCTGGAATTCTAAATAAATGGATATTTACTGCCATGTCATGTGGTGTTGGATGTGACTCATAATGTGGGGAGGAAGGGAAGACGTCATGTGACGTGCTAATACGTGGCGGGAAAATGATCTAATTAGCGTTAGCTATCTGGCATTTGGCGTAAAAAATGGTGGATGGATTCAATAATGGCGCTCGTTCATTATCAGGTCATTTTTTTTCCACCTGCGCGCCAAATGGAGGGTTTGGCATTTGGAAACTGTTCTCGGGTTTGCCAGGGAGTGGAGAGGGGCAAAGTTGTATTGTTTCGCCCCCATTACCCCTGTTGCCGTGGCGACGCGACACAAAAACAGCGGCGCTTTGATTGGTTCGATTCGGGAGCGGCGTCGACCGCCGTGACATCACGCATTCTCACGCGATGACAAGAAAACATTCAGGACGGCCGAAAACGCGGAGACGACAACTGGAAGAAACTGGACGTGCTAACAGATTAGCTCAACAGATATTAGCGATTGTTAGCTCATGGTGGTTCTGGTTAGATTTGCTCTTCTTATTGTTCTTCGATTTTACGGGCCAATGGCGACACAGACATTTTTTTTTTTGTTGCTACGACGACATATGTCTGGGTCATGTGACAAAAAAATAGGACAATCCAGCTCAGAGTTCCCGCCTCCCTGTTAGCAGCTTTGGCGGATGGAGTGTCTTGCGCTTGGCGCCGTTGACCCCTCGCCGCCAGCGAGGCCCTTGGATACAAACAGACATGAAGAGCAACAACCTATTTTCGTCCTGAGAGGATAAGAGCTTCTCTGATGGTTAGCTGGAAAGGCGATGGCAGCGGCGGCGGCGGCTGAAAAAAAAGTATCTCTCTCTTTTAAAGGTCCGTGACATCATGTGGCGGCAACGACGACTTCAAAAGTCGAGAGGGCTAGCCAAACACATCGCTAACACAGCTAGCGCTTTGTCCACAGCGGCCATATTGATACATATATACTGTATTTTCATGACTATAAGGCGCACTTAAAAGTATTTCTTCAAAATGTGCGGCGCGCCCTGTAGTGCAGTGCGCCTGGTGTGTGTTGTTGTTGTACGAGAGATGTAGTAGGGAACATCATGAGAACGTTAAAGGGGAAGTGTGGGTGTTTATTGTATATAAAAGAACGGATATGTGCGTTATGCAGAACATCGTTGTTTTAACAACCCTGAAAATGGTGAAGAGACACGCTTATGAAGCACAGTTTAAACCGAAGGCCATCAGCTACGCGGAGGAACGTGGGTATCGAGCAGCCGTGAGAGAATTTAAGATTATTGAATTGATGGTTCGCAAGTGGAGGAAGCTGGAACACGAGCTTCGACAGGTCGGGAAGACGCGGCGGAGTTTCTGAAGACACAAGGCGAGGTGGTCCGAGTCGGAGGAAGGACTCAAGCAGTGGATCATCGAGCAAAGAACGAGCGGGAGAAGCGTTTCGACGGCTAAAATTCGGCTAAAAGCGGTAACGCCAGCAGAAGAAATGCAAATTGAGCTTTTCAAGGAGGTCCGTCTTGGTGCCATTTTTCCATCTGGACCAGGACGACAGTAGCGCATCAACCTCCAGCGGATTATAATGAAAAGCCGGCCATTCGAGCTTTCGCAAAAGCCGACAACATTTCCGAGGAGCCGGACGGCGCGGAAAGCGACTCTGAGTGTGAAGAAAGTGAACCCGGCATGTTGGATGGAGATTTAGCGCAGCTGTTCAAATCAGAAACGATGGGTTCGATGGGTAGATTGATGACGGTTACCGGTAAAAAAATATAAACACCAAACTCAGTTTTGCTCTCGCTCTATTTTTAAATACGCACACTTGTATGCTTGTGTGTGTGTTGTTGTTATAAGGCGGAGGTGGTAGAGGACACCATGAGAACGTTAAAGGGGGAAGTGTGGGCGTGGATTGTTTATAAAACCCGCGCCTTATAATCAGGCGCGCCTTATGTGTGTGTTAAATACAATAATGGCACACATTATTGAGACTGCGGCTTTTAGTATGGTGCGCCTTATGGTCATGAAAATACGGTATATATATATATATATATATATATAAACAGTGACAGAGAGTTTTTTTGTCCCCAGAGGGTGAATGATTGACAGCTGACCCATCCAGGCTAAGCCCCGCCCATTACCTTCCAGGTGGACTTTTTCTTGATGAGCTGCCCTTGCTAACCTAACTGACCTGGATAACTATCCTTTTTAACTGACCTCACTAACCATCCTTGCCAACTGTCCTTGCTAACTGACCTGGCTAACTGGCCCAGCCAAGTGACCTTGGTAGTTGACCTTGCTAACTGACCTTGCTAACCGTCCTTGGAACTGAACATTCCTGGTTCAATTCCTAGGTTCCTCCTAGCCTGTCGAAGTGTTGTTGAGCAAGAAACTGAACCCCTAACTAGTCCCCTGGTGCTGCTGGATGGCTGCCCACTGCTCATGGTTCATAAGATAAGATAAGATAATATAAGAACAACTTTATTCATCCCGAAGGAAATTGTTGTGCCAGAGTTTCAAGCAAAACATAACAATAATAGATAATAGTGGGAAGAAGGGAGAATAAGAAATACAATAAAATATAAATCCATGATGAGTTAAATGCAGAGTGGACTTTCCCACAAGGGATTAATAAAGTACAATTAAATAAAGAATAAATCCAGCTAACTGTTCTTGCTAACTGACCTTGCTCATCGTCCTTGCTAACTGACCCGGCTAACTGGCCCGGCTAACCATCCTTGCTAATTGACCTGGCTAACTTGCCCGGTCAACTGACCCAGCGAACTGACCTTACTACCTGACCTTGCTACCTGACCTTGCTAGCTGACCTTGCTAGCTGACCCGGCTAACCCATGTGACAGATGTTCCCCAGCGTCCATCATTAAACCCCCATGAGCGCTCCTTTCCCCGCCGTCGGCCATTTTCTCCTCGGGCGCCGTACGTATCCCCCGCCGCTCAACCTGAAGCGCTGAACCCATTCCCTCCTTCTTCCTGCTTCACGGCGGAGGAGTGTGTGCTCGCTGCCGCGGAGTGTGTGTGTGTGTGTGTGTGTGTGTGTGTGGCGGGGTGTTATCACGGCGGGTATTAACCTTGACATTTAACGATGGCGGCCCTCCTGATCAGGGCGCCATCGTTTATGTCTGAAAGCAAAGATCACATCAGACATTTTTTTATTTCTATTTTTTTTTTCAAATCGCCGTCACCTGACCTTCCGGAACGTGTTTTTCTCTGGAACGACAAACAAACGACAAGCAAACAAAAACTACAACAACAACAAAACAGCCCAAGCGTGATGTCAGAGCACCGTGGGTTGGTCGCCATGGCGATGCGAGGCGAGAGCGGAATGCTGACAGGGAGGACAAGCCGTGGAGAGGATGGATGGACGGAGAGAGAGAGAGAGAGAGAGAGAGAGAGAGAGTGAACCCTGACCCCCAGTATGTCTCCGTCTGATTGGTTCTCTGTCAGATGCAGAAAAGGGGCGGAGCCACAAAGTACAACTATATATATATCTATATATATCTATATAGATATATATAGATATAGATAGATATGTATATCTATCTATATATATATGTTTTATATATATTTTAAATATAAATATAATTCTTTTAAAGCTAGGTGGATGTGTTGGTTAGCATAGCGTTAGCACAGTGGCTAGAGGAGAGTTATTAATAGGTTAGCACAACAGTTAGCATAGGGTTAGCACAGGGAACTGTTGGTTGTCTGTGTCCGTAGCCCTGATATTGACAGCCGCCAATGACACTTCTGATTGGCCGCAGGGATATGAACGCTCGGCCTCGACCATGTTGATTGGCCGATAGCATCTGATCGCGGCGTGCTAACATCGCGTTGTAATTAGCCTAAACTCACCAGGAGAATCCAAATCACTTTGATTGCTCGCCCTGTTATTACACATGTATAACATGCACGTGCGTCAGATCACATTGGATTGCTGTTTCTTTTTCAGCTACGAATACACACACAAACACACACAAACACACACACACACACATACACACACACACACACACACACACATGTGGATGCTTTTCCACTCTGCTTGACAGGCTCTCTGTCACTTCGGCAAAGTTTAACGGCAGCGATGTGTGTCTGAGCTGACAAGAACAACCTCTCCCCGACCCGAGAGAATGCAAACACACACACACACACACACACACAGACATGTCGACATATGCATTCACCACACGGCGAAGAGATATAAGCTAACATATTAACGCGTGGGGTGTGTAATGCCGCTACGCTATCAGCAGAAACACTTTCCCGGCGTTACACATTTTATTTCTGTGTGTTCACTAACGTGATTGACAGCTCGCCGTAGAATTTATTTTTATCACACTGGTGCAATTTTTGTTTTCGCACCCCCCTAACTAACACACACACCCACACACACACACACACAAGTCCGATCACGGACTCAGCACACTTGGGTTCGACCTGGCGTTTCACGGCTGCAGCCGTCACATGACCAGGGACGCTTTCCTCAGTTTGCATCACACAAATGAAAGTGGATTGGAAAAAAAGGGGGAGGACACACACACACACACACACACACACACAGACGCACATAGACGCACACACGCACTTGCAGTCAGATACAATCCCCAGCCGGGGAAGTCAAATTCTCATCGGGGCGCCGCTCCGGTGAAGGATTAGTGGAGAAAAAGAAAGGAAAATTCAAGACCCGGCGCCGTCTGGAGACGAGTTCAGAACATCAGGCCGACTCGGGATTGGGAGAAGTCTGATTGGACCCCGAGGGGCCGCCGGGAGCGTGAAATCAACCGATTTGGCGCCGGCCAATCAGAGACGGGAGTTGCTTCAAAGCGATTCAAAGCGGCGGGGGGGGGGGGGCGAGATCCTCTCCAGCCCGCGGTAAACCGTCGCTCACGACCCCGCGACCTCGCCGTGGCTTCCAGGTGGCGTCTGCATGATGACGCCGTGGATTCTTTCAAAACATGTCAGAATGCGAGGCGGCAGCGAACCACAACACACACACACACACACACACATGAACACCATTGAGAAAACAAGGGATTTAAATGATGTAAGGAGTCTACGATGCTAATGACCCCATAGGCTACCATTCATTGTGCTAAGCTAAGCTTATCACGGTATATGCGTTTGTGCGGCGCTGTGAAATCCTTGATGATTATTTTTCCGAAGTCGTTCTCACGAGCGGACTGTGCAGGTGTCGTCCCATGAAATCCGCCCAGGAAGTGTCGCGGTTCACGCCGTCCTCTCCGGCACCTCGCCGCGAGCAAAAGGAGAAGCGATTTTAGCATCTGACTCCTTAAATCTTCTAAAATCAAAAGCATCTGCCAGTTAGCACAGGCATGATGCTAAGCTCCTCGCTAGAAGAACAAGAAACATGATTATTTGCCGAAACATCCCAGAGCGCCGTCAACGAAAGGAAAAATCCTTGATGGGACGGGACGCCGGAAACTACACACCTGTAGTTTTTTGGTATCTCCATTCTGTTAGCCACAAGCTAAGCTAACGGAGCCAACAGATTTTCGACGTGTTATAAATGCTAGTTCACCCTGGGTTTTCTGAATTTGAGGCACAGCTAAAAATAGCATCTCTCTGTCGGGATGTCCAATGTGCATGTGTGTGCACACGCCAGTGTGTGTGTGTGTGTGTGTGCAGTGTGACACAGTGTGTTTATGACACACTCGGGAGAAGCCTGGTCACTTGGGTGCCGGTTGGAGGGGTGGCAGGTGGCGGAAGAGCGCTGGTTTCACATGCATTATTTCATTCATGCATAGATGCATTGCATCGTCTCTCACACACATGCACACACACACATATACACACACACACACACACACTCGCAGCTCATTAAGTCTTTACACACTTGCTACTTCTGTGACGGACGTTGCAAAGCATACACTGCTTGCAGTCACACACACAGGCTGAATGTGTTCCTACACACACACACACACGCACACACACACACACACACACACATCACCAAACAGGGAGTGAATTAAGTGTGTGGGAAGTGACAGGAGTGCTGAAGCACACTGGGACAAGGCAAGGGAAAGGAAAGGGGGTTTCCAAAAAGCCAACCAGAACTGACAAGCACCCCCTCTCCCTCAACAAACCAACCAACCTGGCACAGACGTCTGCTCAGAGAATGTGTGTGTGTGTGTGTGTGTGTGTGTGTAAGAAAGACAACCAGAGTAAAAAGGCAACAGTCTCGAGCCAGACTTTGAGAGGCACTCACTTCAGATGGCGCTTTCATGGGAGAAAAAAAAACAACAAAAACATTAAGATGGATGCCCGGGGACGCCGTTAGCTAGCTTAGCACGGTGTAACAGCCGTGTTTGGAGAGCTTGTGTGTTAGTGTGTGTGTGTGTGTGGGGGGGGTGTTCTGTTCTGTTTAAAATTCGAGGGGGAAAACGTCCCATGCAGATAACTTGTTGTGATCCGTTGGAAGTTTGACAGCGCCGCTATTTAGCTTTCCATAAACGCTACGCGTTCTAGCGGTTGTGCGCGCCGCTTCCGAAGCCAAGAAAATGAACGGCGCAGGTCGGCACGGCGACCAAGGGCACTTCTTGGCACTTCTGAGGAAGGATCCGAGCCAAGAGCAATCATTTATCTCAGTTGTCGGGGTGGCAGGGGTTAATGTGAGAGACAGCTTCTGAGTAACGGTTGAGTCCAGTTGAGGCAATTGCCCAAATCAAAGATGGCTGCCAGGACAGGAGTGGATTGAATTAGCTGCGTGGGTGTATTGATTTTTCAGGAGATAAAGCAGGAAGGTCTCGCACTGATCTCGCCCCCTCGCCCTCCTCCGTGTCCCTCCGCTACCGGAACAGAGCCCGCGTTTTTTATTTTTGTTTGTTTGTTTGTTTTTTATTCAAGTGTTCATTAATTTTTCACACAGTTGACCGCGGGCGGATCCTCTCTCTGGACGTGAACCGCCTTGTTTACATCGACGTATCGCAGAGGAGATGGGTTTTGTCTGTGTGTGTGTGTGTGTGTGTGTGTGTGTGTGTGTGTGTGTGTGTGTGGTTCATGCAGAGTCTGACAGATGTCTACAATAGATAGTTTTCTTCTTTCGGCTAACTGATTCCTTTTGTCCGGATGCCAAACAACAATAGCACCTGACAGGTGTGATTGACAGCTGGATGGGGCTTGTCAACCCCTATTTCAGTGTGTGTGTGTGCGTGTGTGTGCGCGTGTGTGTGTGTGTTTTATACCGACGACTCTCCGCTGCTCCCACTCTCAAGCTCCTCATTACCATCCTCTTCCACAGGAACGCTGTCCATTATTTATGACGACACCCCCCCACTTCATCTCACACACACACACACACACACACACACACACACACACATTTACACTGACAGAGACACATCTGTCTCCCACCCTCGTTTGCTCCCTCCATCTGCCTCTGCCTGTGGCCAGGCTTGGGGTTTGGACACACACCCACCCACACACACACACACACACACACACGGACACACACCTATTTATTTATATATATATTGGTTTTATCTCAATTAAGGTCCAAAGCTTTGAAGTGTCTTCATGCCAGTCTGACCCACCCGACTGCATTTTTTATCTTATTTATTCATGTATTTATTTTCTGCTCTGCTGTTATTTTTAACCCAAAGTCATGATGATGTGGAAACCTGTGTGTGTGTGTGTGTGTGTGTGTGGTGGTGGTGGAAGGGATCGCTAGATGCGAACATGCTAACACACCAGGGGGGAATGTGGGAAAACCGGTCTGTGTGTCTGGAGTTCAGAATAAGGGTGAAGGTTGGGAAAAGGTGAGGCAGTTAATCCTGCCTTTCTGTTGTTTTTATATTTTTAGTCATAATATGTCTGAAAACAATGCTAATGCTAATGCTAACAAAGCACTGCATGGCAGCAGTGCCATCAAAAAAAAGAAAAACCTGCAGCTCCACATACCAGATTCATTGTCTTCCCTGATTGGATGGAAAAAGCTTGCCGTGGGAAACCCATCTCATAGCGGGATTAACCCCGGGGTTTATTAAGGCGAGTCCGCGGACGCTCGACAGGCGCCCTGCACGCCGCCGCCGCCGCCGCCGGAAAATCCAGACAATGTGTTTGCACAGGACGCCAATTTGGGGCCCGAGGTGTCAGCCGCCCGCCGCGGATGAAAAAGGAACGGAGGACAGGCCGGCGGGGCCGCAATCATGGCGGGATGACGTGCGACGCGGCGCCATGGCGTCCGGGGGAAGGCCGACGTGCGCGCTGTCGTGCAGATGTCTGCTCCTGCTCTGTAATGACCTCCGGTGGATGGCGAACAGCAGGGCAATAAACCCAACGCCGCCCTCCTTCCACCCCGACGGTGTGTTTGAAATTCACATTCTGATCAGGAACAGGCTGTGTGTGTATGTGTGTGTGTGTGTGTGTGTGTGTGTGTGTTTACACAGGGAATGAACTTGTTTCCCTTGTGGATGGAGATCAGGTTTTGAATTGTCAGGAATTATTCTGTGCAGATTACGAATTAGGATCTGTGTGTGTGTGTGTGTATGTATATGTATATTTATTCATATAATATATTGATTTATTTCTATACAAACACATACAAGCAAACATATCTATGTACGTGTTTATATACACACGTACCAAAATAAACACACGGCTGTCTATATATTTATGTATATTCATATTTTTATCATAATTTCCAGGTGTTTTTTATGTTGTAAACACACAAACATGTGTATGCATATATATGTATATATATATATTATACCATAATATTCATAATATATTAATATATATATTTATATATATATATTGTACTGTATATTATATAGATATTATATTCATATTGTGTTTATATGTATATATATATATAAATGCGTGTGTGTATATTATATATCTATAGTATGTACAATATACTCACACACAGGTTTATATATATACACAATATGTACATAATATACAGAGTAATATCTTCATCACATTATGTATATAAACTCTATATTTACAGAAATTATATATGAATACACAATCAATATATATAAATACATATATATGTGTGTTTATGTGTATATATATATATATACATAATATCATATATAAATATGAGTACACACACATATATAGGTATATGTAATATGTAAATGTATTTATATTTATATGTATACATACATTGTTTATGTATATATTATTATGTACGGTGATTATCAGTGTTTCAATCATTGCTTCGGCGGTCAAAGAAAATGCGGAAAACAACGACAAAGAACGGATACGCGGTGCTACATGGTAGCTAGCTTGCTAACAGTGTGTGTTCACGCTTCTCTAAAGTGTGTGTGTGTGTGTGTGTGTTTGTTGGGGTTAAGGGGTCAGCAAGTTCACAGATTTTGCCCTGGCAAGGAGTGAAAACAACTCGCCGTCCGAAAAAGATATTTGTTGTTATTTTTTCTCCTTTTCCTGATTTCATGCCCCCCCAACTTCTTTTAGTCTGATATCCTCAAAAAACTTTTTATTTTTAATTTGTTTTTCATCCATTTTAAACCCTCTTCACCCTAAAAATCATCTTCATAAATATTTAGAATATTGAATATGAGTTAATTTATGGCTGGATGTTTTAATGTTACCTTTTTAAATGTATTTTTTGTTGACACCCAGCTATATTTTTCTCATTTCCTGCTTTATAAATTCATTCATCCATTGATTCAGGGCCTGAAATGTGTGTTCAAGGTTTTTAGATATAACAACATCTAATTCTTTTTATATTTCAGTTTATTTTCCCTCTCTCTTCACAAAGAGACAGTCTTACAAAGGGAAATATTATGGGATGCGGTAAAACTGTCTCTTGTCTATTTTCAAGCGGCCTTGGCTGAGGTACATGTCGTCAGGCGGCCATTGTTGTAGTTTTTAATGCTTTTTTGATGAAGAAGGGGAAGAGGGGCAGACAGGAAGCAGACGTTCACCTGCTGGAGGAGTGATTGACGATTTGTGCTCGGCGCATGACCGTGACAAGAGTGTGTGTACATGCGCGTGCGCGTGTGTGTGTGTGTGTGTGTGTGAAAGTGCTGACAGCCCGATCAGCTCCCGCCAAAAAGCAGAGGAGAGCCGCAGAGCGATTTTTCAGAATGACTCAAAGGCGAGACAAAGGGGAGGGGGAAGCCAAGGGGGAAGCAGAGGGGGAAGCGGAGGGGGAAGCAGAGGGGGAAGCAGAGGGGGAAGCGGGCAGAAGGAGGGGTGAGCATGAGAGGGAGAAGAGATGGAAAGCGAACGGTGCGCTAAGTGGAGGGGACAAGATGAAATGAGAAAAAAAATGGCGGGGAAAGAGGCGACGGCGGAGGGGGGAGGACGGGGGGAGTGACACGAATAGACTTCGTGTCTGGGGAGAAGTAAGAGATGAAGAGGGGGTCTGGTATTCACACACACACACACACATACACACACACACACGTCGACGATTCCCTTGCCTCTTAGGTGAAAGTCGCTAAGCTAATTTCAGTTGGCCAGCTAGTAGGTAGGGGGTGAAGGTACTACATACTCTGCAGGTAGAACAGGTGTGTGTCTCACCTGCCACACACACACACACACACACACACACTTTCTCAGTCTCATCGTATTCCTCCACCTTCCACCCCCTTCCCCCAGATGAGCTCCCTCTGTCCTCCCTGGTCCTGGCTTCCCCTGCGTCCGTCTCCCTGATCGGAGGGGGAATCAGACCGTGAAGAGGTCTGAGCGTGCACGTGTGTGTGTATGTGTGTGTGTGTGTGTGTGTGTGTGTGTGTGTGTGTGTGTGTGTGTTTCACCAAATTGAATGTGCCAGGCCTGGAGGAGCAGGGAGAATAAAAAGAATAGGCTAGGGAAGGGAAATAATAATAATAATAATAATAATGATAATAATAATAATAATAATAATAATAATAATAATAATCATCATCATCATCATCATCATATTTTTATCATGAATATTATTATATGTTTTTAGATGTGTATTTAAATCATTATCAAATATATTAATAGTAAAAATATTAAGGGGAATAAAAGAAGAAAACATTATATTATGATATTATTGTTACTTTCTGTTTCTGTTCTTATAGTTGTTGTTGTTTTGGTTGTCAATTCTCACACTTTATTTTTATTTTTTATTCTGTTTCTCTTTCTTTTTATCCTTGTTCTTCATTTTGCTTTCTATCTTTTGTGGATGTCTTTTGCTTTCTTTTAATTCTCTCTATAATTTATATTTGTTATTTCGTATTAGTTGATATTGTCATTGTTCCACTACTGTGACGCAAGAATTTTTCCAATAAAGTACATCTTATCTTATCTTATCTTATCTTATCTTATCTTATCTTATCTTATCTTATCTTATCTTATAAATAATTCCAATAATACCACATATTGATTGCTGTAAGAAACACTTAGAATGTTGTTATTTATTGAAACAACTGTCTTTTTTATGTATTTATGTATGTACATGTATATGTATGTGTGTATGTATATGTATTTGTATATGTGTGTGTGTGTGTGTGTGTGTGTGTGTGTGTGTGTGTGTGTGTGTGTGTGTGTCCATTTAGTCCCTCTATGTCAAACACTGAACTCCTCCTGGATGATATTAGCAGTAAAAGCCTGTTTAACACACATTTATTAAACACTCGTGTTGCATCTCCACATGTCTTGGAATCAGACGCCGTCCCTCCTCCATGTTTCATCAGCCGTCCCAGGACACACACCTCACCGCCGTCGCTCTGCTATCTCTTTTATCCATCGGCGGCGGCCTCTGTTCCCGCCATCGCATCTGCTCGCACGCCATGTTTAATAAAACCGACGATTGTATTATGCATGAAAATATCATTTAGAAAAAAGCCCTTTTTGTAATATCTCTATGCCATATAATGTGTATATATTGTGTTTATTTTGTCATAGTACTTCAGCGTACCACAAGGACGGTTTAAATTAAATTAAATTAAATTAAATTAAATTAAATTAAATTAAATTAAATAGCTTATGGTATTTGATTAAATTTGATTTCATTTAATTTTGTTTAATTTAATTTAATTCTAATTTAAATCATTTTTTTTCTGTTTTTGACACATGAATGAGTGAGGAGTGGAGAGGAGGAGGAAATTCTCTCTCTCTCTCTCACACACACACACACACACACACACACACACACACACACACACACGCACACATACACACACACATACACACGCACACACACCATCGGACGCCAGGCCTCCTGCTAGCATCACGACTTAGCTCCCCTCCAGCACTGGATACCGTTGTTTATCTTTGGGTGGCTTCCAGCATCTTCTTGGCAGCAGAACCTGTAAACACACAGCGCTGGGATGCTTCCCTCCCGACACACACACACACACACACACACATACAATCACCCCTGGGCGTGGGAGAGAAGCGGGCCTGGCATTCATCGGCGTCACAATTCAATGAAAAACCGGTCAAAAACGAAGACTCCTCAACCCGCTGAGCTCAGCATGGTGTGAAGACAAGGAGGTGTCGACCCCACGAAGAAGGTGGAGCCCGCCTGGGCTGGAAGGATGGCTCCCGTCTCCAAGGACGACGGAGAACTCGCCCACCTACCGACAAAGAGGTTGGTGTCAATTGTTTTGTCCTAAATAAACACACGATTTGTGTGAAACTCCTTTCATGACTTTAGCTTGATGTGTGTGTGTGTGTGTGTGTGTGTGTGTGTGTGTGTGTGTGCGCACGTGTATTCGTAATAGTACTTTAGCTCTACAACAATCTGGTTCTCTCATCCCAGTCACATGTGGTGTGATTGTACTGCAATTCCCGCTCCATTGCGGGTCACTTCCTGTTTTATTTTGAAATCCACTCTTTTACTTCCTGTGCTCATTATTTTTACTTGACCATCCGTCCCACCTGGCAGGTGCGTCTTCCTGCCCTGCATTGGTGATTTCTCACCACTTCCTGTTTGGCGAGCCCCGCCCCCCTTTAGGAGTTGTATCAGTCAATCTTTTCGTATTGATCGATTATCAATTATTGATTGATAATTGTTTTATTTTTCCTGCTATCCTGCCTCTGTCCTCATGTGGCAGGAAGTGGAGTTGAGACTCTGCTGGGAGAGATTACTCTCAAGGAAAAGTAGGCCAGTCGCCGCCGGCCGAGGATTTTCGTCTGGCGTGCTGACCGTACTCGCGGGTTCACACTGAAAACACACACACACACACACACACACACACACACACACAGTGTTCTGTGGATTGAAGGGGGGCAACCATTGATGGTAACCCACGGTAACCCAGGTTGTTGATGTTGTAATCCACTCAAGCCCGAGATGAGGTATCACACACACACACATACACGCACACCCACACACACACACACAGGATGGGAGGGAACACAGTATGAGACGTCCTGTGTTGGATTACAAGGAGGCTACACACACACACGTACGCGTAATCATGTTCTATCTTTTTTTTTATTTATTTACCCCCCCGCTCGTCTGTGGGCCAATCACGTCGCTCGCTCGCCTGAGACCAATTACATCTCCTGGACGGGGGGGGGGGGGTCAGAAACGAGATTTTTCCCGGGGGTTTCATTTACGGAGGGGTGTCTCGGGGGGGTAGTTGGGTCTTTTGTTCTGTGAAGAACTGTTTCTTCCAATGTTTCTTCCAAAATCGACCAACATTCCAGTTAAAGGTCAGAGCCGAGGGCGCGGGAAAACACGTCCAATGATGATTCATCCGTCATCCACAGGCGGCGCCGCTGAGGGAAGCGATTCCGTGTTTCCGAAATGGGATGTGTATACAACAGGAAGTGTTGCGCTAGGGATGCTAATCAACCGGCTACCGCGTTAGCCGGCTCTCGGCGCCGGTCGCCCGCCGCTGATCAACGACCCCGATGAGCTTTTCTGGCTTTAAGTGTTTTATCGCCCCGGGGGAATATAAATCCTGCTTTATGGTCGCTGTAATAACTTTACGGCGGCCATCCCGAGCGAACGCCAGTATCCAATCGCCCCTGGATGGACGCCACGGCCTAAACGGTGGCCGCACGGCTAAAGTGATTTATTCGGCTTTTCCCAGAAACGCTTCGATGCGGGACGTCTTTCCGACGCTACGACGGCGCCGTGGAAGACGGCATACTGAGAAAGTGGAAGCGATGAGCAAGTAGCGCTTCAGATCCATGTAGCCGTGTGTGTGTGTGTGTGTGTGTGTGCGCGCGCACATATTTTAGCGTTTTCTTTTTTTTTTTGTCCACAAGCTCCACGCTCCCGTCAGCAGCGTTTCATGGGAAAATACCAGAGGAAACATCAAGACCTATATAAGGAGTTTTTAAGGACATCAAAAATACACAGATGAAATTTTGTAATAGAGAAGTTGTAATAGATGTGTTATTAACGCTTTATTACATTATATGATATAATAATTGCGTGAATGAATGAATTTCTGGTGTGGCTCGTGAGCCGAAGACCATCTTGATATTTCACAAGTGTTCACAAGTGAGATGAGCTCATCCATTCATCTGAGCTGGTCTGAGCCCTTGGATGCTGCTCGCCTGCCGTTGCCGTGGCGATGCACTGTCTTCGGTTGTGACGCATTTGCTCCCTTTCACCTTGTTACATCTTTATTACACCAATTTTACACCTTATTACACCTTCATTACACCTTATTACAGCTTAATTTCCCCTTATTATACATTTATTACAACTCTTTTACACCTGATTTCTTTTTTTTACGCCTTATTACACCGTTATTACACTTTATATACATTACTACGCATTCATTACACCTTTATTACACCACATGATGACGTTACTACACATTTATTACACCTTTATTACAACTATTTTATGCTTTATTCCACTTTTTATTACACCTCATTACATTTTTATTACACCTGCATGATCTTTTGATTTCACAAATGGCTCAACATGCTCACTTGTGTGTGCGTGTGTGTGTGTGTGTGTGTGTGTGTGTGTGTGTTGGTGTGTGTGTAAAATCAATAATAACACTGAGAATGCATGTATTTATTAAGTGCTGCACGAACATGAAGGAGGTGATGATGTCACGACACGATGACCCCCCCACACACACGCACACACACACACACACACACACACACACACACACACACACATTAAGACATTAAGTGATTCACTCATCCTGGATGGCCAGCAGTGATTTGTAAACCCTGGTCGCCCGCGGTAACCTGGACCATAATTTCTTTGACCCCGTGACCTCGCCGCTCATCCCCTCCTTTGATTGGTTCCCCCTCTCAATCCTCGCGTGACCAAGGGACGATTGACCTTGAGCGCGACCTCGGTCCGTGTGGCCGCCATTTTTTCAATCGACACGTGCCGTCCAGGTGGTCGCCGGCCGTCTCCGCCTGGTTGCCCTCCGTTCCTCGCCGCCGTACGTTTTTCCAGCATTTCCCTCCCCGGGCCTCTTCCTGTGCCGGGAAACCCAGCGGATCTGTTCCCGTGTCAACACGGGAAGGAAATGGTCCGGAACCCCAGCGGCGGGCGGCGGGCGGCGGGCGCCATGGCGGAGGAATCACACATCCGGACTTTCAGGGAAAACAAGGATCGAGGAGGACGGCGTGGAGGAGGCGGAGCCACAGCAGGAACGTCAGCATCGATGGAAAGAACGCACGCCACATGAGATCCGTCGCCGTGGCGCCGTGTTCAAAATGGCGGCGGTCGGCGCCAAGCTGGGAAAGCGGTTAGCTTGACGGGCGCCGCCGTCTGAGAGGAATTCAAAAAAGAACTACAAAGGCTTGGAGGGGGGCACTGGAGAGAGCACACACACACACGCACACACACACACACACACACACACACACACACACACAGAAAGAAAGCAGCGGGTGAAATGCAAATCAGCGAGGAGCGTCTGGAATCATGCGGGAGGAAGACGCTCTGAAGTCTTTGAATTCATCAGGATTCATTTATTTAGATTTCCGTGTGTGTATGCGTGTGTGTGTGTGTGTGTGTGTGTGTGTGTGTGTGTGCCATCGCTCGCTCTGCTCCGTTTCCTATATTTGGAAACTTCCTGTTTCCCCGCTTCGTCGAGCCAAGATGGCGGGTCTTCACCTGGACAAGACGCCTGTCAATCACAGGGTCACCTGTCAATCACAGGATCACCTGTCAATCACAGGGTCACCTGTCAATCACAGGGTCACCTGTCAATCACAGGGACATAGGCAATGTGTCACACTTACCTGGAGAGAACCCTGGAAGGAGAACATGGCGAACTCGTACAGCGCTAACTCTGGCTAATCCTGAGGGGCTAGCAAAGCCGAAGCTTCCACGTTAGCGCTAATACGGAGGGATATCGGTGCCATCTTTGCTGTACGGACTCCACGTATGATCTTTTGGCGTGGTAGCTACGTGGCGTACGTGCTCTCTCGGCTCTCTGCGGCATGAATCACAAGCGTCGCCGAAGCCACGGGCCAGATTTATGCGCGGCATATGCTAAATATAGCGCCCAGCTGTGTATTTGTTCTAGCCTGGGTGCCAGATGCTACAGAGCAGGCTTTCGTTGGGTAGCTCCGGATGTTTCCAACAGACCGGCGCGTGGATTCGACACCGTCGGCACATTCCTGAGAACATGTGTCAAGGCTAAATTTAGCCCGACGACCGGTGGGCTAAAGGAGGACGAGGTAACTGAGTCCAACACTGCCCACGCCGTCCCGCCGCCATCTTTGCTTACATTGCGTGACCATGGGTCCAGGCGATGTCTCGCCAAAGCTAGCTTCAAGGCGCTGAAGTCCGACAGGAGGCTAGGGAGGAGCTAGCTTCCCATGAGTGTTATGACTGAGACAGGATTAGCTTTAGCTGATACGCTCCGGTTCATCAGGATGAGGCTAGAGTGGAGCTAGCTTCCCATGGGGGTTATGACTCAGGGTGGATTAGCTTGAGCAACCGCACTCCAGCTCACTAGTGTTAGGCTCAAGTTGAGCTAGCTTCCCATGAATATCTCGATGGAGACAGGATTAGCTTTAGCCGCTACAGTCAGGCTCATTGACGCCAGAGCGGTGCTAGTAATCCATCAGAGGTTTAACTTTGGCCGCATTACTCTCGTGTCTCGGCCTGAGGCTAAAGCGTAGCTATATGAGCGTTGACACAGAGAGGATTAGCTTCAGCCGCTGCACTCTAGCTTATCGCTGAGGTGGCTAGAGTGGAGCTAGCTTACCATGAAATTTACATCTTGGAGGCAGTTAGCTTCTGCTGCTGCCCTTTAGCTCGTTTACATGAGGCAGGAGCAGAGCTAACTTTCTATTTAATCTTACATTGCTGCACGCCAGCAAATCGATGCGAGGCTAGATGAAGCTAGCTTCCCATGAGCATTACATCTGGGAGAGGATTAGCTTTCGCCACTGCTTTCCAGCTCGCCGACGCAAGGCTGGAGCAGAGCTAGCTTTCCATAAGTTTTACATCTCCATGGCAATTAGCTTCAGCAAATGCGCTCCAGCTTGGCAGCCTGAGGCTCGAGCTAAGCTAGCTTCCCAAGAGCATTACGATTTTATGTCCATCAGCTGTCGCCGCTGCGACGCTCACCGATGCGAGGCTATAGCCGAGCTAGCTTCCCATGGCGACCATTGAACTTAGCGACCCGTTTCTGCCTCCGCGGGACGCCGCTAACCCCGCCAGGCTACGGCGACAGTAAACGACGATGGAGTCATTGTCACGGTTTGTTAGCTTCCCTGCGCGCAGGCGTCGCTTCATTAGGAGCTCGGCGGCGTCTGTCTCTTCACGCCCATTGCGGGTAGAAGATGGAAATCCATTTCCCCTCGGCTTCTCAACGGCGACGTCGTTAGCCAGCAGAAGTCGAATCCAAATGTTCCATTAGCATCAATTCGGAATCAACGTTTTTAACAGAGGTTGGCTTTTTTTTTTTTTTAATTACGCCACATGGAAGCCCCTTCATTTTAAGCTAACAGTGTCAGGACTCATCACGGTTTAAATGCATAGTTTAATTGCAATTAATGATTCTTACTTTGATTCTTACACTGTTATTACACTCTTATTACACAATAGTAACCATTGGTTTTCCATTTCGACCCATAACTCGAACATTTTTTTAAAATCGAACCGCTGCTCCACGTCCCCTCCGTGGCCTGTCGGTGGCGCTGAATTAAACATGAGCGGCAAATTAATTCCTCAACCGTCCAGAACCGGGCCGACGAATGAACGTCTGATTTAGTGTTCCGTCCTCGTGTGTGAAGGGGTGATCTATGAACGGATTGCTTATGAATGCTTTATTACCGTGTAATAAATCACCACGTCGCGTCGGGCCCCCTTAACCCCTAACGCCGCGAACCGACCAATCACAGCGGTGCAGCAACCTTAAAAATCCTGCTCATCTGAATCCTTTGACGTCACTGCTCGCGCTGTCTTGCGGCCAATCACGGCAGCCCTGGTGATGTCATAGGCTATCCATCACGAGGGGGCGGGGCTTGTCACACAATCACAGGTGTGTGTGTCAAACAGATTGTAGCGGCGTCCAGCTGTTGCTCATGCAAATATATACGCGCGATAAAGGGGCGGAGCCATCCCTCGGGTGTCGGCCAATCAGCTTGAAGCATGGGCAGGAAGTGAAGCGCGTTTTTTTTTTTTTATCAGCCCAAATTAACCCACCAAAAAACAAATATCTGGAGAGCGGCGACAGCTGGGGTTTTGTCGTTTTACGCCACGCCGCCACGCCGCCGTCGCCACCTGTGTCATTTCATTTCCTGTGCACCTGGGACCCATCCAGGAAAATCAAACCTTCTTCTCCCATCTGCAACACCCCGCCAAAATAAAAGCCCGCCTTGCAAATGTTGCTGTTTATCACACTGATTGATCTGAATACCAATTGAACGCCGCGACCATGTGACGTCTCACTCCTTTTTTTCTTTTTTTTTTTTTTTTTTTTTTTTTTTTTCCCTTGGTTTGAAAACACGCCGCCCCCCCCGGGGGGACCCAGATCAGGAATCAAATCACGGCAGCCTTTGAAATCCGGCGCCGAGACGTCAAAACACTCCGTGACTCGGAGACCGGATTGCGTCAGAACCCCCACCCTGTGTGTGTGTGTGTGTGTGTGTGTGAGATTGTCAGAGGACTGATTGTGAATGTTCAGAATCAATCAGGAGCGGCTGATCGCCTTTGAAAAGGGGGGATGAGTTGGCCAGGGGTGATCGGTTCATAAAAATGGTTAATCAATATAGAGCGGGTGATCGATCGGGAGCGGGTGATTAGGAGTGGACAGAAGGAAAAAATATAATTCGTTCATTCATTCACTTGCTCACTCATTCATGGATAAATGAATGAATGATTATTGATTGAATGATTGGGGAATGAGTGAATGAATCAGTACATTAATGAGTTTGTGACAGGAATTCAAGAATAAATGAATAAGTGAGTGAGTGAGTTAATGAGTGAATGACCGATTAAATGAATGAATGAATAAACAAACAAATGAGTAAACTAATAAATGGTTGAATGATCGAATGAATGAATGAACAAATGAAAGAATGCATGAGTAAATAGTTGAATGAATGAATAAATGAATGAATTTACATGTGATTTAATGAGTGAGTGATTGATGAATAAATGATCAAATGAATAAATGAATGACTGAAAAAATGAGTGAGAGTGAATAAATGCGCAAATTAATGAATAAATGAACAAATGGTTGAAATAAGAATGAATGAGTGAGCAAATGGATAAATAAATGAATGAATAAATGAATGAATGAATGAAGCAGACCTGTGCAAACAGGAAGTTGATACCATCCTTCTGTAACTTCTGTATATAAACTTCCATTTTTTGAGATTTGTTCCATAATCCTTTTTATTTTCCTGACACTTTGGTTGGTATTTTCTCCTTTTCCCCCTTTTTCTTTAAGTAAAAAAAAAATCAGAACAAAACAAACCACCTTTTGGAACCACTTCCTGTTTTAATTTGGTACCCACTTCCTGTTGTGTCGTGCGGCAGCTTGACTTCTTGTCTCACCTGTGCCTTGTCTGTCAATCATCCTCCCGGCCGGCTCTCGTCCAATCAGCCGCCGGCCCCGCCCTCACCTGCACACCTGTGTCTGGTTGTGGTCGTTAGTGCGGTGGGTACATTAGTGGCGCCTCCTTTTCTTCTTCTTTGGTTCCTGACTGCTTGCCGTGCACTTCCTGTGATTGTGTCTGGCACGCCTTTAACTTCCTGTTGGACATTATTCCCTTTTTTTGGGAAAACAGAGACACTGATGTTTGGCCGATTTGCCATCGTTGCTGAGATCAACCTCCGAGAGGCGCTGGACTCGCCCAACACCGGTGAGTGATGCGTTCTATTTCCGTGATGCCGGTTTTGGGTTATTCACGTGGTTACCTCTGTACTTCCTGCTTAGTGTGACGCCGTTTGCTCGCTATCTGCTCTGTTTGGTTTGATGCTACACTTGTTTTGATGCGCATTGTACTTCCTGTTTGCGACGCCGCTCGCTTAAGATATGCACTGTACTTCCTGTTTGATATGATACCTTTTGCTACAATGTGCACCGTACTTCCTATGACGCGACGCCGCTCGCTTACGATTCACACTGTACTTCCTGTTTGCAATGCTGCCTGCACTGCACTGCACTTCCTGTTTGCGACGCCGCTCGCTTACAATTTGCAGTGTACTTCCTGTTTGATATGACACCTTTTGCTAAAATGTGCACTGTACTTCCTGTGTGCGATGCCGCTCGCCTACGATTTGCACTGTACTTCCTGTTTGATGCAATGCCGCCTGCACTTCCTGTTTGCGACGCCGCTCGCTTATGGATTCCCACTGTACTTCCTGTTTGACCTGCTTCAAGCTGACTACTCATGCATGTTAGGAGACTGATGCTGCCTCACACCTGCTTGATGTTCATTCTCTGAAAAAATATCTCTTTCCTTGGTTGTGTATTTGTTGCAGTACTGTGCAATTTTACCACTTCGTAGTATTGTGTATCTGTACCACTTTGCAAAAGTACATTGCAGTGATACCCCTTCTCTGTAGTACCTTCCTCTTGTAACACTCAGTAGTACTGCATCATCTCCTCATACACTGCAGTGATACTACTCTTCTGTAGTACCTTCCTCTTGTAACACTCAGTAGTACTGCATCATCTCCTAGTACACTGTGGTGATGCCACTCTTCTGTAGTACTGTATTTGTACCGCGCTGCTGAAGTACCTTCCTCTTGTACCCCTCTTCAGTAGTACTGCATCATCTCCTCATACACTGCAGTGATACTACTCTTCTGTAGTACCTTCCTCTTGTAACACTCAGTAGTACTGCATCATCTCCTAGTACACTGTGGTGATGCCACTCTTCTGTAGTACTGTATTTGTACCACACTGCTGAAGTACCTTCCTCTTGTACCCCTCTTCAGTAGTAATGCATCATACCCTAGTACATTGCAGTGATACAACGCCGCCACAGTGTAGTGCATTTTTTTTTTTTTTTACTCTCCTGGTGTCATTTGGGAAATTTTAAAACCAATTTCTTCCTCACCGCTGCATTTGCCACAGTGCACCTCCTCATCCAGCCTTTGCACTCAAACCCTGGGCTCCCATGGAAGACCAGGAGCCTCCTGCCATCATTGATGTGGCTAAGGGAGCGCTCTCCTGCACTTGTAAGTACTTTTCTCTTAATACTTCTCGTAGTAAGGTGATTGCGAGAGTCTTCCAGAAGCTTTGCTAGCCTCGTGTAGTTTAATGCAGGAGTCTGTTTTGGAGGCACCATGGACGTAGACTGTCAACTGCCTCCTGAGGTGTTTAACCTGTGCGGTAGAGCACAATTTTTTGAGATTCCTCCACTCGTTGCCTGCTGTAAGATGCAGCCCCTTGACACTGACTCCACAGAAGTCCAGCAGGAGCCGGTGAAGCTACCCTACCACGACAGAGGCAGCCAATCCTTGAAGAGCAATGTTTTGCCCCCCCCAAAAAAAAAAACTACTGGACCCTGTCAACATAGTGTGCTAGCTTGCGTTATTGCCATTTTTGTCCTGTTAAAGTAAAATTGATGCTGCTGTATTATAAACGGACTTAGGCCTTTTTTTTTTTAAATCCACTTCATTGCTCACCTGCTATTGTATGGTATGACAAACTGTACAGAACTCTGCTGCTTCTATGTATTTCAATCGCATTTATACTGTTAAGCGTATTATCCTTTCACCTCAGTACCAGTTAATAGTATCTATATGAACTTTATACTTAATGTGCACTCTAATTTTGTGTCCCTATGAGAAACTGAGAAATGTTTGTAGGTCTAGTACATGTGATGAAATCTAATGCGAACTTTAATTGCCAGTGTGGGACAAACTGCCTGTTTAGCATGAGACTGATAACAGGACTAAACCTTCACCCTGAAGTCAAGACTTATTGCAGAAATGGAGATGTACCCCAGCTAATGCTCTAGCTGGGCTAGAAAGCTGCTGTGGTCCATCCTGCTGGTGAGGAGGGACTGAGGCTCACCTCATCTTTGGCTTGAGAACCCACCAGTCCAGGGGCGGCTCTAGTGGTCCTGGTCAAAAGACCATCTGGCTTCTGTTTCGACTGTCTCCTAAACAGGCTCCACAAGGATTCGTGCCCTTGGTGAACTCCAGCTGGATTACATCACTGGGTCAAGCTGGTCCAGCTCTATTGACTTCAAGAGTTGGGCTGTGGCACTAGCACCAGAGGTGTACTCCAGATGACTCTTCTTGAAGAAGTGGCAGTTCAGGAGGACCAGAACAACTCTGCTTACCATACTTTAAGATGGATAGAAGCACATCAAGGACTGGTGTGGCCAGTTGTCTTGATGCAAGACTGAGACCCTACCAGGGTGGAAGAGGTGTTGCTACGTTGGGTATCCTGGAGGAGCTGCGCAGTGACTAAAGGCTGAACTGAGGATCAGATGTTCAGCAAGGTCTGTCTGAAGCCAGGCCTCAAGGAACCCTGCTGATGCCACTGCACCATCAGTGAAAGGTTTGTGGAATGATTAAACCGCACTGGCACCATCAATCTTGTACTCCTGACCAGCCAGCAGCAGCAAGATTGGGACCTGGGCCTACCAGAGAGCAGTTCAAGAGTTTACAGTGTACCACAGCTGTCCCTGTTCTGGTGAGACAGCCATGGACTTGATTGTTGGACCACTAGACCGACGTGAGGTGGGAGTTGAGCTTCGCATGGACAAACCCAGGAAGGCGAATGAGGAGAGCAGCTCCTTACCTACTTCAGTTCTTGTCCTCCAGCCACCAGGAGAGGAACTACTGCCTCCATGCTCAAATGTTCAAGGTAACTTTCCCTCTGCCTACACGGTGGAGGTCTCTGTTCAAGGCTGCAACACCAAGTCGCACTGAAGAGACACAGCCCATGCTCGTAAAGAAATACCAGTGGACTTCCCATTGAACATGTGGCCGTCATCCAGTTCCTAGGACAGGTAACACTTCCTAGTTGCTATGGATTATTTTACTAAAAGACAGACTATTTGCACTCAGACCGGAGCGCCACTGAAACTGTGGAGCACTTGGTGGAAGAGATGTTTTGCCACATTTAGGTGTTTGAGGAGCGTCACAGTGACGGAAGTGGAGCCTCACTGTCCAGCGAGGTCTGCCAGTGGCTGGACATAAAAAAAAAACCTGGACGACAACTGCACCCAGAGAGCGACAGGTTAGTGGAGTTACTTTGCTGCACAAATTGTGATCCCAGCAGCCACAAGATTGGATTTTCCAACTATTGCTGGTTATGAGTCAGTCTACCCAGCTGTCTTTATGTTTGGACATAACCAACACAAACCTCTGGACTTTGTTTTTGGGGACCCCCCCCCCAGCCAGTCAAACTGAGGTGGGAGTTGAGCCCTCTGTGGATGATCTCTATCCTATGCACAACCTAATCAGGCAAGCCCTGTTAAAGTTAGAGGAAGTATGGGGTGGTCCTGCACCAGGACAGACTGGCACCATATCAACCATTGACCCTAGCAGAGGCGCTCTCTCCCTCCACACACCCAGATCACTAATGTCCCTTCTTTTTGGACAACTCTACCTGCAATGCAAATGCCTTAGTGGTGCTGTCTCAGGAAGGGGTGTGAGGAGAGTGCTGGTGCACAGGTGTCAGCAACTCTCAGAACTGGAAGAAGGCAACACTCACAGAGGGAAAAGGGATCTGAAAGTTCGGTGGGAGGAGGTCAGGGAAAGACCAGTTGGGGTTCAGAGCCAAACGCATTTGGAGATTCAAAAAACAGAAGCCAGTTTTAAGGATCCCTTCCAGCTGGCTCCTGGAGGAAAAGAGTGGCAAGCTCAAAAGTATCACGGCGCAACTCGAACACCATGTCAAAAAGCAGTAAAGTGACCTGCAAAGGAGCGTTCCCTTCTGAACACAAGGCTATGTACCTTGGTCTACACAACTGACAGTGGAGTTTAACCTCAGTGAAGTCATGGAGTCCCCAACAAACTAAGAACTGCCCCACTGTACTAAAGCTGCTGTGGTACCTAATGAGAACTGCCTGGAAAAAGCAACTCCTTCCATTTGACTGGCAAAGAGCAGTAGCAAGTTTCATTTACAAGGACACAAGCTCAAAAGACTGGCCAATTCTGTGACTTCACCTACTGCGAAGGAAGGAAAAATGCGTAGAAGGAAAAATCTTCCCCGTCTTAGCCACAAGGATACCAACTACCTGCTTGAACGGCTATGTCAACACAAACTGCCAGGAGGCAGGAGTACTAGGATTCCTAGGATGTGTAGAACACTCATGATGATCTGGGACCAGATCCCCAAGGCAAGACCTTGCAAGCTCCTATGGATCAGTCCCACCCCAGCAGGTCTTCTACACCATGGACTTCTTCCACATCCCCACCTGCGTCACGAACACTGAATCACCGTACTTAATCTCCAGATGTGATTTTTTCCCCCCCAAAGGCTTTCACCATTGGATGGCAGTGGCTTGAAGTAGGAACTGTGGTGGGGTGAGAATCCTCATCAGGGCAAGGCAAATGATTGGAGGGCTCAGCCTCTCACCTAGTCAATCTTCCCCCACTGAGGAGCTACATTCACAATGTCACCAGCCTCCTCCAGGCTGCAGCATGCACATCAAGACTGCCGAAGGGAATGGTCGAGCTGACCTCATGGGCAAGGATGAAGATCAAGTCTCATAGCCTGTTACTCAAAAGAAGAGTCAACCAACCTTAAAAAAAAAAAAATCCCACTCCTATCAGAGCAACCCATCAAAAGCCTGGGAGGCTTGACCAAAGAATTAAGTAAAGCCAACTCCAAGGAAGTACAAGGTGTGGTGCTGCTAGTTGACTCTTCACTGGAGGGTATTGTGGCCCCTAAAAAGGAGTGAGATACCTTCATTAACCATGATGGAAAAGCCACCTCCTTTATTCAAAAGTGGTTGGGGCAATCGTGGCGTCCATGTGACGCTGGTCTCTCTGGAAAGAACACGCTACTGCAGTCACTACAGTTGTGCTACATGCAAGAGAAGACCAAGTTGGTTCTCATGTGAAGGAGTCCACAGACGAGTCAGTAAGAAACACCAAGGTTCTAACTGACTGCCTGGACAGAAGTTGTCCAACTTGTTAGACTGTTGAAACACTGGGAGATCATGGGCTGAGTCCAGGCAGGAAGAGCAACCCCAGAATAGGGAGAGGTACCACACCTCTGGTCCAAGGCCAACCACAAGGAAAGGAAGTTGTGGTGGCAGAAATAAGGATCAAGCTTGCTCCATGATAAAGGCTGTGTTGGCAAGGAAGCTGGTCAACCTTGGAAGGAATCGTGAACTGGAACATCAGTTGGTCGGATGTGTGGAAGATTCCGCAAGGCAAGACTTGGTTTCATCAGCTTTTCAATCTATGCAATGCTTCCCTGCCCTTGAACCTTCACAAGTGGGATCCAATGCTCCCAAAATAAGCCTAAAGCACATCTTGTTAGGCTGCAGGACTACGCTCACTGGTCGCTATGGCTGGCACCATCACCAGGGCTGACAAAAGCTCACCAAAGTGCGAGAGGAGTGGAAACAGGGTAGCAAAGTGCCATCACCAGCAGAGCCCCCCCCCCCCCCCCCCCCATCTTTGTCTTGGAAAGAACAAGGAGAAGCACCAGGTGGAGAGAAACAATGGGGCCTGTCTCCCCTGACCAGGACTGGAGCATGAGGGTTGGCCTTGACAGGCACCTGTGGTTCCCTCTGGAGCTCACCACCACAGACATGGTTGTGTTGTCAGTCAAGACAAGAGCTGTGCACCTCATCGAGGGCACAGTACCAGTGGAGGTGCGGATTGAGGCCACCAGCAAAAGCAAGAAGTAGACCTGTCTCCCTACTACACTTTCTCTCAAAAACTCTTGAGGTGCAGTCTTTAACCAACTCTAACTACCTTCACCACAAAAAAAAAAACCTCCTGGACCCTCTTCAGTTCAAAGTAGGTCACTCGACAGAGTCGGCCCTTCTTGTAGTGTCACAATCACTGCAGGAAGTGAGAGCGGCCTCTGTTGTCTTTGCTTCTACTTCTTGACCTGTCAGCTGCGTTCGACACAGGCAACCACCCTCAAGGGTCTGGGGGTCACAGGATCTGCACTCCATGTTGGCCTCCTTCCTGACAAGTCACTCCTTCCAGGTGACATGGCGAGGGGCTGTTTCTGAACCATGCAGACTGTCTACTGGTGTTCCACAAGGTTCAGTTTTGGGCCCTCTTCTTGTACACATCGCTTGGTTCTGTCATTCGCACCCATGGCTTCTCTTACCACTGCTATGCTGACGACACACAGCTGCTCCAGTCCTTCCCTCTGTCAGACAGAGGTAGAAATCCGAATTACAGCTTGCCTGACATCTCCGATTGGATGGGAACGGACCATCTGAAGCTCAACCTCAAAGATGGAGCTGCTCTTTCTCCCGGGGAAAGGTTGTCCGCATAGAGACCTGGCAATCACCATCGACAACTCTGTGGTAAGGCCAACCACAACTGTGAGAAACCTGGGTGTGGTCCTGGACAACCAACTGTCATTCTCAGCGAACGTCACAGCAGTCGCGCGTTCCTACAGATTCTTCCTTCACAACATCAGGAAGATCTGCAGATTCCTCACAGGGGATACAACGCAGACACTCATCCAGGCTCTAGTCATCTCTGGTCTGGACTACTGCACCTCCCTCCTTGCCGGTGACCATTAGGCCGCTGGAGCTTATTCAGGAAGCAGCAGCCCACCTGGTGTTCAACCGTCCCAAATTCTCCCACACAACTCCCCTTCTTATGTCCCTTTACTGGCTCCCGCATCAAGTTCAAGACCCTGGTGCTCTCATACCTGGCAGCGCATGGGACAGCTCAGTCATATCTTCAGGATATAGTCAAGCTACCCGTCCCCTCTGATCTGCCACCTCTCGGCCACTGTCCACCCCATCACTCAGAGCCCCTGCCCGCTGATCCAACCGGTCTCGGCTCTTCTGAGACTTGGCTCCTCAGTGATGGAACCAACTCTCAGAAAAGGTCAGAACAGCGGAGTCGCTGACCATCTTCCGCCGGAAGCTGAAAACTTACGTCTTCACCAAGCACTACTCCACTAATCGCACTTAAAAAAAACAAAACGAAGAAATGTATGTATGTTTTGAGATGGCTATTTGGTAGAGCGGTGACTTCTGAATCACAACTACTCGTACTTTGGCTCGTCGTTTGCAGCCCAGAAGTCCACAAAGTGTACCCCTTGTTTTCGGATGGGACCGCCACACAACCATGGAGTTAGTATTTGAACCCCTGCACGGAGGCGAGATGGACAATCTTTCAATCTGCAAGAACAGCTTGAAGCTGCAAGGCCAATGGACCATGACTCTTGCTGTGATGGAGAGGATTTCACTCCCACGGCCCAGGTGCAGGGGCTACAGCTCAGAGGAGGTCGCAGATGTTGATCAAGAGGAACGGTCTGGTGGACAACCTCACCACCATATTAACCACTGACACTAGTAGAAGGTGGGGCAAGGACCAGACCCGGCTCTGGGGGGTCCACACTGTGGACAGACCCCTGCAGCTTCCCACCTCATGTCAAGGATTTTCAAATTGATGCTAAGCTAACGGGACACGCTCTGGTCTCGGACCAGGTTCGCAGCCCAATTCCGCATGAGACAACGGAACCTGATCAGGAGGGTCCAGAAGTGGAGTCAACGGGCGTACAAGTCACTGACGGCAGCGCTATGTATGCCGCAAACCCGTCTACTTTACATAGCAAATGGAAACGACGCTAGAGGTGTGCGTTCGTGCGCGCACGTGCGTGCTTGCGTGCGCGCGCATGTGTGCGCAGTCAAACCGTGGTCAATGAAGCGTCTCGCCCCCCCCCTCTTCCAGCTCCATTCACTAAAACTCCCCCTGCCGCGATTTCAATTTAAAGGATTCCGTGATTTCTCACGCGCACACCGCATCTTCCTCCGTGCGTGTCTTCACGGTGGAAGGACCCGCAACCCCCCCCCCTTTTTTTTTTGTTTTTTTTTTTCTTTTTTTTTCTTAAAGTTGAGGGTGTGAGCGGAGGGGGCGGAGGCGCCGGTTCCTCCGTGCGCGCCGCGGGAAGAGGCTGGAGCGGGCGGGCTCCTCCGTGCGTGCACGCGGACGAGGACGAGGAGGAGGATGGAGCTCTAGGAGCGGCGAGGCGGGAGGATGACTCTGGTCTCCGGCGGTGAGTGGATTATTGTTCTTCATCGCCAGTAGAGAAAGACTCCTTTTTATTATTGTTGTTATTATTATTATTAATATTATTATAATAGAAGGGATTATGTTGCGTGTGCGTGCGTCGCGTCCCCCCCCCCCCCCCTAGCCCCGGTTCGGACGGTGAGTTTGAACGAAAGGGTGACGGCGGTGGAGCGCGCGTGCGTGCGTGCGTGAGAGCATCCGGGATTAGCGTTGGAAAGGTTGGGGGGGCGTGCGTGCACGCGTGCGCGTAATTCCGGACTAGGATTATCGCGGTCGATGGCGCAGGATGCGGGTCCGGGGTACCGCAGTGTTAAGTTTGCGGTGCGGGAAAGTACTACCTTCCTGCCGGGGAGCAGTAATCTATTACTCGTGTACTCCGTTACTCAAGTGTTTTTGAGCTTGCATTGTTTGTAGTTCGAATCCCGACGTGTGTGTGTGTGTGTGTGTGTGTTTTTATTTTTTTTATTTCCCAAACGCAATTCGGTGTTCCGGTCCACGACTCAATCCGAGAGGGTGTGGCTCTCTCACTGTGTGTGTGTGTGTGTGTGTGTGTGTGTGTGTGTGTGTGTGTGTGTGTGTGTGTGTGTGTGTGTGTGTGTGTGTGTGTGTCACATACCGGAAGCGTTTTTCCTTTTTTTTTTTTTTTTTTTTTTTTCAATGGACGTCTCCATAATCCTTTTGCCTCCAGGGTGGGATTAGAGCGACACAAACACACACACATTGAATTTCACGTGTGTGTGTGTGTGTGTGTGTGTGTTTTAATGCCCAAAAAGCGTCACCTGGATTTCCTTGCTTCTAATTTGAACACCTTGGATTACCGCGCATGCGCGTTGATTTCTCATCAAATTCGCTATTTAATTCAAATTCCGGCTCACTTCCGGTTCGAGTCGCACTATAAATCCAACCCCGGCGTGCAAATCACATGACTGATGACAAACAGACTGTGTGTGTGTGTGTGTGTGTGTGTGTGTGTGATCCTTCAAAATAAAAGCACCAACTGGACACCAGATGAGAGGTTTAAAAGCTTTCTTTTTTCTTTTCCAAACCCCCTCCATCTTTCTCAATCAGCCCACACAAATGGAGCATGATTGTAGCCGTAACCTGATTGGCCGGTTGTTTAGACAAATTGGCTTGTTTGGACACACACACACACACACACACACACACACACACACACACACACACACACAGACAAAAATGGCTGTCCTGCCTGAGAATGCATTTTATGGCTCTTTTTCGAAGGTGTCGCTGTTACGATTGGCTGCTGGGAATGATTGTGATTTATTCCCTCCTTCCTCCTCTTCATCACTTCTTCCTCCTCTTCCTCCTGAAAGGAGGAGAACCGGCTCCGCAGAGGAGGGAATAATAACCGTTGAGGGCGCGATGGAATCCAGACGGAAAATAGATTTCCAGGGGAGCCCAGCAATTCAAAACGGGAGTGTGTGTGTATGTGTGTCACATCACTGCAGACATTCATACACTGATAAAACCGGAGTGTGTGTGTGTGTGTGTGTGTTTTTTTTTTCTTTCTTTGTACTGGAGCTGTGTGTGAGGTGTGTGTGTGCGCGCCTTTCCAAGGTCCTTGTATTGAATTAGCCTTTCGGCTCCGAGGTGTGTTTAGCGTTTAATTTCCACGTTCTTGCTCTCTGTGAGGTGGAACCGCAGCTTCTAAAGTTCCCCTTCATTCTGGACCAGAAGGTTCTCCACGTTGGATCGTGAACTCCGCCCCCAGGCCGGTGGGGGCGGAGCTATCTGACACACCTGTGGCGGCGAAGTGACGTCGCTGGCCAATGGCGACCGATGTTTCTTTTCTTTTGTGTGTTTATTACTATGTAATTACACGGTAATAGCACGGTAATGCACTTTGGTCAGTCTGATTCCCAGAAAAAGCGACATTCGGGAAACGTCTCTGCAGACTCAGCTAAGAGCTTTGTTAACATTTTTTTTTTTTTTTTTTATAAATGGATTTCTCTCGATCGTTCAACCACAGCGTTTTTTTTTTTTCTTTTTTTTTTTAAATCCGCTTAAAGTTATTGCAAGAGACGGATCAATTCGACGTGTGTGTGTTTGTGTGTGTGCGCAGTGCTCGACGGAGTAGCCTGTTAATGTAATCAGATTACACTTGTCTGTAAAGCGGTAAACCTGGGGCAGGTCGAACGGGGAAACCGCCTCCCTCGGGATTTATTTCAATTTCTTTTCTTTTCAATGAAATAACTTCACGGACCTGCGTATTAACAGTGATCAGTTTTTAGTCTCAAAGTCTGCGCCTCCTTTTGCTGCGCTTTTGCTGTTGTGTAATAACACAGTCATAGCGCAGTAATGACACATAACACTTTTTCATTACAGGAAATGTGTGTGTGTGTGTGTGTGTGTGTGTGTGATGCGCTGCAATGATCACAAGAACAATCTTCTATAATCCCAGTTCACCCCGCTGAGACTATAAATAGAATTGTGTTTTTCTTTTATCCTGCACCCTAATCCCTGCTTTCATGACCTGGCAGCACAACAGCCAATCAGAGAGCTGTGTTTTTTTCAACCTCACACACACACACACACCAAGGTATCACACACCTGTGTGTGTGTGTGTGTGTGTGTGTGTGTGTGTGTGTGTGTGTGTGTGTGTGTGAGCGGTGTTTAACTTCTATTCCAGAATGTCTCCAGATGCAGATTAGAGGCTAATCAGGAACGCTTAGCGTGATGCTAACAGGATCTGGCGGAAATACTTTTTTTTTTTGTTTTTTTTTTTCCCCCAAAAAAACCGAATAATCAGATTGGTTGTTGATCGGCCATCTTGTATCGAGTCCTGGACGGCGAGCGCCGGTTCAAACAGGAAGTATGTTCTTGTGCAAAGTGCGCCCCTAGTGGCGAAACATGGAACTGCAACCGTGTCTAATAAAATGACTATAATCGTAGAATTGAGTTTTGTCTTCAGACGGCCGCATCCATGCACGCCGTCGGCCATCTTGTCCGGAACTTGATCGGCCGCCGCTTGGCAACCGCGGGCGGGCCCCGGATACCCGAACCTCCAATGAGAGGCTGCGTCTTTTGGACGTTACCTACCCACACGATCAGGGGTCTCCATGGCGATGACCCCACAGAAAGTTCACTTCCTGTTTGGACAACTCTATTTAAAAAAAAAAAACAAAACTTTCCACCAGACCCTGTTAGCATCACGCTAAGTGCCCCCGACTAGCCTCTAATCTGCGCTCTCATCCACGCCATCACCCACCCAGCCGCCATTTTGATTCTTTTAGCTGTTAATCAGTTTTCATATGACGATGAGGAACCTAAAAGTCCATGCAAAAACGTTTAAATTTGTTTAAAAGCGCTCCCTAATCTCTTATATTATGAAGGAACCGGCGCTATGAGCTAATAGTTGCCCCGCTCTTCGTCTTGCAGGCGCTCCGATTAGCTTGTTAAGCCCTGCGTTCGCAAATGTGACATGAAAACTTTTTTTTTTTCATGCGTTTTGTAAAAGGAGACAACCGTTCACGGCGTGGAGGAGCAACGAAAAGAACGCCGTCTAAGTCTCAATTAGTTATAACAGTTATACCACTGTTGTAACACTGTTATTACACCCTTCACTTTAAAGTCAGCAATTTGAATAATGGCGCTTTTTATTAATTGGTTTTTATTTTTTCTAAAAGGAAGACGAGGAAATAGTATCGTATCTTTGAGAGTTGTCACACGCACACACACACACACACACACACACACACACACACACACACACGGGTAGATGTTTTCCTCTGAGGTGATAATGTAGCACCGCTACTGCTCTCCCTAGTGTCCTTTGGAAGCTGGCGAGAGGTAAAAGTGTGAATTACATCCCATTTGGCCATCCTTGTGTACACACACACACACACACACACACACACACCTGTCTGCTAACGGCTAACAGCTAGCAGCTCTCATTTTCACGGAACACCGTGCACGCTGCGTTCTGGCGGCATGGGAAAATCAGACAGGTTGGTAAATCACATGATGTACCGGTTACTCTGTGTGTGTGTGTGCGCATGTGTGTGTGTGTGTGTTTGTGTGTGTGTATGCGCGCGCGTTCACTTAGATAAGAGCTTTAGCTATGAATAGCAGAATGTGAGTATTGGAGATTACGCGTGTGTGTGTGTGTGTGTGTGTGTGTGTGTGTGTGTGTGGACCACGGGTCAAACCCACTGTGTCATCACGCCGTGTTTGTATTATATTCTGTTATTAAACGCTGAAGTTTATTTTTAATATTTTAAAAAACTCACCCAATGGGGGACAAGTTAGTCGGTCGGTCTCCAGCCAATCACGGACGAGGCACGTTTTTTTTTTTTTTTCTTCCTCTTCCCTGTGGCGTCAGGGGTCTTCCGGGCGGTTTGTTTTTCTTGACACACCAGCAGCAACGTCAGCGAACGCATCAGGACACACACACACACACACACACACACAAACAATATCACAACAATAGCACTTTCAACTTTCAAAATACATATTGTATTGCCTGTTTATATATTGTATAGTTATTTTATCGCCTATCTGTATATTTTATATATATATATAGTCTATTTTATAGTTTTATATTTGTAGTGTCCAGGACTACAGATGGAAATTAGCTATGAGCTATAATCTGGTACAAACATCTCTGCCTCTGTGCTTAATGTATTTGTCCTAATAAACTTCTAAACAAACAAACACACACACTTCTCCCGCGTCGCTAATTTATGCTCTGGAGGTTAAGCGACCTTAAAGGTGTGTGTTAAATGTGTTTAATGCTTAATGTTGTCATAGTACACAAGGCACGAGATTCGAACACACACTCACATCGACAGCCTTCATGTCCTGGAATTTTCGTGTTTTTTTTGTTTTTTTTTTCATTGCAATAAAAGGAGCTCGTGTGTGTGTGTTGCGTTCGAGTGCGCGTGGCGGCGTGGAGACCTTCTGCAATTCCCCGATGTCATTTGTCAAGGGGCCCAGGGAGCCCACTGTAGTCCCGCCGCATAAATTCAATTAAGCTAACGCGATAAAGCGTTTGGCGAGCGGCGATCTCTGAGCCGGCGCCGATCTCGCTCTCTTTTTCTTTTGTTCCCTTTCCTCTCCGCGCACTTTGGCCTCGACACGAAGGGGAAGCGCTCCCTCATCCTTTTATTACACAGTTGTTCACAGATCATGTGTAATAACATAGTCGTTACACTGTTATTCCACAGGAACAAGCGTCTTATATTGAATTTTTTTTTTTTTTTTAAATCCCAATCCCTTCCTCGCCGGAATAATCCATTTAAAGTTGAGATTACGCGGCGGGATTCTGAAAGTGGGATTCAACCCTTCCTCTCGGTGCCTTATAAGAACCCACACACACACACACACTCACACTCAGTGGTCCGCCGCCTTCTCCTCGCCTGTCAATCATCCTCGCTCCATCGTCCCAGGAAGCTCCAGTTTTGAAGGTTCCTCTTCTCTCACCTCTCGCATCCCATAATTCCTTTTTTTTTCAATTTTTCTTTTCCCTCACCTGCCCTGTTCTGTATTCCAGAAAAATCTGATGCGCGAACACACACACACACACACACACACACACACTTTTTCTGGTTTTGACGGGCTTCAGGGGGATTTTTATGTTCAACTGCTGCTTGACAGGTGTGTGTTCGTGTGTGTGTGTGTGTGTGTGTGCTGTTTACACACTGGCGTTTACATCTTTATATGTTTCTTTTTTTTTCGTTCTCACTGTGGAGGTCGGTGATACATTTCTCTGCGCCACGAGAACGCCGGCAGTGGCAGGTGCCGTCCCAGTCAGCAGGGCGCTAACGAAGTGTGTGTGTGTGTGTGTGTGTGTGAGAACACACGTGGGTTTGTTAGCTTTGTGCACAGTTAGCAACTTGTCACGCCGCCTTGTCGTCCTGGCCCGGCTGATCCCAGCCTGTGGTCCGATTCCGTTACGGTTAGCGGCTGGATGCTAACGGCGTATCGGAGATTAGCGTAAGCGGCGAGCTAAGGCGACAGGAAGCGGGCGCGCGCCTGCTGCCGAGGTCATCCAAGATGGCCGAAAGACGTCGGTGGTATTTAATCGCGACCTTGTGTGAATCCGGCAAAGCGGCGTGCGGGGAGATCGGTGACCCCGACGACCCCCGGACTTCGACTCCGACCCTCTTCCTGGTCCCGGCGACCGCTTTGCCCTCGGGCGCGGCCATCTTGGCCGCCGTCCCCATGGACGTGCAGATCCCTTTCTGTCGGTGACATTTGCTGTCAAAGATGTGCATGGGATTTTTGTTTACTTCTACACACACACACACACACACACACACACGCAGCTGCATGAAGGGTCTTGGCGCGTCAGCCTCACCCTGATGAGCCGTGGCGAGAGGTTCAGCTGGGGTTTTTTATTTTTTATTTTTTTCCCCCTCATGTCCACATGCGTCCAGTTTTTTTTTTTTTTGTGCACGTTGAACCCCCCCCCCCTTTTTTCCATGCATGTGTGCACACACACACACACACACACACACACACACACACACACGCACAGGGACCGCTGCTGTATTCACACATTCCCCATCATGTCTTAATTTACCTTTATTACTACACTGTTATTACACTATAGCTGCACTGCTATTACACCTAGATTTACCCTTTTTGGGTGATGTATTCGTACAAGTAGAAGGCCAGGTGATCACGGGTCACATGACCGAGCAGGACAGCAGTTGCCGGCATGACTCCTTTTCTTTTTTTATTTTTTTTTCTATTTTTTTATTTACATTTTTCTTCCTCTCCCCTTTTAGGGTCCGCACAGCTTTGAATGTCAGCTAGCGTTAGCAAGGCGTGACTCATCGCCCAGGATCGGGTGGAGCCCCTCCCTCCCCTCGTACCTAGGGGGGGGGGCGACACACACACACACACACACACACTGAAATGACACTGATTTGACTTTTCAAATGAATGGAGCGTGAAAACGCCATTTAATATCGACGTGGTAAATGGTAACGACTGTTCCGGTAATGACTATGCAATTCACTCACATCTGTCGCAGGTGTGTGTGTGTGTGTGTGTGTGTGTTCGCTCAACCCCCCCAAGGTCACACAATCCTTTTCCCTCCCTTTCTTCTCATGGAGTGTTTGCACGGCGGCTCCTCCCCTTCCCCAGGAGGGCGAGGGCGGCGAACAAACATGGCCGTCCTGGGATGAACACGGTTTTGTCATTGCCTTGCAAATGTGGGGAAAAAAAAAAAACACATGTTGACATATCAAACATTCGTTTTAGCGAACACGTAGCTGCAACTGCAGCGCTCAGAGTACCAGAAGTATTCGCTAGAAGATCTGGAACCTGTTCGCTGAAGAGCGCAGGAGGCGGAGCTAATAGCTTTTTAAGTTCCCACATTGTGCAGATGTCATTCAAACACTAGCATTTCATTTCATAACAGTACACGACAATTTTTCCTTTATCATACTATTGTGCACTCCTTACCTCACTTGTTACTAAGACACTTATAGTTTATTTTATTTCTAATTCTGCCTTTTCTTTTTCTTATTTATTACTGTTATATTTTCTGTAACTCTGGCACAACAATTTCCTTCAGGATTAATAAAGTTTATCTTATCTTAGCATTGGCTATTTCAAGCCAAAGCCAACAGAGGCTAAATCGGCTAGCAGCTTAGCACCCCCTTCCATGGTCTCCTAGTGGTTCCTTCCATCCACTGCTAAAATTGCCTGAAGTTACTTGAAGTAAGCGCCCGTGTGTGTGTGTGTGTGTGTGTGTGTGAGGGGGGTCTTCCCGGGTGAAATGCTTGGCCGCCGGCCCTCTCATCTCAAATAGCTGCGAAATAGTTGTCGGGGGGTGGAAGTGGGGGGGCTGCTTTGATTCCCTCCGGAGTCGGCGCGGCAACCGGCGTGAAAGTGGACATGGATGGAGATGATCGCGGGTCCAGGTGCACTTCAAAAAGCTCCTCGCTTCCATATATATATTTTTTTTTATGTGCTTACGGGTCCTTTCATCAAACGGCTGCGTACGTTTCCCCCCCCCCGGGGTGGATCAACCCTCCCCCCCCCCCCCCAGACCGTGATAGTGGTACGCTCCAGTCCATCACATCCAGGTAACCTGCGTTTCAACAGACATGAACTTCCCCCTCCGTTTTCCTGCATTGTTGCATAATCAACTTTTTTTTTTTTCGAGCAACTTGCTCCGTTTCCATCGGTCATTTTTCCCCCCGCTCTATTTTTATTTTATTTTTTTTTACCCGGATGCCGATTGGCTGGTTTCCGCGCCCGCCGTGACTCAGCCTCCTGTCGCAGCCGCTTGCAAGTTCGCACAATTCGTCCTTGACGGCGCCCTCCTTTTTCAAAAGAGCCTTCTTATTTTTTTATTTTCCTTCTGCTTTCCACCGAACCTCCGCAACAGTTTTCCCGTTCCGAGCTGAGCGGTCACGTTCTTCGGGAACGGTCGTGGTTTCCGAGCCAATCGGAACGGGGCCGTCAATCCGTCACCGCTAACAAGCGAGCGCAGAATTCCCCCTCCGCTGCCCGCGATAAAAGACTGAACAAATATCAACCCAAAGCCTTTAGATGGAAAGAAAACGGATGGAAGATAAGGTCAATAAAGCGAGTTTTCGGGGGGGTTGAAGAGGGGAATACAAATGAACCAAATGTGACGGAGAAGGAAGGCAAATGAAAGCAACGCCATTTCTGAACATCCCAATATCTTCCCGGGAGAACTCGAGCATCTTCACAGGAACTCCATGTTGTCGGTTTAGCTAATAACTCCGAGCTAAAGCGGGATAACCTGAGTTTCCGAACGTCCCTGAGCGCCAACAGATCGGCCCGTGAAAAGTTTTGAATGGAGTGATCAAGCACACAGATAAACTCGTGTTGTAGCATTGTAGCGTAGCATCAGTGGTGTTATTTACATCATTCATGGTTGTGTTCTTCTGTAATAGTGCTCTTTCAGTAAGCTCGCCCTCATTATGGCTCCCCAAAAAGTCAAAAGGGTGAGCGATAGCGGCGTTAAGAAGGAAGGAAATAATAGCTAAAGCTGAGCGCGGCGTTCGTATTAAGGACCTCGCCAAATGCTGCGTCAACAGCTAAGTCAACCGTCTGTACATCCTGAAAAACAACGATGCGCTAAAGACGGCTAATGTGACTGTAGGGGCGACTGTTAGCAAAGCAAAGGACTCTAATATAAGAAATAGAAAAGTGACTGTTAGCATTAGCTAATGCTAGAAGGCTTTACTTTTGCTGATTTAGTGAATTAAACAGAGTATAAATGCTGGATAGAAGAGAAAGAACACCAGAAACACAACAATACTTCAGGATATCTTTAAATCCTTGTTTTTCTTTTTTTTTGTTGCCACAAATAGACCCATAAAAAGTCTTGAGGATACAGTTTTTGGGGCTGGAAAAGGATCTTTGGGGGTTTACATTGATAGCGAGTGGAGTTGAAGAATAAATTTAATTCGTTAGATGATGTTCTGCTGTCCTCAACCTCCTGGTCCACAGGAGAAGATTACAAGCCGAGCGTCGTCTCCCGGTGAAGCCAGAAAAATCGATAGTCTGAGAGTAAAACCACAGAGGAGCCCCTCCATATTTACTGCTAGCGGGTCCACTTTCCAATCACACACACAAACACACACATTTTCACCTCCTCCCGTCTCCAAGGGCATCTGGTACCCGGCGGGGTGAAGATGGACGGACTCAGCGGAACTTCAGATGTATCTTGATGCTCTTACCTGCCGCCGCCTTGTACTTTCACGGCCTCAAGGTCGGGCCGACTCGCATGGAGGAGGGCAAAAAAGATGGCGTCCAGAGTGATGTCATCGTTGTTTCTCGTAATCTTTCAGGACTCCGAACGCAACCTGGATGATGCCAGGAGAAAACGATGTTAGAGCGCTTAAATTAAATTTAAAATTAAAATTAAAATTAAAATTAAATTAAATTTAATTTAATTTAATTTAAATTAAAATTAAAATTAAATTTAGCGGATGGAAGGTACTACTAGAAAACGGTGGGAGGGTTGCTAAGCTGTTAGCCTCTGTCACCATTGACTTGAATTGGCTGATGCTAATGTTTTTAGCGACACAGTCTTTGATTGACATCTGCACAGTTTGGTAACTTCCTGTATTAAGAAGGTATTAGCCCCGCCTCCTGCGCTCTGCAGGGCAGTACTTTCAAGGTACTACTGCGTTCCAGAGTACTTCTGGTGCACTGAGCTCCGTCGTTTGGTGCTACATGTTAGCTTAAATGAATGTTTGTCAAATGTGGGTTTTCCCACCTTGGGCATCCGTCGCTCTGCAAACTGACAAAAACATGTCCATCCCAGGGCGGCCATGTTTTTTCGGCGGCGTCGCCCTCCTGACATTTGACATTTGACCTCCGTCTTCGGGCGACCACGCCGTCGCTGAACGCCGTTCCATGAATCTTCATCCCCCCCCTGTGGATCGTACCATCTGAGAGACAGACAACTTCGTCCGCTGCTCGCTAGGGTTCGGTTTTCCCGTCCAAAACAGCGAGTTGAGACGTGTGTGAGTGTGTGTGTGTGTGTGTGTGTGTGTGTTTTGAAACATGGCTAACTTCACCGGAGCAACATCCAGCTGACTTCCCTTTACAAAAACTTGTGTGTGTTGGGCAGAAGCTGCTTCTCCTGCCAAGTTCTGGGCTATGGCTCACTGGACGATGAACGCTCACACACACACCACACACACTTTCTCTCCTTTCCAAACAGTGACCCCAGCTGTTAGCGCCTGTTAGCGCCTGTGCTGCAGACAGCCGTGTGACCGGACACACAAGCACCGCTTGTTTTCGGTGCAGTGAAGCGTCCTGACCCCCCCCCACACACACACACACACACACACCCACACACACACACACTCCCACTGGGGCTGCCGCTCTGCTGATGACAGATAGCGAACACTCGGGCGAGTGACTCTGCAGTCATGTTCCGCCTCTCTCTTCATCAAACCTCAGCAGGTCGTCTTGCACTTTCCGTCCAACTGGGGCGGAACTAGCGGGTTAGCATAGCATTAGCGGCGCTAAATGCGCGTCAGCACCTGACGCCCAGCCTCGAGAGGACGAATGGCTTCCTGTCTCCATGGTTGGAGGATGACAGGGTGGATGAATCGTGTTCCTGCATGTGGCTGTGTGATTGGTCCAGGGTGAACTCCGCCTCCTGTCCAATCACAGCTCTGATTGGCTCCCCCCCCCCCCATGAGACCCTGACTGTTGGATGAGAATGAATGAATGAATACTATGAGTTTGGGAGTTTGACCATATTCATGTCAATGATGAGATGAGATGAGATGAGAACAACTTTATTAATCCCGAAGGAAATTGTTGTGCCAGAGTTTCAAATAAAAACATAACAGTAATAGATAACAGTGGAAAGGAGGAAGAATAAGAAATATAATGAAATATAAATTGTCTTAGCTGTTAGCGGTAACTACAAAGATTGAAGATTCCCTGCGGCTGAGGGAAGAGGAATTAAAAAGTCTGATAGCCTCAGGTAGGAAAGACCTCCTGTGGCGTTCAGTGGAGCTCTTTGGTGGTATCAGTCTACGACTGAAAGAGCTCCGACAGGACATCAACGTGGCATGCAGGGGGTGATGGATGTTGTCCATGATGCTGAGGAGCTTCCTCATCATCCTCCTCTCTGAAACCTGCAGAACAGACTCCAGCTCAACGCCCAGGAGGGATCCAGCTCTCCTGATGAGCTTGTTGAGTCTGTTGGTGTCAGCTGTCTTGATCCTGCTGCCCCAGCACACAACAGCGTAGAAGATGGCGCTGGACACCACCGAGTGGTAGAACATCTGCAGCATGGTCCTGCAGACGTTGAAAGATCTGAGCCTCCTGAGGAAGAACAGACGGCTCTGACCCTACTTGATGATGGCATTAGTGTTAAAAGTCCAGTCCAGTTTATTGTCCAAGTGGACACCCAGGTATTTATAGGTGTCCACAATGTCCACATCAGTACCCCTGATGGTGACCGGATCCAGGTGGGTCCTTCGTTTCCTGAAATCCACCACCAGCTCCTTTGTCTTGGACACACTGAGCTGCAGGTGGTTCAGTCCACACCACTCCACAAACCTGTCCACCACGCTCCTGTACACCTCCTCCTGGCCTCCGTTGATGCAGCCCACGATGGCAGAGTCATCTGAGAATCTCTGCAGGTGGCAGGACTGCGAGGAGAACCTGAAGTCTGAGGTGTAGAGCGTGAACGTCGAATGGTGTTGAAAGCACTGGAGAAGTCAAAGAACATGACTCTCACAGTGCTTCCTGCCTCCTCCAGGTGTGTGTAGATTCTGTGCAGCAGGAAGATGATGGCGTCTTCCACTCCAATCCGGGGCTGGTAAGCGAACTGCAGGGGGTCCAGCGAAGGTCCGACAACATTACGAAGTTGCCTCAGGACGAGCCTCTCCAGCGACTTCATGACGTCTGATGTCAGGGCCACTGGTCTGTAGTCGTGTGTGTGTGTGTGTGTGTGTGTGTGTGTGTGTGTGTGTGTGTGTGTTCTCTTACAACTGTTTCTATCGCAGGGTTCATGTAACCCCTCATGTAACCCCTCAACCTCAACCCTCTACAGTAATGCTAGCAAGACCTGCAGGTATGCATGAGTGAACACACACACACACACACACACACACACACACACACACATGCATGGGGGGTCACAGACACACACCAACGCAGCAGGTCTCCCTCAGGGTATTTTCAGCCATGCTAATCTCAGATCACGCGATGCTGTTTGTGTTTCTGACAGGTACGGCAGCGTGGCGGGTGGCGGCGTCACTTCCGTGTGTTTGCAAACAATTAAAGTGACACACACACACACACACACAAAGCATTGTTAATGTGTTGCTGCGAGTAAAACCTATAAAAAGAGCCATTACAGGAACTCCCTGGGGATACTTAATTTTTTTTTAATATATCACACAATTATAAGGTGTATAATCATCACTATAATCATCAGCAGCATTTACAGATTTTGCATAGTAAATGTTTAATAAGCACAAGAGTCTGCAAATATTCATATACCAGTCACGTTGTTCAATTATCATGATTGAAGATTTTAATGAAGCTACTAATCTAAGGTGAGCTGATCTAGATCACACACACACACACACACACACACACACACACGTGGATGATTCAAAAAATGCTAAATATTGTTCATATTGATGATGTTTGTTAGAACTGTGTGTGTGTGTGTGTGTGTGGGTGTGTGTGTCATCTACACACAGACCCTGAAGCTCGGTAGCATAATTTAAAACTTCAAGTTCATAATGATGATTAAGATTAAAAAAAAACAAAAAACAAATAGCCAGCTGTTGCTGGGGGAGTAATTATACCATTAATTAACACTGATTGATGCAAACTCAAACATTTTATTTATTCATTTTTGAATCCAATATCAGCATATTAGAGAGCAATTAAATATAAATATAGTCTGAGCAGATGGACAACATGGATGTCAGCTGCTGTAAATAGGAACCGCCGCTTTTCAAAATAAAAGCCGACTGTCGGGGAAAATAAAGTAATATTTTAATGTGAAGACGTGACGGGAGACATATTTGACCCACATGTCTTGAGTTATTACAGCTTTATTAACCATCTGTCCGCACTGCAGTGTCGCCACGGCGACCGAATGGCTCTCGGCCAATTAAAATCCGGCACTTGACGAAGCTTTTTGGATTTCACGGTTCCGCTTCCCCTCCGAGCTTATCTCCGCACTGCCGGTTCAACGCCGCCGCTTTGTCTCCTTCTTAATGTGCTTTGCGTCGGCGAGACGCCCCATCGCTTGTTTTCATCTTTACCCGGCTCTTGAGTGAGCATCACACACTCCAGCCATCACTCTCACACACACACACACACACACACACACACACACACACACACACACACTTCTCATCAATTGGTGTCGCCGGAGAGGCCTATAGCATCTTCAGTTGTTTCATAGAAATTGAATTAGCGTAGCCTCGTGTGTTTTCAGGAGATAACTGTCGCTAAGTGTGTGTGTGTGTGTGTGTGTCTGTGTGTGTGTCCAAACTGGAACGACTTTTTTTTTTTTTTTCCCATCCTAAACTTGCCGTTTTCTCACAAGAGATGCTTTTGAGACAAGAGCCTTTCCTGGTTAGCTTAGCACATTCAATGCTGACCTGTAGCCTGTTGCTACTTCCTCCACGGAGCGATGTTGTAAAAACCTGCTAAGCTAAAGCAAAGGATTAGCCTTCAGGTGTTTTGCAGTTTTATAAGAATCTCCATTGATTGCCATCAATTTCAGTCGCATGCCAGCTGCGACGTCTTATGCTAAGCTAACTAGCCCGTTCACAATCTGAATCTTGTCTGGATTTTTTCCATCTCCTGCCTCAGGCATAACGTCATTGGCCGCGGTGTTACGGCGAGGGCATGTGGCGGCGCGTGGCGACTCGCAAACGGCTAGCTGATTAGCCTCGTGGCACACACTCTTCCTCTAACACATTGCCGCTACAGTAAATAAACACACACTCTGCGGCTAATGTAATCTCTATACACACACACACACACAGCACAGTGAGAGAGGTCGAAACGGCGGCGGGTAAATGATTCGGACTCGGAAAGTAACAAGATGAAATCTGACAGCGCCGGCGGGAACCAGGAGTCCGGCGGTTATTTTCACTCGGAAGAGGACTCCTCTTCATCCCTCCTCCCGATGCCGTTGCCGCGGTTGCGGCTGCATAATTCAGAGCCGGGCCGTGACAGCGACGCCCACGCACAGCTTCCTGCAGACACCTGAACGCCTCTCGCTTTTACCCAAAACACCTTTGTCTGGTGCGCTAATGTTAGCGGGTGTGCTAATGTTCGATGGCGTGCATCTCGAGCCGCCTCGACTTCCTGTTTAGAAGAAAGCCCGACATTAAGCCCCGCCCACTCCTTTCTGGAGTTAGCTTCATCATTAGCAATGCTGGCCACTTCGAAGGAGGGCGATAATTCCACGCCGCTGTGTTTACAAGGTGAAGTCTGCGGGCGCCGGGATGTACCACCCGGGTGTTCGGGAGGGGGGGGGCTGAGATGGGAATGATGCATCACGAGGATGCGGCGAAATGCGCTTCTCCGGCGCCCACGCAGCTTGTCTGGAGCGTCGTGGCGAGGGTTCGCGCACGTTTGCATAAAATGGCGAATCCCTCCCGCTCTCCTCCGCCGCCATCTTTTCAGTATCTTCAAATATGTCACACCGGAAGAAACCATTAGCTCGGCTCCCCTGAATGCAACTGCTAAAGGTGCGTTTTGAACGATGGCGCGGTATTTAACAAGGAATCCCCTGTCCTTGGCTGTCACATGAAAGCGGCCAATTAGTCTGAAACCCTTCCTCAACTGTCAAACGGCGCTGGTGGGCGATTGTGGTGACTGGCGGCGGCGGCGGCGAGCGGGGGGGGGGATTTTATGCTTAATCCGGCGTGCACAGGAAGTGTGCAGACCTACTTTGAAAACCGCACGAGGAGCTCGGCCGTGCAAAGCTGGAGGCCGGCGCCATGGAGACGCTCGCTTCCACCCCCGCCATCTTTGAAAGACGCCACCTGGGACAACACACACACACACACACACAACCAGCTCGTTTGCTGTGCATCAGTGTATGGTGATGGCGTTCCCCCCCGGGAGCACCTCTTCTTCCTGTCGCGGGATGGGCCAGTGATGCGTCCCAAGTCATCGCCATGGCGACCCGCCATGGACTCCACCTCCGGCAACATTGAAGGTGGCGACGTGTGTGCGTGTGTGTGTGTGTGTGGAAGCCTCCTCATTGTGCATGCTGTGTGTCGTGTGTGTGATACCACACAGCGCCTGCAATGTGGAGGCGGAGACACGCGACGGCGCCGTCGGCCGACTCCGCCCGGCCACTTCCTGTGGAGAAATGCATCATGTGTTCACCTCTGCTGCGGCGTGACAGGGAACAGGAAGTGCGTATCTTGATGTCATCACAACAGGAAGTCCAGCAGATGGGGGGGGGAGGCTTGAAAGGCACACCTAGCTTTCATTTTCCCCATTAACTTAAAATTGCGCGACGGGAAAAAGAGTGTTCACTTCCTGTTCTTCCAACGCTCTCGTCCTGAGGAATCTTAAACCAACTCACGCCTCGTTTTGTTTTGGTTACACCAGGGCTAATCGCTAACGTAGCTTTGCTTCGTTATACTTCCTGCCATCGGAGTGACCCGCTAACTATTTGGACAAAGCGCTATGCTAATGGTGGGGGCACTATTATTTAGAAATTCTTCGGCTGAGGAATCCCGACCGGGACACTTTGTTTTGGTTACACTCGGGCTAATCGCTAACGTAGCCTTGCTTCTGCCTGGTTCCTTTCATTTAGCGTGATGCGCTAACCAATAGAACAAAGCATTATGCTAATAGCCGCAACATTTTTCTTTTGAAATTCTTCACCTGAGGAAACTGTCACCTAGTTTTGTTTTGTTGCACTTAATCGCTATCGTATCCTTGCGTCTTCCTTCCATCCTTCTCAGATTGGACTAATGAGCTAACCATTAGGACAAAGCGTTATGCTAATCGCGCTGGTGCTACGGTTTCAAAATTCTTCACCCTGAGAAACCTCAATATAGCACCCAGGCTAATCGCTAACGTATCCTAGCTTCTTCCTGCTTCTTCTCATCAGGCAAGCTCCCATTTGGACAGAGTGCTATGCTAATAGCGGTAGCGCCACCGCCGTGTCATCAAGCCGCAATGCTGCAATTTCAAAATTACTCACCTGAGGAGTCCCAACCGGGACACCTTGTTTTGTTTTTGTTTCAACCGGGCTAATGACAAGCCAACTGCTAGCTAATAGCACCTCATTCTCCAACCAATCATCATCTATAAACAAGGGGGCGGTCTCTTTGACACATCCAGATTAGCGGCGGCGCTTGTTATCCACCGCGGCGCTGTCATAATGACCTCCCTAGTACCCCTCTTTTAGCGCGACATGGCTGACAAGTGACGGAGCCGCTCTCTCCCCGGTTGTAGATAATAAAGAACATATATATTTAGAGGGCAGGACGGCGAGCAATTTGGTATTCCAAACGCCGACAGAAACCCCGGATCCTTACGCCATTAGTGTCACCTGCAGGGACTCTCAATTCGCAGCGATCCACCCAATTAGGCTAAATGCTAATGTTGCTTCTCGAGCTGCTACATTTCACCCTCCCTGCGAGGCGTCAGATTTCACGCGGGTACAAGACGGCTTATTTAATCAGACGCATGCTAATTGCGACGCATGACGATAGCGCGGCCCGGCGAAGGGTGCGGCTGGTTAATTAACTCGTGTCGCCAAGGAGTTTTGTCTCCGGTGTGTGTGTGTGTGTGTTAACAACATCGTCCGTGTACATCTGGACACGATAAAGATGGCGAGCGGGAAGGGAATCGGACTCCATCTTGGAGTAAGTGGCCGTGAAGGGGCTGTCACTATGGCAACAAAAAGGGGAAAGGAGGCAAGGGACTCGTCAAGGGGAGCAATGATGGCCCAGTGGACTCGACACACACACACACACACACACACGGAAATTGCTAGCTTAAAACAACCAAGACTGGGTCGAAAGGTTGCTAACTGTGCTAACAGAAGCTATCGATGTTAGCGCTAATCCTCCTGATCCATTGGAATTTTTAAGGTGTGTGTGCTCACTCAGCCTTGTTTCTCACACACAAACACACACACACACCTGGTTGATTTTTACATCCAAAGTATTTGAAAAGTTCCCACGTAATGTAACAGCGGATGACGACGGCGGACATTTTTTTTTTTTTTTTCCCCTCCCATCTTCCCCCGCCACCTATATCTCTACTTTCTTAGAATATAGAAGTCAATAATTCATCAGATAAATGCCCCCCCCCTTCTAAAGAGGTATTAAATCCCTGGAGCACAATCAATACAACATGGTTGCAGAGATGGCGCCGTTATTGAGTTGCTCGCCACGCACCGCCGCCTCACGGTCGTAACTATGTAATTACCGTCTCCACTGCCCCCCCCCCCCCTCCACTCCCCGAAGTCCAGAGAAAGTTTGAACCCCCTCCTTTCAAAAGGAAGAAGATAGAAAGCAGCTCAGTTCATTCTTCTATGCTTTATTATAGTTAATAGAACAGCTGGATTGTGCCATTAATTTCACCGCAGGGGGGGGATGGCATGGCAATGACAAGTTCCTGAAAATGGTTTGTCCCGTGACTGGGTGAGAGCTAAGGGCCTTTATCTCTCAAGTGATGTGTGTGTGTGTGTGTGTGTGTGTGTGTGTGTGTGTGTGTGTGTGTGTGTGTTTATAAAATGCGGGGGTTTTCGCGATCGTCATTTCCTGTTATCGTCTTCCCGCTCCGTCCTGGGAACTGCGGCACCTGCTCTTTCAAAATGGCCGACACAACCTGATGGTGAAGTGGTGGCGCACACACACACACACACACACACACACACACACACACACACACACACACACACACACACACACACACACACACACACACACACACACAACTGTTCTTTCCTCCCTTTCTGCTCTTTGGCAACGAATACTGAATCAGCCAGACAGACGGTGCGTGGGGTCTCCCCGGAGGACCAGTAAAACACACACACACACACACACACACACACACACACACACTTGGGCAGACATATGCCTGCTCGAGGAAAACCCTACATCTCTTACCTTTCAGGCGCATGAGCGACACACACAAATCCCAACAGTGTGATTTTTCTTTTTTTAATTATTTTTCCCCCTACGTGGGCGAGGAATGGTGGACATGTTGAAGGAAACACACACACACACACACACACACACACACACACACACACACACACACACACGCACATGCACATACACACACAATCCTAGTCCATCATCCCTATCCAAACACAAAACAGAGGAGGCTGCAATTCAGAATCCCATTTGCGTCGCCTGTTAGCATCTTCATGCTAATGCTGTGCTTTTATTTTGAAAAGTTTCTCCTCCCCTTCACTGGAGGTCGTTTTTATGCATTTTATTTATGTTTAACAACACACACACATGCACACACACTTAGTTGATGCATATATGACTGGACATGAGAGCCTGCAGATTCATACAGGGATCTAAATCATGGCCTGAAGCAACTTAGCCTACAATTAGCCCAGGGGCTAATTGCTAACTCCCAATTACAAATATAACAAAGTATGTATAAGATATTTACTGTGTTTTTTTTTCTTGTTTGTTTGTTTTTGTTTTTTTAAAGTCATCTTAGATTCCGGTGCCGAAACCTCGACGATGCTTTGCTAGCGTGCCGTCCCACTCACATCCAACTATAATTTTTTTTCCTGTTATCGGTCCAGGAAGAAATATATAAATTTATTCATTCATTCATTCTAAAATATGTATTTATTGATAAAAAATATTGACAAAATAAAAATAAATAATCCTCAGGGTTAATCAAAACCGCAGAGGTCGCAGGTCATTTTCAGGTCATCGCCTTTAAATGTCTACTTGCAATCGGATTTAGTGGTACAGCATGCTGTGTGTGTGTGTTTGTGTGTGTGTGTGTGTGTGTACATAATAAACCTGATGAATACATGAATCCTAATGCACCGCCGGCCCGGAGGACCTGCCGAATTTCTCTCATTTTACATTTCAAATCGCTCTCACCGCTGCCTGTTTCCCTCTTATTCACCCCTTCGCTTTCACACAAACACACACACACACACACACACACACACTCACTCAGACAAATGTCGCTACACACAGATGCTGGTTAAAAGGATGTAACTGGTGAGTGTGACAGAATATTATCTGCTTTGGTCAAGGCCTAGCAGCTTAGCATGCACACACACACACACACTTGCAGCTATTTGGAGTGTGTGTGTGTGTGTGTGTGTGTGTGTGTTTTTTTTCATTTTTTTTTCATCAGGAGTCAGTCGGCGGAGGCAATTACACGGGTCACACTGAAATTTAATGGTGAAATAATGGAAAGCAGGGAGAGAAAAAGAGGAGGATGAGAAGGAGGAGGAAGTGGGAGAAGAAGAAGAAGAAGAAGAAGGAGAAGAAGAAGAGGAGGACGAGGAGGAGGAAGTGGGAGAAGAAGAAGAAGAAGAGGAGGAGTGATGAAGAGGAGTGGGAACAGAAGGATAGAGGGAGAGAGGAATAGTAAGCAGGCATGAAATGTCTGTCATACTCATGCTGCATGCCAATCAAAGATGTATCAAGGGAGTGTGTGTGTGTGTGTGTGTGTGTGTGTGTGTGTGTGTGTGTGAGAGAGTGTGTGTGTGTGTGAACACTTCACCTCTGCGTTGGTACGCACCGTCAAACAGGAAGCCGCGCCGTCCGCTGGCGTCCTTCCTTTCAGCCAGGCTTGTACACGCCAAGTACTTTCAGGAAGTAGCGTGCAGAAACACAGAGATCCGATTGGTTCTTGAACGCGTCGCTGGTTCTGGGCACGAGAGGCCGTGCGGGCGCCGTTAGCCGCCGCGTGCTAACAGGAAGTACGGTTTCATTTACGAGGACGTAAACCATGTGGTGTTTTAGTGGGTTTCCACGGCGACGCGGGAGTTTGTCGCCGTGACAAGTTTCGTGCTAGCAACTGGTTAGCATAGCATCGCTACGCGAGTTCGGGAGGGGATGGGGGTCGATGAGTCGTTTAGCGGAACAAGTATGGCTGATTCTGATTGGCTGCTGAATGGCGTTGATGTAAACACATTTGTTTGGGGATTTATTTATTTTTCTTTCACAGTAGCTTTTAAATAGAGGAGAATATTGATTTCCAATAACATGTGAGCCTTCCGTGTGTGTGTGTGTGTGTGTGTGTGTGTGTGTGTGTGTGTGTCTGCGTCCGCACACTCTCACAGTCAATCGCATCGACTCCAGCAGACTTGCGTGTCGTCTTCGCTTGAATTCGTTCAATATCAATCACCTGGAAATGTTTTTTTTTTTGTTTGGAGGGAGAGCGCTGCTCCTCAGGGGCGGCCATGTTTGTAGTCCACTTTCACCTAAATGCAGTATATCGCAAACTATATGGATTCTGTATCTCTTTGCCTGAGGGTGTGTGTGGTTTCAGTCGCCCAGGTGTGTGTGTGTGTGTGTGTGTGTGTGTGTTAGATGCTATCTGCTACCTCTCCCTCCCTCTTGGGATTCCCTCCATCCTCCAGCAGAAATTGATTTTGGGGGAGAACCGATTCCCGCCCATTTTCTCCGTTTATCTCCTCCTCTTCATCGTAGGCGATAGAATTCAGAGTTTCCACACGTAAAACCGTTATTTATTTATCTTCTAAATTTAAGCACACCTTTTCCCGAACGCCACGAGATCGAGGAAATGGAGATAGATCACCTCTGCTTCACACAGGACAAACGTCTCCTTCATCTGAGGACGTCAACACGAGAGGAAATGAGCTCGAGGGCCAGATTGGATTACGGCGCTGAAATTGCTTTGATTGTTTGTCGCTTCCACCAAACTCTTCATTTGCAGGAACGAAGAACCCCCGCGGCCCCGCGCTCGGTTTACATCAATAGCGTTAACACTGTTATAAAGCAGTAATTACACTGTAATAAAGCAGTAATTACACTGTAATAAGCAGTAATAAGGATTAGCCGCTTATTAGCTGGTTTTGTGGCGCGAGAAAATGGCCTGGAAATGGGCTTAACATTAGAGAACCTCATTGGATGAGTTCTGGAGACGGATGTTGTTAATGCACACACACACACACACACACACACACACACACGGCACTGTGTTCATCGGCATCAGTCACAAGGTGAAAAATACCTGACCATTTAACCCTGGAGGTAGGTAAGGAGATTAAGTCCATCTTACTTGTGTGTGTGTGTGTGTGTGTGTGTGTGTGTGTGGTCAGATGAGGGTGTATCAGGTACATGGACTTGGAATAAAGACGGACAGAGTCGGCAGATTATCCCGAAGCGGCGGAAGAAAGCAGATTGGATAATGTTCAGTGTGTGTGTGTGTGTGTGTGTGTGTGTGTTTCCCTTTCAGGCCAAAACACCATAAATAAATAAGTCCTGCAGACCAAAGTGGGCCTGTAGCCCGGGGCGCCGGGCAACAACGGCATCACACATAGATTTGTTTGCGAGCCACACACACACACACACACACACACACACACACACACACACACACACACACACACACACCTGCTCCATCTGTCGCCGAACAGGAAATCACCGACTCGAGGTCCTGCACATGTACAGATGCACGTCACCTGCGTTTCAGCTGCATCTTCCGCACACACACACACACACACACACACACACACACACTAATTATCCCCTGCCGGCGGATATGCCTCCTCACTCTTACCCCCTGTCTCCTCTCTGTCTGTCTCTGCATCATTTCAATTTATAGAGAGGAGACACACACACACACACACACACACACACACACTCACTCAAACACGGGGGCGGGGCTTATCCTAAAACCACCTGTCAATCACACGACATCTGCCCAGGTGTTGTCTTATCATTCCGGGCGGATCAGGATCTTCACATGCAAAAGCACTGATCTGCTGAAGGATTGAACGGGCACACACACACACACACACACACACACACACACACACACACACACAAGTTTTAGCGTGCCACAACAGCTCTCAGTATCTCTCCAGCGATGATGAGGCATGATGTTCTGGGCTCATCTGCCTCAGATGACTGTGTGTTCCGTATTGATTCAGATCACACACACACACACACACACACACACACACACACACACTGATCACGGCATGAACATGTTCGCTCTCAGGGAATACAAGAGAGAGGTCACGTCTCTCAAGTTAATTAGTCTCCCTCGCCCTCAGGACTGGAGTAGCATCTTCTTCTATCTCCTCTTCATCACACACACACTCTCACACACACACACACACACACACACTCAACGTCCCCCCCCCGTCGAAGCGTGAAGGTCGAATCACCTCCGACTTTCGGCGCTTGCCGCGTTTGTGCTATCTTCCATCCCGAAGCCAGGATTGGGTTTGTTTTTCTTTTGGTCGGGAGTTTAATTACATTTTCCAGTCAGGCTGGCGGGCCTAGGTGTGTGTGTGTGTGTGTGTGTGTGTGTGTGTGTGTGTGTGTGACCGACAGTATCAGCCTCAATCGCAGGGACAAACACACAACCGCAGCCTGAGATCATCTCCCCCAACTTGTTTGCGACATCTCCGTGCACCTGAACGCATCGCGCTGCGTTCCAGGACAGCAGATTCAGCGGAACAACAGCGACAACAAACAGCTCTTGAGAAATTATTGCAAAACAGTAAATCCTTGTTTTTCGCGTGGGTTACGTTCCAAAAAGAACCCGTGAAGATCCTTGAAGTAGAAATCTTTATTTTTTTTTTTTACAGTTATTATATAATTAAATACTCTATTATACATTGAAAAGAAAGAACAAACCATTTTACAGGCTCAATCATTTGTTTCACAAATAAAAGTACTGTACTTTAGAAACGTTTTTGTCAACAAATAACTTCTGTACTTTACTGTCAAATAATTATTTTGACCATCTATGTGAACAGAAGGCTTCAAATCGCGGAGATTAGCTCCGCCCACCGTGACCCGAGTAATTGGATTAAACGGGAGAAAATTAAAAATGATTATAAAAAAAAATGGCGGACAGTTGCAACCCTTTTTGCATCCTTGTTAAAACTTATCGCCGCTGTCGTACTTATGTTTATTTCTTCCTTCTTTATGGAACGAAGGGAAGATTCATTCATTCCGTAATGCCGACCTACAGCCGCATAGCTTTTAGCTTCCCTTAGCATGTCCAGAAGTTTAACTTTATCTGCCATAGATAGCATCTTCCGCTGCCTTTTGGGCCCTTTTGTCGCTCCAGAGCGTTTTGTCAACATTATGGGTTTTAGAGAAACTCGAAATCGCGAGAGAATTTGCACGTACGTCATGTAAATTCGGCGAGCTGTTTTACGTACGTGTACATATTAAACTGCAACCTTATTGACGCACAGGTAGAGAAGAAGCGGAGTGACTTTTTAGCCAATCAGAATGCAGAACACAATGCCAGATGCAAATCCGTGAAGTAGCGAAACCGTGAAAAGTAAACCGCATTAGAGCGAGGGATCGCTGTATATTTTATATTTTATTTATGAAAAGAGATAAAATATGTGTGTGTGTGTGTGCGCCCAAGACCTCTGCCACCCGACTTTGTTTGCAACATCTCTTTGGGCTTGAACGCATCACGGCGTACTGGGAAAAACACCTTTTGTAAAAAAAATAAAAAAAAAAAAAAAAAAAGGCTAAAGATAGATGTGTCGCTTTGGTGTGTGTGTGTGTGTGTGTGTGTGTTTTCCTAATAATGCATTATTCAATACTCATTGCAGCAGAAATTATTTCTGTCGTGGAAACTATTTCCCCCCTGCCTGAAGGCAGCAATAAAACCGGGGTCAAAGTTCACGGATCCACTTTCTCACCTTTCCAACGTGCACAGGACTCTATCCCGGCCGTGCACGTGCAGTACAATCTGCATACCTCTCAAGGTGTGATTGACAGGTCAGGGTTAAGCTCCGCCCCTTTCTGTTCAGGGCAGCGGCGCCGTCGTCACAGAGACTCGTCTTCACATTCGGCTCAGTTGCCCGACATTCTGTGACTCTTGCCGCGTGTGTGTGTGTGTGTGTGTGTGTGTGTGTGTGTGTGTGTGTGTGTGAGAGCTACGACCTTGAGATGGGCTATAAAAGATGCTGTTACCCGACGAGAATGTCTAGGGCGTCATGGCAACGCGCTCCATGGCGGCTTTTCAGGGCTGTGTGTGTGTGTCTATCTGTGTGTGTGTGTGTGTGTGTGTGTGTGTGTGTATATTTTCATGATAAAACCTCAATGGAAGCGTCCCATTCGGTAACGAGTTAACAACCACCGAGCAGCAGCAGCAGATTGATTCACAATCGAGCACATTTTTCTCAGACATCTGCTCCATGAAATGAGATTTAAAAGATAAAAATTAAAAAGAAATAAAAATTCAAGGTCACCGTGACCTTGTGCCTTCCTTTCTCCCAACGTCCCCTGAACACACACCACATCAACCAACCCCGACTTGGACTTTAACAATTTGTTTTACGGGCAATACTTAGGTTGAGTTAGGGACTAGGCTGGACTGTGTGTGTGTGTGTGTGTGTGTGTGTGTGTGTGTGTGTGTGTGTGTGTGTGTGTAGGGGTGAAATGGTGGCTCCTGACTGGAGGTAACACTACGAGAAAAAAGTGTCCTCTTGACAACACATTGCGCTGTAAGCAAGTGTTCAGGTCTTAATTAACAGCAGTGACCGCTACACACACACACACACACACACACACACACACACACACACCCACACACACACACACACACACACACACACCTTTGAAGTAAATGAGCACAAACTGCGCAGGGTGTCTGACCCCGACGACACTCAGCGGACGCCTGTCCAAAATAGTACACACACACACACACACACACACACACACCTCCCCGCTGCCGGGGGTCTGAAGGTCACTCTGCGAGTCCCAACTTCATCATGTCCCTGAAGGAAACTCTGCCGAGCGTTTCCATCCAGACTTGCGAACATGAAGCGGTGTGAGGCGGCGCCCTCGCTTCGCCTCACCTGATTGGTCGGCCTCCGGGCCGCCCGTCAAACTTTCTGCTTTAGCATTGACATGCTAATCAGGCGCTAGTGATAGCTAACGGGCCTTGCAATTAAAATGGGTGGAAACCCTCCGCGTGTTCGCTGCAACACACCAACATGTTTCCACAATGCAGTCAGGCTGTGTGTGTGTGTGTGTGTGCGTGTGCGCGTGGGTGTGCGTGTGTGTGTGTGTGTCCTTTTTGTTTAATCTTCAATAATGTTCCTGTTTAAGAGTGAAGGGCTTTGTCATAATGCTGAGTAAAACTCCCCTGACGCCTGCCTACACACACGCACACACACATACACACATACACACACACTGCCTTGCCTGTTATGTGGGCTCACACAACTACACACACACTCACACGCACGCACTACACCACAAACCTCCTGTTTGTACCCCTCTCTTCATCATCGTCTTTGTTGTGTGTGTGTGTGTGTGTGTGTGTGTGTGAGCGTGTGAGTGTGTGTGAGCGTGTGTGTGTGTGTGTGTCCGAGAGATAGAAAATAGACAAGGACATGGTCTGCAAATTTCAAATCAAGCAGAGTGAGCGTGGTGCAGGATGACGATGAGGAGGAGGAAAGGGAGGGCGAAGGGTTTGCAGTCGTTAGCATAAATTATCGAGCGCTAACACACACACACACACACACACACACACACACACACCACTTACCAAAGGATCGATAGGCGTAGGGAAAAGAAAAACCAAAAAAAAAACGAAAACTGTTTACCTGCATGGTCAGACACATTTGATGGGAACGCTTAGTCTGCGACATCATCACCAGCACACGTACGTGTGTGTGTGTGTGTGTGAGACATCATCGCTGTAGTCGTTGGGAGGCTGGTGGGGCGGGCGTGACATCACAAACATCTGTGATGCTATGATTCCTCCTGGAAAATATCACAATCAAACCTCAGTGTAGTCAATCAGCTAACTGGCTAATCATTAGCCGCCTTGGCGTCCAGCGAGGGTGACGTCGGGCGCTCTACTTCCTCCCAGCGCCGCCAGATTTCAAGAAAATTAATTTACCCACCTCTGACATAGTGTCTTGTGGCGGCGCCCTCCCCAAAGCAGTTGCGTTTGTTATTAATGTGTTATTACACGTTTATTACAACACCGTGAATGGCGGCGAAGGCCCCCGCCGCCGCCCGCCCGCCCGCCTGCGCCTCAAGTTCAAGAAGCTCTTCAGACAGCAAGGTCTCTGGAGAAACTCATCCCTCCTCCTCCTCAACGGGACTGGTGACAGGACCTAACACGATAAAAACACCACTAGACACTGCAGACATCAAGAGCCTGTGTGTGTGTGTGTGTGTGTGTGTGTGTGTGTGTGTGTGTGTGTGTGTGTGAAGGCGCCGAGGTGGATTGAAGGTGAAGGCTCCCGTATTGTCATGGTCGCCGTGACGACCCCTCTCCTCCCCCGCACCCCCGTCTTCCCTTTCTCATTCTTGAACTCTCTCTTCTGATTGGCTGGCCAATCGAGTCCGGGCGCCATATTTGTAGTTTTTTTTTTTTTCCCCGATCCATCTCCCTCCGACTTCTCCCTTTTTTTTTTTTTTCTTTTTTTTACACACTTTCCCTCATCACTTCCTGTTTTTCCCTGCTGTCAATCTGAAGCCGTGGAGGTCGCCATGGCAACACCGGCACGCCGTCTCCGGGAAAAAGGGCAGACGCGCAATTTAGGATGAAGGGTATCTTTTGTTTGTTTTTTTTTGTGTGTGTGTTTTTGTAAAGGATGTTCTTCCTGTCCCGCCAAATTAAAATTCCTGTCGCATCGCGGCGAGGACATCCATCACCGCAGGCCTTTTTATTTTATTTTTTAAATTTATTTTTTAAGGCAGACTTTTTCTAATGAAATGCTAAAAAGCCAGGGTTAGAATACAAATGGAAATTTTACCCGTTCATGTTTTACGAGCTGATGGGACGCTACCAGGACGCAATGCAAATCTGTGTGTACGTGTGTGTGTGTGTGTGTGTGTGTGTGTGTGTGTGTGTGTGTTTTGCAGCAAGGTGGATGATGGATGGATGGCGGCGTCAGATATATTCCATAATTCACGCCGCATGTGTGTTTTCATACATTCACGCACACACAAAGCAACGCTGTTGGCTTGGTTTCCATGGCGACAGCTGGGGTCACCTGACCCGGTGTCTGGATTATCTCGTTAATCCAGATTTTTCAGGGGTTTCAAGAGAAAAAAAGTTACTTTTTGTTTTATTTTGTTTTCATTTTACGCGTCAAACGGCTATGAAGAGTAGTTCATGGCAAAGTAGGAAAAATAAGTTTTCTTAATTTTTTATCGTAAAATTAAAAAGTTTCCTCCTCTGAAGGTCCCTGAACACAACACGGATTAACTTTCAAGGGGAAGAAGTTTATTAATTTCCTTTAACTTATCTTTTTAAACTAAATTCCCCTCCCGACCATTTTCCCTGTTTTTTGTTTTTAAAATCCCTAGCATGTTTCATGCCAGCCGCTAATCACCATCAATCGACACACAGGAGCGTTTTATCAACAAATTCCCTGATAAAAGGTGACAGAGGCTCCTAATGAGGATTTCAATGGCAGGATGTTTATTTCAATCAATCGCCGCAGCGTCGGTTTATACATGTGTAATAACTAAGTAATAAATGTGTCATAAGCAAAGTAACTCGAGAGAGCAGATCAGAGTTTTGATATTTAAATCGGGGTTTGGGGAAAATTTAAAGAGGGCCGTTTGGGGGTGAAAACAGAAAAACACCCGGGCCGGTTGCCATGGAAATGGGGGGGGGGGGGTGAAATTGCAGGCGGTGACAAATGCAAGTGTTCCGATTGGTCGATGGAATCAGGAAATGGACGTGCTGAGATGGTTAGTCGTATCTGTTTGATCGAAGGGGCCTAGATTGTAACGTTCAGAAAAGGTGTGTAATAACTATGTTATTACATAAGTGATACCTGTTATTACCACATATTACAAAAATATTGAACATTTTCACCATTTCGGAGGCGGGGAAGTTAAACGAGATGATCGGAAGCGGCGCGTGACCCGTCCGTCTCAAACACGAAGTGACCTCGACAAATCTTGCCTCCTTCACAACGCTGACGGTCGGGGGATAAATTCTCCAGAGCAGTTTTACAGCCGGGACACACACACACACACACAAACACACACACTCTGCATGCACAGGAAGCTGGAGGTGACCCTTAACGAGACACTATGAGAGGAGAGGCTTGGCTGTCAATCAACATCTTGCACGTAAACAGACACACACACACACACACACACACACACACACAGGGACGAGTGTGTAATAACTCATTCATTACAGTGTTCTCCTCCGACGGTTCCGACAAACAGCGCTCCGGACGACCGGCTGTCGCCATGGTGATGACCCCCCCTAGCGGGGACGGGTACCAGAGTAGAACTTTGGATCCTGACCTCCTCTTCCGGAGCAAAAGTTGATGGTCCTTGCTAACAGGAGCTCCAAGTAAACGTGACCTTCAATGCAAAGTGTGTGTGTGTGTGTGTGTGTGTGGAGGTTCTGCCTTTAACATCGTTGCAGGTGAAGGTGACGGCGTGATGGATATCAGCATCCATATATCGCATTTGAAGCCTAGACTTTGGTTATTTCTTCTTCTTCTTCTCTTTGGCCTACAGCAAGAAGATATGAGCTCCCGTCTTATGTGTGAGTGTGTGTGTGTGTGTGTGTGTGTGTGTGTGTGTGTGTGAAGAGCATGTTTGATCATTGGTTCCTTCTCCAGCTAGGATTGGATTCTCTGAAGACTCTAAATGAGGTTGAATGGATGCGTCTTTGCGCGGCTCTGATTGACAGTTGACGGTCCAGGTTAAGCTCCGCCTCCTGCGGCGGTGAATTTGCGGTTTTGCTTTCGGATCACTCAAATACCGCAGCTCCCCCACATAATACTACATCAAAATAAGTTTCCTTTACCCTTTAGACTTAAAAGGGCTTTTTTGTGTCGCTTGATGTTTTTTTTTCTCCATAATCTCAGCCATTATGAAGGTCTGACGCCAGCTGGCTCCAGAGGGGACGGAGGGGGGGTTATATTTTAATGTGGCTCCTTTTTAATTTATTTATTTGTCTTTTTTGGTTTTAAAAGGCTGGTGGAATTAGCGGGCTCTCCTCGGCCTGGATGTGGAGTAATGTTCACTTGAAAAAAAAAAAAATGGGTGAAAAATAACCTCAACCAGATAGGATAAGATAAAATAATAACAATAACAATAATAATGATTATAAGTACTACCATATAATAATCGTAATAATTGTTATTATTTTTATTATTATATTATTAATGAAATTATTATTGTTGTTGTTTCTGATTTATTATTATTATTATTATTATTATTATTACCATTATTATTATTATTATTATCATTATTATCATTATTATCATTATTACCATAACTATCATTATTATTATCATTATTACCATTATTATTACTATTATTATTATTATTATTGTTGTTATTAATGTATGGTAATAATAGTATATTTTACTTTAGGTGATAACAAAATAAACAAAAATATGCTGAGATCAACCAGGATAAAATAGACAACAGAGTTAGGGCAGTATAGTTAATATTAATAATAGATTTTATTTAATGTACCTTACTAAACACTCAAAGACACCAACATAGGCTCTATTCACAATAAATCCATTTATGCTGATGACACTGTGCTCTACATTTTTGTCCTCTAATTATAACATCCCCCTTAAAACATTTTTTGAAGAATAACCTTGCCAGATATCATAATGATAACTAATAATTAATAATAATATTTTATGTATCGCGCCTTATTTGACACTCAAGGACACCAAAAATAGGCTCTTGTCACAATCTATCCATGTATGCTGATGATGCTTTGCATTTGTGTACTCTAGGTAATACATCTTACTAAATTATATCCACCAGATATCATTGCAATAACTATAATAATGTATGATACATTATATCTAATAGGACACTAATATGAGATGAGATGAAAACAACTTTATTTATCCCGAAGGAAATTGTTGTGCCAGAGCTTCAAGTAAAAAACATAACAGTAATAGATAATAGTAGAAAGGAGGAAGAATAAGAATACAATGAAATATGAATTGTCTTAACTTATATGTTGTCTTAACTTAACTAATATGGGCTCTTATCAAAATCTATCTGTTTGCTCATGATGCTTTATATTTTTCTTCTAAGCACTACATCTTATAAAAGAAAAAAATGGCTGATAACCTCTGACGGATATAATAATAATTATAATTACATATTATATTATTTTTTTCGTGCCTGATTCGAAACTCAAGTCAACACTTAGTATATCTTATACTAAGATAATACCAACAATAATAATAATAATAGTATTTAAGAAGATTTTCTTCAATGCGCTTTACTCGACATTCAAGGACAATTTAGCACGATATATCCATATATGCTGATGATGATGTGCTTTATATTGTGTCCTAAGTGCTTCATCTTACTAAAGAAAAGGATAAAAAAATATAGGCTCTTATCATCATCTCTCCATGTATGCTGATGACGCTGTGCTTTACATTTGCGTCCTCTTAAGTACGACATCTTAGTGGGAAAAAAAGGCGTTTTATTCCCCATCTGTCCCCATGAGACCAGGCTATTCTCCGCTTCGCCCTTAAAACCTCCGCTAATCCAATATGTAGCGCTAAAACCTGCTTTTGTTTTTTTTTTTTTTTTGTTTTTTTTTCCTCCCATCAGGCTTAAAAAAAAAAAAAAAAAAAAAAAGGTTGAATACGGGGAGCGTCCTCATTTGCAAAATAAAATAAAAGAGCCTCGCCGTAAAGGAGGAGACGCTTGTGACAAGAGCACAATGAGGGAGGAGGACAAAAGGCGAGACGGCGGCGAGAAAAGAAAAGGTAATGGAGGAAGGTGAGAACGCAAGACGGAGGGTGAGAAGAGGGGGAGGAAGGGAGGATGGAAGGAAGAAAAGAGGGAGAGTAGCTGAACCAGGATCAGAAATCAAAGCAGGAGACGTCTGTGAGATCCTCATTGACAACGTGGATGCATGGAGAGGGAGCACACACACACACACACACACACACACACACACACACACATTGAGTTGTAATCCCTTCTAATACCTCCGGGGTGTGAGTGTAAGGACAGAGGATGGGAAGTGATCATCTTAAGGCTTGACATAATCACAGAAAACTAGGGATGATACATAAAGGCTGGGGTCCCCCGGGTGTGTGTGTGTGTGTGTGTGTGCTGCGTGTGCGTGTGTGTGTGTGTGTGTGTGCGACGAAATTTTTTGCTCCTTGCTTTAATCTGCAGTCTCTGAAGAGTCACATCACACGACAGATCTTGATTAAAAATGTGTGTATATTTGTGTGTGTGTGTGTGTGTACAACACACATGCCATCGGCAGCCTTTTTTAAAAGTCTCGGATTCAAAATGTTTAACCTTGCAGTTGGTGTGAATAGAATTTTTTCTTAATGTTGCAGGAAATTGTGCAAAACACACACACACACACACACACACTGTACTTATTTGTTTGACGTCATCAGCGACACTTCCTGAGGCTTTACTTCGCTTTTTGAGGCAAAAACAGATGCTAACATTAGCCCGACTATGCTAGCGTTAGCTCGGCGGCACAGCATGCTGTCCTTTCAAAGAAACACAGGAAGTGATTCAACAACAACAGGAAATAGGGTTCTGCAGACAGGAAGTACCAGTTGAAACGCTTGGGAAGGGATGCGCCATCCCCCCAAAAATTTTTTGGCGTCCTGGAAAAGATAGACTGCGAGGTTCTGCATCAGCGGCGGCGTGTTCCATCTCCATCCGTGTGGTTTCCTCCCGGAGCTCATGGGAAAATGGCCGCCGCGGGCTTATCTGCGACACACAGAGACGGGCTGTTGTCCGTGTTCAGCGACTGTGCGATTTCTTCCCCCCTCGAGCGGAAACGTCCAATATTTCATTTGGCTCTCGGCCGTCGGCGGAGATCTGAGATGGTGGCGGCGGGCGGGAAACTCGTGATTTGTTTACAAAAAAAAAATATGTCTTTCAGCACTTAAATCGAGATGGATCGCTCGCCGAACGAGGCGATGCTGGAGATCAGGTTGTTGGTGCGACGCGGCTGAAAGATCAGGAGCAGCTCGCCGGCGTGATGCTAATCTTGCACTCTCATCAATTTATTGAAACAGCTGCTTTAGCATCCCTTGCGTTGCATGCCTAGCGGTAGCATGCCTAGCGTTAGCATGTGCTCACCGGTGTGATGCTAATCTCGCACTCCTGCTTCCGTCTCATCAATTTATCGAAGCAGCTGCTTTAGCATGCCTAGCGGTAGCATGCCTAGCGGTAGCATGTGCACCACTCTGATGTAAAATCTTTTCTGAGAAGGTGTGGACTTCCGATCTTGCTAGCCCTAGCTAATTAGCACGTTGCTACAGCTTTTGTTTAGTTTGCATTAAACGCCGCGCTCTCAATTGTCCAGATATATGAACAAATTAACTTTTTTTGGCATATCTTTGCAGAGTGCCGGTCCCAGGACGGTGCTCCCTAAGATCTGCGACAACCTCTGAATTCTCATAACGCTGCATCACACACTTATTTTCGCATAGACCATTTTTTTTTTTTTTTTTCTGCAATAACGCTGAAAAATGAACTCCTCCGCAGAGAAAAGGCCTAAAGGGTTGTTGTTTACTTTTATCCAGGAGTCAAAACGGTTGCGACACTGTAATTACACGATGAATAAACAAGGTCCCGCCTGGTCGCTCCGGCTAACGCTCAACACGGCTCTAAACGACAGGAGGTCCAGCTAGCTGGTACTAATATTTACGTTCCTTCACACACACGATCACACACAGCCACACCAGAAGGTTACAAATCACCCCCCCCCCCCCCTGCAGAGAGTCTCCACACAGCGCCGGTCTGGTTAGCACCCCCGCCGCTACACGCCGCCGCTAGCACACAAACAACAGCTGCACAAGGGGTGGCGAGAGAGAGATCCTTAAATATTCTGAAAAGGGAAAGTAGATTAATTAGGGGTCTCTCGTCGCGGGATTTCTATGTTTTTTTTTGTTTGTTTTTTTCCTGAAAAATGTTCAAAACAGCCGCCGCCGGCCATGTTTCCCACGCCACGCTTCCACGCCAAGGTCCCAGAAGTTGCCGCGGGCGTGGTGACACAGACAACATTTAACCCAACGGTGTGCAAACCTTCGATTCGTACTTCCTCCCTCGGCATTTTCAAACTTCAGCCGCCCTGTTTTGTGCGTTGGTTGCGTGATTAGCGGCAAGGGCGGTGATGTCACTGCTTCCCGATTGGATGATGGCGGCACTCTCAAGAGGGGTCCGTCTCTGATTGTTGAGAGGCTACTCAGGAAGTAAAATGAGCTGTGTGTGTGTGTGTGTGTGTGTGTGTGTGTGTGCGCATCCAACACTCACATCTTGTGGAAAGTGTGTATTCGTGTACGATTGCACATTTTCATACCCGCACTTATTGACTCGGAGTGATGCAAAACAAAAGGGTGAAATGTTAGCATTCGCTACATCAGCTTTTTTCCAACGAATGATATTTATGTTTTTTAATTATAAAACGCTTTTCTTCAGTACCGTATTTTGAAACTGTTGAGCGCAGCTGAATATAAGCCAACTAAAAATAACTAGAATATATGAGTACCTATACAGGCCATGTTGTTACGTGAGATATTTTCACAGAAACATTTTTTTATTTACTTTTTGATTATTTATAAACTGGTAACATCCACAGATACATACAGGAAATGCTAACATCAGCGGTACCTCTTTAATGAAGGACCATTTAGTAGCGTTTCATGTTTGACAGTCATGTCTGTTCGGTTGTTGTGGCGGGAAAAAAGTCGTGATAAGTCACCACGGGGACAGAATTTGTCTCTATGTAAATTTGTTTTGGCCTCGCGATATTGCGCTGGCGAAAGGGGAAATGAAAATAATAATTTAAAGAAAAACAACAACGTGGCATAATCTGGTGAGCGGTGAAAAGGTAAAGTGCTGCATATGCTAGTGGAAGTACTTCTCTCTAGTTTTAATGCTATACCAAAGTTTACGTTCTTTCATGAAATGCTGCTGTTTTCTTGATGTGTCTGCTGTATGCAGGCTCTGGAGGGAAATGCTAACAGGCTTGATGCTAACATAAGCTGAGGTCAAATGTCCATTGTAAGTACAGTGGCGTGCTAACATGCGTGCATCCTAACATGAGCTCAGGTCAGGTGGCTAAGCTAAGCACTGTGGTATGCTAACAGGTGTCAATACGAATGCAAGTCTAGTTACCTCAGGAGAATACACTGGAATGCTAATATAGATGTTTGTATAAGCTGAGATTGGGTGACTCAGTTAAAAACAGTGGTATGCTAAGATAAGTTGACGCTAGATACCTTAGCTTATACTTATATGCACGTTAGCATTCTGCTGTGTTCTGCTCAGGTGAGCTGTCAAATCTAAGCAGGGAGGCGCATTGACACGAAAACATGCTAACATAAGCTAAGTCCAGCTAATAACAGTGGAATGCTAACAAGCGTGCGTGCTAACAGAAGCCGAGGAGGCGTCTCAGCGGATTGCTAATACACATGCTAATAATGGCCAGTTGTGTACGCTCTCCCAGCTCCTAATAAAAACGTCCGCCATACTTCGTCAGACACGTCCTCATCCTTCTTCCTCAGGCCGACCTGTCCTCACATTTTCATCTTCCCCGGTATTGTTTGAAACCTCACCCCTCCGCTCCATCATCCCTCCATCTTTCCCTCCGAGGCTCGCCTTCCTCGCTCTCCGAGAGTCGGATAATCCCGAACCCATCGGCCGATTTTAAGGCGCCGCGCTCCATTGTGTCCGGCGGCGAACGCACCGCAATCCCATGTCTGTCCGTCCGATTACACGCCTTGCACTCACACACACACACACACACACACACACACACACGGGGAACAGCGGCCAGATCGGCACTCGTCCACGGCTCATCTTCCTCAGAGTTTTTCCATCTTCTTCCTGCTCTCTCCTTTACTTCCCTCTGTTTGGCAGTCCTTCACGCTTGGCCTGCGCTGTATCTTGGAGCACCAGATCATCCATATATGGAAGTCGGGGGTGAGCGACTCGGGGCGGGGGGAGGTGTGTGTGTGTGTGTGTGTGTGTGTGTGTGTGTGTGTGTGTGTGTGGAGTCGAGTGATTAATGCAACTTTAAGATCTCACGTTTCGTCGTGCTGCACGAGTGATTTGTTTATTCAAACAGAATGCTCAAAGGTTACGGGTCAGGATGATTTTCCGGTCTAAATGAAAATAAAATCCTGAATTAAATCTGGAAAAGACATGGAAATGTCAAACTGTTCAAAATTCATGGGATTATTAGTATTCATTTTGTTTTTAATTTGTGCTTTTCGTGGGCTTTGACCGTGAATATGTGTGTGTGTGTCTGTTTATTTGTTTATTCAAAGGTTAAGGGTAAAGTTTTTCCAGCAAAAAATAATTTGGAATGAAATCCAGAGAAGATGTGTAAATATCAAACTTCTCACAAATAAAGGTAAAAATAAATTAATGTGTCCGCAAGACGTGTCAGGCGCAGGACCAGATATTTGGTTATTCATAGATTGCATTCAAAGGTAAAAGGTCAAAATGATATTCTTGGGAAAAAAAGAATCCAGAAAAGATGGAAAAGATGTGGAAATGTCAAACTGATCACAAATAACGGTAAAAATAAAAAAAATATATCAATGTCTGTGAGCCGTATATGGTGCTGGTCCAGCTATTTGTTTATTCAAACGATGCATTCAAGGTAAAAGATCAAAAGGATTTTCCAGAAAAAACTAATCGCAAATAAAATCTGGAAAAAACGAGGACCTGTCAAACTGGTCAAAATTCATGGAATTCTCTTTTTGGTTTTGGTGGCCTTTGCCGGGGCTGTGTGTGTGTCGAGTGTAGCCGTGTATGTGTATTATATATTCAAAGGCGAAGGGTCAAGGTTTTCCAGAAAAAAAAAAATTTAAATCCGGAATTGAATCCAGAAAAAAAATGGAAAATTCAAACTGCTCACAGGTAAAGGTAAAAATAGAAAATACATACAGAAAATGTCTGTGAGCCATATATGGTGCTGGTCCAGCTAATTCTTTATTTATAGGTAACAGGTCAAAATGATTTTCCAGAAAAACAAATCCGTAATAAAATCTGGATAAGACATGGAAATGATAAACGGCTCACAAATAATGGTAAAAATAAAAATAAATTAAATGTTTGCGTGTATGACGCTGGGCGAGATATTTGTTTATTCATACGGAGTATTCAAAGGTTACAGGTCAAGATTATTTTCAAAAAAAAAAAAAAAAAAATCTGGAAAAGATGTGGAAACATTAAACTGCTCAAAATTCATGGAATTCTTTTCTTTTTTTTAATATGTGTGTTTGGTGGCCTTTGACTGCAGATGTGTGTGTTGTGTCGTGTGCTGTGTCTTGGTTAAGAGTAAAGATTTTCCAAAAAAAAAAAATTGGGACTAAAATCCAGAAAAAAACATGGAAATGTCAAACTGCTCACAAATAAAGGTAAAATTAAAAAATATAAATGTGGGCATGACATGTGTGTGTCACGCTGGTCCAGCTATTTGTTTTATCAAACAATGCGTTAAAAGGTAAGAGGTCAAAACTGTTTTCCAGAAAAGAAAACAAATTCGGATTAAAATCTGGAAAAGTCAAAAATAGACTTTTTTTTTTTTTTTTTTAATTTAATTTTCTTTCTTTTTTTGACCACGGAAGTGTGTGTGTGTGTGAGCCGTGTGTTGTGCTGAACGAACTGTTGGTGAATTTAAATGTTGCATTCAGTTGTTGCTGGTCAATATCACTTTGTGTAGATAAAAAAAAAAGATTTTCCAGGAAAAATATCTGGAAAAGACTCAAACTGCCGACAAATTATGGTTGAAAAGATGTGAATATATGTGTGTGTGTGTGTTTTACGGCCTTTGACCGCGAGCGGGTGTGTGTGTGAATGAGCCATGTGTAATTCGCGTGCTCTCCAGCCCCGGTGGGAATATTCGGCTACTACGTCGGGGCAGCGGGAGTGGTAGCACACACACACACACACACACACACAGATGGAGCGGGGGGGGGGGGGATTATGTTGTATCACATTAGCGTAGCGGCTCTGTGTTAATGGCCATTACATCAACCTGCGGTGAACAAACCCTGACTCTTTAAGCACATTAAACCATCTGCCCCCTCTGACCCTCCACCCTTCACGTTCACCCTATATATCTCCCTCTTTCACTCTTCCCTCTTATAATCACTCACTTTTTTCTCGTTTTTTTTTTCTCTCACACACCCCGAAGGCATCTCAGCCACCTTTTTTTGTGTTCGGTCTTGTTTTAGAGCAGGGGTGTCAAAATCGTTTTCACATCAGGATAATAATGGTCGCTACATGTAACGGTAACAAAATGTAAATGTAAAATAAATGTTGAATAACAAATCAAAAATGTTACATTTGCATTGAATCTATGCAAATGAATATGTAACATTTTGGATTGTGATTCTTGGACAATTTGTTGGTTTTCTGGAAGGCTAGCGTTAGCATACTTAGCTCCGTCAAATCTGGTTGAAGCACAAACGTGTTGTGCTTGACATAGTTTTCCATCTTCATTAACTTCTGTGTTTCTCAATTTCACTTGTTAAAAATGCATGATTTATGGAAAATATAGTTTACAGTCAATGCACGCGTTTGACTTATTTATTTTAAGATGAAATGACGTGGCGGGCCACCTTTAGCCTGAAGAGCGTACATTTGACACGTGTGTTTTAGGGGGTTGTTTAGGGTTAGCGCTAGCTTAAAATCATCATCCTTTTGTGTGATTTAAGATCAGAGGTCAGAGGTCACGAGAGGTCAGTGAATACTATAGTTATTACTTTTAAAGATTTTTTTTTTTTGCAATCACCGGCCCCCTGCAAAAAAAATTTTTTTTTTTTTTTTTTTAGAAATATTTCAAACAGAAACTGCTGATATCATATTCGTTTATTTCATTTATTTTTTTCTGAAATGTCTTTACTGCCGTCTGCAAGCACAACAAAAGAGTGGGAGTGTTTTTAATTGATTTGTTTTCTCACCGACTCTGTCTGACACTCGACTCCCCCGACACACACACACACACACACACACACATGCATGCACGTGCACGCGGGCCGTGCTCCCGGTCCATCCATCTCGCCGCTCCGCCGCCACCGCTCCATTAGGCGGCCTCGGTGCAAACACACTTGTCCTGCTCGGCGCCGCCGAAGTCGCGTTCCCGCGGCGACCGGCGTGCTTTTGAAATCCAACTCCTCCCATTGTTGTTCATTTTAGCTTCAACTGTCCAAAACAAAAGCAAGTCCACCATTTAAAAAAAAAAAAAAAAAAAAATTTTAAAAATGGCCGCTTAAATTTGTGTCTGCATCTGTGAGACTGTCAACTCTCTCTCTCTCGCTTTCTCTCCTCCGCAGGCAGATGGATGATGCTGATCCCTCGCTCTGGAGGTGTGGAGTGACAGATGACAGAGGCATTTGGACGGCAAGAGCCGGAGAGAGAGAGCGAGAGCGAGGCGGCGGCGGCGGCGGCGGGAAGGGTCGCCGCCGCTAACGGGGAGCAGCGGCGAGCATCGGGCGCATCGATCCGGAGGTGAGAAGTAAGTGAGCGTATTAACTGATAGAGGGAGAGAGAGTTCCTCACTCTTCCTCCATCCATCCATCCATCCATCCATCCTTCTCTTCCTCCCTGATTCCCTGCTTTCCAATGCGTTTGGACTTTTCGCCGCCGATAGCGTGATAGCACGTGGCTCCCGTCGCCGCCTCCTCCTCCTCGTTCTTCTGATCACCACGGCAACGGACGAAAACAAAAATAAGGACGGGAGCAGGAAGTGCGGTCGGTGCAAAGTGGGCGGGGCTTCAGGAGGGTTAGCTTGAAAGCTAATAACAGAGCGAGTGAAGGTCTTCTCCAGGTGGGGTTCAACCCTGACCCTCCTCCTCTTCTTCTTCCTCCTCTTCTTCTTCCTCTTCATCCTCCCGCTCTGTGCACGGCGGTAAACACCGAGAGGGTCACGGGGGGGATGGCATGCAGACTAATCCGCTGTGCATTCACTAAACAGTAAAGACGGGATTAACGGTGACCCGTTACATCATATGGAATGATAGTTTGATGGATTGATAATCACAGAAAACTTCAAACCGTGGATATGTACCTTTGGGCAACTTGTTTATTTATTTTTTTATTTTTATTTTTATTTTTTTTTTAAGCCATCTTTTATTGCTGTTCAGTTAATTAAATAATTTTCATCCTTCATTTATTTTTGACCCATATTTTTTACTTATTCTCTTCAACTAATTTATATGTTTATCTCGAGCATTTTATTAAATTATCATTGATTAATTTATGAAATGATCCATTTAATTTCTATTTTTTGATGAATCCATATTTTTTTTGATTAATTCTTGTATTTATTTTTGAAGAATTAATCTCTTGCTGTGGCGACCCCAGAACAGAGCAGCTGGAAGGAAAAGATTTTGATTAATTATATAAATTGATTAATTAGTTAATTTACAATTTATCTTTAATGTTTTGAATGGATTTAGTTTTAATTAATACACTTAATGGTTTATTTATTTGTAAATACTTTTTTTTTCGCTGTGAGCGCACAAGGCCTGGACAGGAGTAACCGCACTAACTTTGCTGATTAGCTTAGCACGGGGGGAAAGCTTGCTATGCTACGGCGGCAAGCACGCTCGCAGTTAGCGAAGGGAAGAACAGGAAGTGTGTTATCGAGTATTTCCCTTTTCCCTGAAGCGGCGATTCAGCGCGGTCGCTAATGCACACGAGCTAATAGTGTGTTCTGTAGAGCGTAATTGAAAGCGATTTAATTATGTGAACGTATTTAGCTTTAATTCATCGATTTAAATAGTCATTTATTTGTAAATCTGCTCTTTTTAACCGTGAGTGCACAAGGCCATGTCGACGGACAGGAGTCACAACGACAGGCGCTAGCTTAGCACGGGTGTGAATGCTAGCTGCACGCGCGCCGTGTTGCGACGCAATGAAACCGAAACATCTTAGTTAGCAAAGGAAAGAACAGGAAGTTTGTTACCGAGCATTTCCCCTTCTCTCTCAGGGCCGATTCAGCGCCGTCGCTAATGCGCACGAGCTAATAGCCGCTATTATTTCATCCCTGAGAGTGTAATTGAAAGCGATTTAATCTAAAAAATACAAAACGCCCCCCCCCCTCCCCTTTCCCGCTTGCTAACGTTGCTAATGTCGAAGTCATACACGGGCAAAATCTGTCGTCCCGCCGCCGCTTTATCTCGCGGCTCAAAAACGAACGCAAACGTCATCTGGGAAAAACTCCCAATCATCCAAACGTACGCCGGCAGATGGCGGCCCTGCTGGGGAGGCGCCGGACGCGTTTAATCGCCGGAACTTGAGTTCCCCCGCCTTGTTTTATTTTTTTTTTGGTCTCTAAATTTGACGTTCCCGCGTCGCTCAAGGCCTCGCCGTCTCTCCGAGGCCGCCATCTTTTTCTTTTGCTCTCCTCTTCCTCCCTGCCTCAGCGTCCATCTGTCTCAGCCCTCCTTCCTCCTCCTCTTCCTGTGATCCATCCTCGCTTTGTCCGGCGGCCCGACGTCTCGCCGCTTGGTTTAATTCATTTATTTAGTTCGTTTTCTGAGAACTCTGCATGTGAGGCGCAGACAGGAAGCGACACACACACACACACACACACTTCACATTCATTGCCACAAGGGAACAAATGCACTTGCAGCAACAGAAAATACAACCGTTTTTACACCCTTTTTTTTTTTCATTCTAAATGTAATAAAACTTTATATTTTATTTTTAAATTTATTGGATGGATTTCAAAAAATAAAATAATTAAATAAATAATTCTTATGTATTTAACTTTAGTGTAATAATCAACCTGTAAAAAAAAAAGAAATATTGCGAGGAATCAATTAGATGTTTGCGGATGACAAATCAACCAATCAATCCAGCCTCATCAGGTCATGTGACACTTTGGAGTAAAAGTACTGCAATTATGTGATCAAAATACTGCATGTACTGCACATTTGGGTGTGAATGGACACACACACACATTATAATGTAGGCACACAATGGCTCAGCAAGGAAATTCATCTATACATGAACAGAAACAAATGAATAAACACACACACACACACACACACACACACACGCAGTATGCAAATACATGTAGACGAGGCTACGTTGACTGGAATAATGCAAAACATTGTTTTATTATGTGTTACATGAATATGTGCATATAAATTGATTTTCTTCATGTTTACACACACACACACACACACACACACACACACACACACACACACCGCCCACTCAACCACATCAGCCGGAGGCTTGTGTCCGTCTGGGGATTTGTCAGGCTTCATCTTAAACACACACACAACCTCCGTGCGTGTGTGTATGTGTGTGTGTGTGTGTGAGTGTGTGTAACCACCTGTCTCTCATTCTACCACGCCATTTTTTATCCTTTTCTTTTTTTGTTGTAGACCGGTCCCGGAAGGGTTAAAAAAAAAAAAGTGTGAGGCTAAAGTTTGATAAAATTAAGAAATTTCAGGAGTGCGGGAATGTTTGAAATGAGTGTCGTTTGGCAAAAAGAAATAAAAATAAAATAGATAAAAAATAAAATAAAAAGCTCAGCTGCTTTCAGACGCCTCCCAAGTCCAGGACTTTCACTGTTACGACATCATCCTGCACTTTTCCACATTTATTACAGTGTAATAAACCCCCCGCCGTTTACAACGGTGTAATAACACGCCGTTGTCGTTTTCATCCGGGCTCCGTCACGCCGGTCAATCATTAAGCGCCTCCAGGGGGGCGGAGCCACGGGAAAAACGTCCTCGGCGTACGAGCGGAGAATCTGAATCCTGTTTTATTTTTTTTTTTCTCCACCATTCTTCTGCAGGTCACTTCCTGTCCCTGAAGGAGCAGAAGAAGAAGAAGAGGAGGAGGAGGAGGAGGTGGATGGGGGCGGGGCCATGGGTTTGAGCGCTCTGGTTACCGCCGTGTGACTCGTCGTCGAGGGCAGCGGCGTGCGAGGCCTCCTCGCCGCCTCCCGAGGTCCTACAAACCCAGGGGTTGAAATGCGCTAGGTGTTTCCGCCACGCCGTTGTAGCTTCTCCGCCCTCCCGCGGGGGAGGTGGCGCCGCCGTTCCGCCACCTCCGTCGGGTCAGGCGTCCGGGGATGGGCGGCCCGGCCAGAGTTCTTCTGGGCGGGCCGGGCGCCACCACCACCTCCTCCGCCCTGGAGGTCGGGGGTTGGATGGCCTGGATGGCCACCAACAGCTCCCTGGAGCTCAACCAGAGCCTGGCCAGGGGCGGCGGCGCCGGCGGGAACGCGGCGGCCATGAGCGCCGGCGTGGACAACTTCACCCAGGGCGCGGTGACGGCGGCGGCGATGAAGGAGAAGAACTGGCCGGCGCTTCTCATCCTGGTCATCATCGCGCTGACCGTCGGCGGCAACATCCTGGTCATCCTGGCCGTGTCGCTGGAGAAGAAGCTCCAGAACGCCACCAACTTCTTCCTGAGGTCGCTGGCGGTGGCGGACATGCTGGTGGGCATCCTGGTCATGCCCATCTCCCTCATCAACATCCTGTACGGTGAGTTTGCACACTCACCGTTATGTAATCATTCATTCAGTCATTCATCCCTGGGCGGGAGCCCGGCTGTGATTGGGCGAGAGGCGGGGTTCACCCTGGACCAATCACAGGGCAGCTTATAGAGAACATTCGTTCGCACGCCGTGCAGAAATCGACAGCAATCACCCTTTCATTCGCCTGTCAGATACATAAATCATTCATTCACACGTCAACACCCTTTCATTCACTCCGTCAAATAGACAAATGTCCATTATTTCATTCATTCATCAAGTAGAAAAATAATCATTCTTTCTTTCATTCATCCATTCATTCACTCCATTAAATAAACAAATTGCCGCTCATTAATTTGCTCCGTCAAGTAGAAAAATAACCATTCATTCATTCATTCACCTTTTCATTGACTCCATCAAATAGACAAATTTCAATTTATCCTTTCATTCATTCCTTCACTTAGACACATTTCCATTCATTCATTCATCATCCATTCATTCACTACGTTGAAGAAACACATTGCCATTCATTCACTGTCAAGTACAAAAATAACCATTCATTCATTCATTCACTCCGTCAAATAGACACATTTCCATTCACCCTTTCATTCACTCCGTCAAGGAGAAAAATAACCATCCATTCATCCTTTCATTCACTCTATCAAATAGACATATTTCCATTATTTCATTCATTCATCTTTTCATTCAGTCCATCAAGTAGAAAAATAACAATTCTTTCCTTCACTCCGTCAAATAGACAAATTTTCATTCATTCATTCATCCACTCCAAGTTGAAAAATAACCATTCATTCATTCATTTATTCACTCATTCACCTCCATCAAATAGACAAATTTTCATTCATTCATTCACTCCAAGTAGAAAAATAACCATTCATTCATTCATTTATTCTATCATTCATCCTTTCATTCAGTCCGTCAAATAGACAAATTTCCATTATTTCATTCATTCACCCTTTCATTCCCTCCGTCAAGTAGAAAAACAACCATTCATCCTTTCATTCATTCCTTCACTAGGAAAATAGGAAGGAAAGTAACCACTCATTCATTCATCCTTTCATTCACTCTGTCGAATAGACACAATGCCATTCATTCATTCACTCAGTCAATTAGACAAATTTCCATTATTTCATTCATTTATTCACTCATTCACCTCCATCAAATAGACAAATTTTCATTCATTCATTCACTCCAAGTAGAAAAATAACCATTCATTCATTCATTTATTCTATCATTCATCCTTTCATTCAGTCCGTCAAATAGACAAATTTCCATTATTTCATTCATTCACCCTTTCATTCCCTCCGTCAAGTAGAAAAACAACCATTCATCCTTTCATTCATTCCTTCACTAGGAAAATAGGAAGGAAAGTAACCACTCATTCATTCATCCTTTCATTCACTCTGTCGAATAGACACAATGCCATTCATTCATTCACTCAGTCAATTAGACAAATTTCCATTATTTCATTCATTTATTCACTCATTCACCTCCATCAAATAGACAAATTTTCATTCATTCATTCACTCCAAGTAGAAAAATAACCATTCATTCATTCATTTATTCTATCATTCATCCTTTCATTCAGTCCGTCAAAGAGACAAATTTCCATTATTTCATTCATTCACCCTTTCATTCACTCCATCAAGTCGAAAAATAGCCATTCATTCATTCATTCATTAACTCCAAGTAAAAAAATAACCAATCATTCATTCATTCATTCATTCATTCATTCATTCACCATTTCATTCTGTCCAGTAGCAAAATAACCATTCATTCATTCATTCACTCCATCAAATTGACACATTTCCATTAATCCTTTCATTAACCACTCATTCATCCGTTCTTTCACTCCGTTAAATAGATGAATTGCCATTCATTCATTCATTCATTCATTCACCCTCTCATCCTCTCGTCCCCTGGAATCCCAACCGGTGTCGTTGAGGCGACGCCACCCCGTCCCTTTGTTCTCGCCAAAATGACGTTATCTGATTGGTTCCAGAGGTCGCCTGGACGCTGACGATATCGCGCCTCTTTTTTATTTATTTTTTTCCTGATTCAAAGAAAATAAAACGGCAGCAGGGTGGCGAGGGAGGCAGCGCCGCTTTGTCCCTGCGACAGCGAACGCAACCGCTAATCCGGAAACGGAGGTGAACGAATGATACGGTCGCCGGAAAAAACGATAGAACTCGTCGTTCGGAAAGGGTTTAGTTTTGTTTATCGTGTCTCGAAAAAGACAATCCAGCCGTCCTTCCCCGCTGCTGTAGCTCCGAGCTTTCCGAAACATCTTTATTTTCATTCTTGAAAATAAAGGACCTGGACCTGCTAGCCGATCACTAGCGATAGCGCTCAAATCTGCTCAAAGCGCCGCCATTCGTCTCTTTTTTTTGTTATCGGCAGAGATGAACGGATGAACGCGGTGCAGGAATTTCATATATTCGACTTTGAGCTCAACTGACAAACATCACTTACGAGTGAGTCGTCAGCTTTCTGTGTTATTACTATGTAATACACGTGTAATACACGTGTATTACACGCGCTGGATGAAAGCAATCCCACGGCGGCTGATTGATCTCAGTGACACACGCACACACACTAACACACACACCTTGATCCGCCCTGTCACGCTGCTACTTGAGTGTATTGATCCAGACAGCTGGTAAAGCAATAGCAGACAAGCGCGCACACACACGCTTGCGGGAGGAATTACAACGACAAACAGACGCGTCACCAATGATATCTTTCGATTTAATCTGCCGTTGAATCACTGAGGCGAAAGTGAGGAGGAGAGATTCTGGCGATGACGTCAATCCCGATGGTGTGTGTGTGTGTGTGTGTGTGTTTTAAATTCTTAATCTGCTGGCGTTTTCGTCTGTCTGTAATTAGAAGTGGCAAAACACACACAAACACACACACACCAGGTGTTTACGCTCCAGGTGTCACCTTTCCAGGGAATTGTGATCACAATCCGAAAATTCAAAAACACCCCGCTTGCCATTCCCGTCCACACACACACACACACACTTTTATAGTTAAAGTTAAAACTTTGTCTTCCGTCAAAGTTCCGGCTTCAGTTTCGCTCTTATTACACATTTACTACCGTGGTAATAAATGTGTAATAAGCGTTTCACTCCTCCGCCCTCGAACAGGAAGCCAGAAACAAATGTAAACAGAGGGAGGGCGGACAGAAGTGGCCTGATTGAAATGGCGCGGTAAACAAAGGTCCGTCTGCCGCCAGCTCCTCCCGGAGCCAAATCTGGCCCACGCCGGTCCAGACCGCGCTCCTCCGGGAGGAGATGAGCGCCATCCATGTTTTATCGGCAGGTTTAAAAAAATAAAAAACAACACATATTTACCCGTTCCCTGGAGTGGATTTGAATTTCGATGCTGCTTCGCATGTTCTGGGTTATTCACGGTTATTCCCCGTTGAGCCGGGAAAGAGCGTCCAATCACAGGGTTCGCTCTGTAATCGAGAAGCCAGCCGCCAATCGGAGATGTCAATCAAAAGTCAGATGTCAATCATAGGGTTCGCCTGTCAATCACATTGATACTTGTCAGAGAGCCAGCTGTCAATCAAAGGCTTCACCCGTCAATCAAAAGTCAGCTGTCAATCATAGGCTTCACCCGTCAATCAAAAGCAAGGTGTCAATCACAGGTCAGCATGCCGAACCAAAGACAACTGTCAATCACAGGGTTCGCCTGTCAATCACATTGATACTCGTCAGAGAGCCAGCTGTCAATCAAAGGGCAACCTGTCAGTCAAAGTCAGCTGTCAATCATAGGCTTCACCTGTCAATCAAAGCAAGGTGTCAATCACAGGTCAGCATGCCGAACCAAAGACAGCTGTTAATCACAGTGTTCACCCGTTAATCACAAAGTCAGCTGTCAATCATAGGGTTCGCCTGTCAATCACATTGCTATTTATCAATTAAAATCCGGCTGTCAATCAGAGGGGTCATCCATCAATAAAAAGCCAACTGTCAATCACAGGTCAGCGTGCCGATCAAAGCCGGCTGTCAATTATAGGGTCAATCAAGTATCAATCACATTGATACTTGTCAGTCACAGAGCCAGCTGTCAGACAGGGCAAGCTGTCAGTCAAAAACCAGCTGTCAATCAGAGGGGTCATCTGTCAATCATAGGGTTCGCGCGTCAATCACATTATTTATCAATCAAAATCTAGCTTCAATCACACAGTTTGGCTATTAATCAAGTGGCTACTTGCACATAAAGGGGCAGCTGCCAATCACAGGGCAACCTGTCAATCAAAAGCCATCTGTCAGTCAGAGGGGATCACCTGTCAATCACAGGATCACCTGTCAATCACAGGATCACCTGTCAATCACAGGATCAGGCTAAGGGTCCTTCAGCTGTTCACCCTCTCTGACGACACCTGGCCTGTGTGAGGGAGACGGAGAACCTGGAGAGAACCCAGGCAGGAGAACACATGGAGAACAATCACGCCAGCAGGTGTGTGTGTGTGTGTGTGTGTGTGTGTGTGTTCCTCCTGTTGTTCAATGATTAGGATATGAGGATGGAAGTGCTGGATGCCAGGTGACATGGCGTCCAGGCAGGTGGGAAACAACATTTTTCTGGCAAATAGCTGTCACCGAGTCCGAAGTGGCGTGCGTCGGCGTGCGTCGGCGTGCGTCGGCGTGCGGTGGCGTGCGTCGGCGAAGGATGGATTCAAAAATACGCCGTTGAGACGGGGTTTCAGTGAATCTTTTGATGTGTTCACCAGGAAACACAAGTGGCCCACTGGCGAATCTCACACCTGGCGGTATCGAGTGTTTTCTGTGCGTGTGCGTGAGAAATGTGTGTTTGTGTGTCTGTGTGTGTCACGATGCCCCCGGTAAGTGTTTGACCTCTAAAAAAATAAAAATAAAAAATTACGCAATCTGCCTCCCACTCAGCACACCGGCAAAGGGGGGGCACGTGACTCACCCCTGCATCACATGCCTGTCCTGCAAATGAGGGATTAAATTAAGAAATGTGTGTATGTGTGTGTGTGTGTGTGTCTTGACCATTCAGAAAGATAGTCCAGGGGGCTGAGACACACACACATACACACACTGCCAAAACCTCCAGCTACGTACAGTATTTAATTTCATTTTTGTGGTGTTGGGGGAAGATACACTTGGATACTTGCACAACACACACACACACACACACACTTGACTGCACTCCAAACTTGTGCAGCTACTCGTGCAGCTACTGCCGGAGCACCGGGTCTCAGGTTTTCAAACGGGCCGGGGAACCGTCGCTTGCAGTGATTGATTGGCGGCTGGCTCGTCCAATCAGATCTTGAGTGTGTGTCGGCCCCTCCCCCCTACAGTCCAACATATTTTCTGTATAGTTATGTGTAACATTACAAATGCAGTGAAGAAGTACAAGTCCTGCTCCCTCCACGGAAGCAATGTGGAGCCCTGGAGCCAACATGGCCGCCCCAGAGCCAACATGGCCGCCGTCGGGGAAATAGCTTCAAATCTAAAGCTTCATCTCCTTCCTCCTCTTCCTCCAGACTACGCCTGGCCCCTCCCCAGCGCCCTGTGCCCCATCTGGATCTACCTGGACGTGCTGTTCTCCACGGCGTCCATCATGCACCTGTGCGCCATCTCGCTGGACCGATACGTCGCCATCCGCAACCCCATCGAGCACAGCCGCTTCAACTCCAGAACCAAGGCCATGATGAAGATCGCCGCCGTCTGGACCATCTCTATAGGTCGGCCATGTTGGATTTTCTTTTTTTCTCCACGTTGCCTTAATGCTTCGTTTCAATCGTTAGATTGGAGTGCTATGGCTAACAATTTGCTTGTAATCTACTGATTGCGCACGTGTAAATCCGTCATTTAAATTTCGAAATGACAATAAGGTAGCTCGGGAGATGCGGTTAAAAAAAAAAAGTTTTTTGCTGAAGGACGAGCTGCCGCAGCTGGTAAGGACGGCCACCAAGGAACAAGGACCTCTGGTGTCACCTAGAAATTAGCAAGAAGCTAGTCACAAGATGGTCAACTTTTGGCTACAAAAGTAGCCTCCGCGGTTAGCGCGGTTAGCGGTCCTGCTATCAAATGCTGTGATTTATTCCTAAAACCTTTATTTATCATCTACTAATTTTATTCCTGTTGAGATTTTCATTTATAGCTTAGCTTAGCTTCATTAAAATTAGCAAACATACAACCGACCCCTATCCCTGCAACGCCTCCCTCTCCTCAGGTCGGGATTTATGGAGCAGCTCCGTCACAAATAGCGGAGGGGGAAAAAAAAAAAAGGCGTTACCGTGGCAACGTACAATAATTCAACGCGCAGGGGCGAAACTGATCGGGTGGAAAAAAAAAATTGACAGCGATTTCCATGCGAGTACATTTGACCCGCGACGGCTGGTTGTTGCCGCGGGGATCCGACTCGTCTCGAGCGGCGGCGAGGAGAACGGCGAGAACTCAGCCGAGTGTGTCGCATGGAAATTAATGGCAGCTATTAGCGGTAGCCGGTAGCGCTCATCCCTGTAGGAATGGGGGGGGGCAGAAATAAAATATAAAATGAGCTTCGTTGAGAGTCAAATCATGTGAAGACGAAACATAAAATACACTTTTTAATAATTTTTTTTTCCCCCGTTGGCGGCGGAAAACGAGCCACATCCTGGTCACGTGACCTGCATCGGTTTTAGGACGTGTTACATGACGTACTTTATTTCCCTGCGTATGTGTGTGTGTGTATACATCCGCACATACACACACACATATCCAGAATGTCATTAGCCTAATGCCTGATCCTATACAAAGCAGGATCACGTACAATTCAAATGTGCCTCCATAGCAGCTGTGGAAAGGATTTTTATTTAATCAGCAGAAGTGCAATATAGCATTCTGCCCCGCCCCCCATTTCTACTTCCTGTTGCAGTATTTCCTTGTTTTAATCATATGTAAATTCATCTTGGTGGTGTCATGGTGGCTTGATAAAGAAGTGTTAAGCTGTGTGTGTGTGTGTGTTTTTCCCATCATGGTTAATACTGATGTGCTAGGATTAGTGAGCAAAACGTCCAACGGCCCTCTATTTGACCTTTGACCCCCCCATACATGAGCCGCTAGCCGCTAGCCAGCTAACTGAGCGACTGTGGTGCACCCTTAGGTGGAAAGTCAAGGCGGCAGTGTGTACTACTACTACTACTACTACTAGTACTACTAATGCGTGGTTGTAGTGCTGGTCGTGTTAGCTTTTAGCTACTGCTGAGTTAACCTCGCTTGCTAACTTTGCACCATGGTGTTACAATAGATGCATGTGTAAGAGTGCCGCTGAGCCAGTGTGTGTGTGTGTGTGTATGTGTGTGTGTGTGTGTGTGTGTTGCTAAGGCTAGGTGCCTAATGTGTAAGGATTAGTGGGCAAAACGTCCAATAATCCTCTGTTGACCTTTGACCCCCACACATGAGGAGCTGGCCACTAGCCAGCTAGCCGCTAACCAGCTAACCGGACCACCCCCTTTGGTGGCAAGTCGAGACAGCAGTGTGTACAAGTACTAGTACTAGTACTTCTACTGTGTGGTAGTTGTATTGAAAGTATTAGCTTTTAGATACTGGTGAGTTAGCCTCACTTGCTAACCACACACCACGGGGTTACACCAGATGTGTGTGTCGGAATGCTGCTGAGTGAGTGTATGTGTAGTGTGTGTGTGTGTGTGTGATAGAGATGAAACAGACCATCAGAGGAAGGAGGCCAGCTGGCGTGGAGCCGTAGCTTCAAAAAGCGTGGCCGCAGACCTCATGAAGAAAACATTTCTTGGCGCCGTTCAGGCCTCGACGGTCATATCTCACCGCGGCGTTAGAAAAACACGGGATTCCGTGGCGGGGGAGAAGGAGGTCGAGACCACCCGAGTTCGCCAAAGTCGCCCCGCGATTGAAATCCACCGTGCAGTGATCTTAAACTGCCAAAATAAAACCTCTGCACCACTCCAAATGGTCAACAACTTTTCTTTTTTTTTTAATGATGTCACAAGATGGACTTGATGTGTGAGAAGTTCACATTTAACCAAAAACATGGATTTTTCATTCAGTGTCAGAAAGGATTTGATTTGTGTAATAAGAGGATAATAACACAGTAATAACACGGTAATAACATGGTAATAAGCGGCCACATTATCCAGCATGATGGACAAAGAAGCCGGTAAAGAAAACATAAGTGATTTGCGAGCGGTAATGAGAACGTCCTCAGATGTCTAAATGCAAATGCACGGCTTTTCTTTTACCGTTGAACCGTGTTAATCGAGTCGATGGCGAGGAGATAAGGTCTCGCCGTTTCCAGCGCCGATTCGCGAACCCCCCCCGACCCGCTCCGAGGTAATTCGCCGCCGTTCCATTACGACTCAATTAAGCGTGAGATTGAGAAGAAGCTCCGCCTCCTCCCTCTTCTCACCATCAATGCACGCCATCTGGGCAGGAAAAAAATGGCGTCCTCTTTGAGGGTAATTGAGGGTAAATTCAAACCGCCGTCAAGGAAACATCCGAACGTAGCAGGGAACTCTTTTCCCGTGGATTAAACTGGGGATTACGACCCTTTGCGGGATTATTCATCAGCGAAACGTCTATTACTCGGTAATAACTGTCTTATTACAAGCCCTGATGGAGAAAGAACCGCTTTTAGTCGTTAAAAATGAAAACAACTTTTATCTTATTTGAAATTATCAGCCTTTGTCATCCCCTTGTGATTAAAAGTAATCACAGAATTATGAACAGGGGTTAAAAGAAAATGCTGTAATTATATATTTATTAAAAGGCCTATGTTAATCATAAAAAAAAAAAAAAATTTATGGCACCTTGTTGGACACTCAAGGAAGAAATAATCCAATAATCAATATAATCAAAAGGAAAACAATAAAAGTGACCAAGTGGTATAAATATTCATAAGTTAATAAAATAAAATAGAAATCATTTATTAAACATCTTACAAGGCCTAAGATAATAATAAATTCAGATTTAATAGAAACAATGAAAATGCAAAAAATAAAAGTGACAAAGTAGAAAAAAATAATTATCAATGAATTATTTTTTTTAACCATTAAATATTCGAATTACATAGTTATCTCCAGGTGTGTGTTATAATCATAAATTTAATGCATTTTAATTAGGCGGCTTAGCAGACACTCAATAACACTGTACGGACATATAAAAATTCAGAAAATAAAACACAAAAAGTGACAAAGTTGTAAAAAAAAAAAAAAAAAAAAAAAATTCATAAAATGATTTAAATAAAAAAAAAAAAAGTAACTTGTGCTCAATTTTTTTCTCCTCCTCCCTGAAAGGCGTTTCCATGCCGATCCCCGTCATCGGCCTGCACAACGAGGACAAGGTGTTCGTGAACGGCAGCTGCGTGCTGAACGAGGAGCGCTTCATGCTGATTGGCTCCTTCGTGGCCTTCTTCATCCCGCTGGTTATCATGGTGGTGACGTACTGTCTCACCGTACAGGTGTGTGTGTGTGTGTGTGTGTGTGTGATCGCCGCCTCTAGCGTTGCTATAAACCCCCTCCCCCCCCAGGTGCTCCAGAGGCAGGCCACCGTCTTCATGCACGAGGCCCGGTCGTCGTCCCAGCAACCGTTGCAGCCGCCGCCCGTGACCAACACGCTGCAACCGCCGCCCGCCTCCTTCCACGTCCCTCAGATCAACGCGCTCGGCTCGCGACAATCACAAGGTGACCCTGGAGGAAGGGATTTGGGGGTTCGGGGTGTAAACCCGCGCTAACGTCTCGCTTCTTGTGCCGCAGAGCCGCCGCCGCCGCCGCCGCCAAGCAGGCGAAACACCCTGAGCTGCCTGAAGGGGGCGGAGCCGCTCGCCCTGCTCCGGGCCTCCGCCTCGGACAGCGTCAGCATCGTGGCGGGCTCCGAGGCCCCGTCGCAGCTCAGCTCGCCGGCGGGCGGCGGCAGGAGCGAGGCGGCGGGTTGCCACGGGCGACGGGGGATGATGCAGGCCATAAAGAACGAGAGACGGGCCTCCAAGGTGATGGCGCGGACGGGCGAGGTCAAAGGTTAAGTTTACCCGCTTCAACGCCTTCTCCTCCGCCTTCATCCAGGTCCTGGGCGTGGTCTTCTTCCTGTTCCTGGTCATGTGGTGCCCCTTCTTCATCACCAACGTCACCTTCGTGCTGTGCGGCGGCGCCTGCAACGAGTCGCTGCTCCACGACCTCCTGAACGTTTTCGTTTGGGTCGGCTACATCTCCTCGGGCGTCAACCCCCTGGTCTACACGCTCTTCAACAGGACCTACAGGAGGGCCTTCTCCAGCTACATCAGGTGCAGCTACAAGGTGGGGGCGGGGCAGAGCGGGAAGACGCTGCTGGCGCCGCCGCCGTCGTGCCCGTCGCACGCCGTCACCCCGTTGCTGGCCGACGTCCACAGGAAGTCGGGCGTGGACCGCAACAGTAACTGTCGCAACGGCGGCCGCGGGGACAACGGCCGGCTGAGCGTGGACCCCGAGGACACCACGGACGACGAGACCCAGCTGGGCGGGGCGGCGGCGTTCCTCTCCGAGCGCCACGACGCCGCCGCCCTGTCGGAGACGGAGGCGGAGACGGACCTGGAGCAGGAGCTGGCGCTCGTCGGATACGGCGCCGCGTCCGGGGAGCGCACCAGCAGCGTGTGACGGCGGCGGCGGCCCGGCGGGTTGCCGGGGCGACGCTCCACGCCGCCCCCTCCCTCTTCACTCCTCCCCGTGCGAACTGTGGAACTTTGCACCGGTGGACTCTTAGCACCATCTGGTGGTCATGCGACACCGGGACTACAAATATGGCGGCGTGGGGCACGGAGGTCGTCTTCCAGGTCTTCCTCCGGTGTGAGAATCACCCTCTCGCATGTCCGGCTCCTCCAATAAGCTTTAACGGCGGCCGGCAGGGCGAGGTAGGTACAGGACGCGTGGCGTAGAACAGGAAGTGGCGTGCAAGGAGGGGGCGGGGCTTAAGAGCGTCGCTCCACCTCCGCCCGGGAGGGACCCGCGCCAGCCGACCATGCATGTTTGAAGAAGCTAGTTAGGTTTTATTTTTTTTCCTTTTTATCCCGTCTTTTCTACTCGAAAAGGGACGCGAACGGCGAGGAAGAGGAGCGTCCGGCATGCGGGCCGTCACCTGCTGGACTACAAATTAAAAAGAAATAAAAAAGAGGGATGTGAGCCAGCAGGAAGCTGCAGGCCAGCCGACTCAGTGTCACAATGTAATAACTCTATGTTATCCGTTTGTGTGTGTGTGTGCGTGTGTGTGTGTGTGTGTGTGTGCGCGGGCGTGTGTGTGTGTGTGTTTAACCGTTACTGTTACTTTTTCTCTTCATCGTGACTTGTCCCAAACACACGCATCTTGAGTTACCACGGTAACTCGTCACCCCGGCAATGTGTATTTCCTTTTTATTTGTCAGTGTGACGCTGCTATTTATTTATTAAAATGTTATTCCGACGTCTTTCCCCGTCTGTCCTTCATTCAAGATTTCTGGATTTGCTTCAGAGTGATTATCTTGCGTTTAAGGATCTTTTAAGGTCTTTTTTGAAGCATTTGTTAGCATTTTGCTATCGGGCAGCTGGTACCCATGATAGCTAGCATGAATAATCAATGAAACTGAAGCTTTTTGGTTTTTAAGACACTGGACAGGTCAATAACAACGATGGGTACATTTATGCAACTGTATCATTTCAATTCCGCTCCCATTGCGATCATGTTTTTGATTAAATTAACAGGAGAGAATTACGCTTGAAAAATCTAACAGGTACGACAGCCGCAATAATAGAGACCCATATTCTGCAATCAACATCAATATGAGGGCAAAACTGTTAACAGGCCGATTAAAATGGGTTTTTGTGTTTAAGAATAATTAAAACAAGTTTCAGTTGTTTTGGAGCAAACCTGGCTAAGCTATAAATTTGAATGAAATAATCTTAGACCCGGCCGAGCCTAACAATCTAGCAGCAATAAAACTGTTGGGCTTAAGTAAAAAAATAAATAAATAAATAAATAAATAAGTGTTGAATATTGTTAATTTGCATAAACTGTTTGAATGCAGTCTATCCTTTGTTTGAAAACTAAGGAGTCAAAATTAGTTCCTTTAAACTTGGTTACTGATGTATGTTATGATGTATGTTATGATAGAAATCTCACCACTGAAACCCGAGCCTCCCAAGCTAAATTGTTAGCATATTGCTTTTGGGCGGCCACTAAGATGAGCATTGCAGGTAGCTAAGACAATTTCCCGTGGAGAAATTGTTTGCATTTTACTACAGGTAGCAAAATTTAAATGTTTCAGGTAAAAGTTAGCATGGGCACTGCAGGTAGCTGAAACAATTTTACCAAGATAATATGTTAGCATTCTGCTATGGGTAGCTAATTCTCATGGCTTGGGGTAATGGCAGTGCAGTAACGTAGTCAATTTTCATCAGAATATGTGTTGGTTAGCATTCTGCGATGGGTAGAGAAAGCTACTTGCTTTAGGTAGGCACTTTAGGTAATTTCATAAAGAGAATATCTTAGCGTTCTGCTTTGACTTCTGTTAACAGCTACGTAGCTTCACATTAACATTTCCCATGTTTGCTCGGTTTTAGCTTATCGTTAGCACGCTAATGCAAAGACACCGTTAGCCTTGTTAGCTTGATGTTTGCTGGAACAGTGTTCTGTTATGTTTAATCCTGCAATGAAAGTCTTAATATAAACATTTTACAGATAATCCCACACGAGAATGTAATCTGTAATGTAACAACAACGCGGACGGAGACGCGCACATCCAGGTCTCCGACGGAGGATTCAGCACCGCGGACAGCGGCGGGCGGAAGAGGCCCGTTTACCGGTGCAATGGCGCCATTTTGTGGCAAAAGCGAGCGTAGCAGCTGCACGGATTGACAGATAGATGTATGGCGTAAATTTATTTTACATTTATAAACCAATAATTCGGTTCGGAAGCGTATGAGCACTAAATGAGTGTTTTATTTATTCATGTATTTAATTTGTATTTTATTTTAAAACAGGTCCGGAGACCGCCCACCCTCCCCTTTTTCAAGGCCTTCGGCTATCACCGGGGGTGCTCGGAGCTCTTCGGAACACGCATGCGCAGCATGACAGTCACATCAAGCGCAGGTTAATAGGGACAGCGAATACCGACAGTGAGCATCAACGTATTTCAAAATTAAATACCAGATTTTCTTGTAATGCCAAAGGGCTTTTAATCACTACTTATTCACCCCTTTTTTGTTTTTTTGCAAACTTATTTTGGGTCCTTTAGTGAAAACGTGTCTGTGGATTGTCAAATCGAGGTCATTTCAAGCTACTTTTTGCACATTCTTGTTTGCTCCCCCTTGTTCTCTCGCGGAAATTTTAATGATTTTCTCTTATTTCTCAAAAATATCTATTGGGATGGACTCCTATTTCAACAGAGTGAATTACTAAGTTCCAGTTCAGAGATTCAAGTTATTTTTTTCCGTCAAACTCATTTTCACCAAGGGCCACATGTATACAGGACTCTCTCAGAAAATTTGAATATTGTGATAAAGTTCTTTATCTTCTGTAATGCAATTACAAAAACAAAAATGTCATACATTCTGGATTCATTTCAAATCAAATGAAATATTGCAAGCCTTTTATTATTTTGATATTGCTGATTATGGCTTACGTCGTAGGAAAACTCAAAAATCCTATCTCAAAATAGAATATCATGAAAAAGTCATTTTTGTTTTTTTAATTCCATTACAGAAGATAAAGAGCTTTATCACAATATTCTAATTTTCTGAGACAGCCCTGTATATGTAACTAAATGTAACCTAATATAAAAAAAAATAACTGCTCCTTAAAGTTAAATAACTCGGATTCTTTTTTTTTTTTTTTTTCAAAATCTTTTGTTGAAAATGGCATTGATGTGGATTCCCTGCAAGCTGATTTAAAAAGAATTCGAAAGGGCATGGAATAATAAAAATTTTCCTCTGAGGACTACAACTCCCATCTACCCCAGCCGCTAGTCGCTAATATTAGCCATGTTTTCTCCCATTTGTTTTGCCCCATTTGGCCCGCGGGCCATGAGTTTGACACGGGTGTTCTAAAGTTTTATATTCTATTGCATTGGTTTTATCTTAATATAGCTATATAATCAATATCGATCATTTGAAGCTTGTTGTCATCAAGTGACAATTATAATCATGATCCCAATTTTTTTTTCCAGTCCGTTCATTTTTATCCTCGTCGGTGTCACCCCATTCACATCCTACTTATTTTTATTTATTTTTGTCATTAGTAATGTCACTCTGTTTTTGTTGTTGTTGTTGTTTTGGTTGTCTATCTTTTTTCCCATTCTGTTGTTCATTCTTATCTTTGATGATGTTGTTGTTCTCTCTGCTGCCTACTTATTTGTGGTCTTTTGCTATCTTTATTTATATTTATATTCATATTTATTGATACTATAACTGTGACACTGCTGTTCCAAAATAATTTCCCCTATGGGGATCAATACAGTTTATCTTATCCTTATCTTAAAATATAATTCATACCATCCCCATCATGTATAGGACTATCTCAGAAAATTAGAATATTGTGATAAAGTTCTTTGTCTTCTAATTACAAAACATACATTCTGGATTCATTACAAATCAACTGAAATATTGCAAGCCTTTTATTATTTTAATATTGCTGATTATGGCTTACATCTTAAGAAAACTGAAATCCTACCTCAAAATATTAGAATATCATCAAAAAGTAATTTGCAGAAGATAAAGAACTTTATCACACTATTCTAATTTTCTGAGACGGTCCTGTATATAACTACACACCGTGTAAATAACTTGTCTATTCATATTTATTTTTATAAAAACCTTTACATGCTCCGAGCCGAGAACGCTCATTATTTAATTAAACTGTGCCTGCACAATGTCACTTAAAAATCTTGATTCAGGATGAACATGTTAATAAACTAAGTAATAAACCAACCAACCGGTTTTCTCTCCAACCTGTTCGATGGGTTTTATTTTGAAATTTCACCGGAAGTAGTTAGCGTATTTAACAAATGCAGCTTGACTCCCCCTGCAGGTCGACGGACGCTGCCTTGGAAACGACATAAATCCACTCCACGCAGCTGGCTGGCGAGAAGGGACCCAGATTTCCGCACTTCAAAGGGCCGCTCTCTCCACCTCCTCCTCCTCCTCCTCCACCCTCCCCCTCTCTCTCCCTCCCTCCATCCCTCCATCCATCCATCCATCCATCCATCCATCCATCCTCCTCTGCGGATCATGGAGGGGCTGGAATGAGCAGCTGAACCGACTGGATCCGGTCGAGAAGAAGGAGAAGAAGAAGGAGAAGAAGAAGAGGAGGTGAAGAAAAGGAGGAGAAGAAGAGGAGAAAAAAAGAGAGGAAGAAGGTGACGTGATGGGAAGGCGGTGGGTGTGTTTGGGGGGGTCAATCTGATCGTCGGCGTGCGGAGGGCGCGTTTTTGTTGTCGCGTCGTGCGCGTACACGCACACGCAAACACACACACACACACACACACACACACATAGACGTGCGGTACCGCGCGTTTGACAATTAGAAGCTCCTCCATCTTTCCTCATCTTCATCCTCGGCGTGTCACCGGTCGGACGCGCACGTCGTCGGATTTGACAGGTAACGAACACGCCGGGGCTGCACCTAGTGTGTGTGTGTGTGTGTGTGTGTGTGTGTGTGTGTGTGTGTGTGTGTGCGATGAGGGCTGGGCGACACCGGAATACCGAGAGTGCCATTGATGCGCACCTGCCCGGGGGTGGGAGGGGTGGTGTGCGTGTTTGTGCGCGTCTTTTTGCGCGCGCGTGTGTGTGTAAGTGTGTGTGTGTGTAAGTGTGTGTATGGGGGGTTCGGGGCTGATGAGACGTTGAGACGTTCAAGGTCCTTGAACGCACCACCGCGCACCTTTTGGACGTGGGAAATGCTGCTTGTGCGTGTGTGTGTGTGTGTGTGTGTGTGTGTGTGTGTGTGTGTGTGCGCTAATTGCTCAGTAACTGAAATCATTTCTTGTGTGTCCTAATTTAATTTTAATAAATCGGGGTTCTTTTCCTGCCGATTTTCCGACCACATTAGCATTCGTTTTTTTTTAATTTTGAGTCCCTTTTCTGGCCGATTTGTGTATTTTTTTAAATTAAATGTAATTTTTTTTTTTTTAGTATATATAAATAAATATATATATAAATTAGATTCCATCTTTCCTCCATCTCCACTTGACCTTTAAGGTCACTTTTTTTATTAATCCGCAGGTGCATGGAGCAGCCCCACAAAAACCTCTTTAACCAAAAATAGTTTTAAAAATCCCACATTCGTTCACCTTCAGCTTCCAAACGTGTTTCTTCTTCCGTTGCCATGGTTGCAAGTTTCTTCTCAGACGATAACAAACATGGCGGCGGCGACCGAGTTCGTGACCACGCGCTTTGTAAGAACGAGCTGTCGAATTAAAAAATCGCCTCACCGAAACATTCTTGCACTTTCCGTCCGTCTTGCGCAGAAATCTAGAAAACATCGGTCATGGATTTGTTGATGATTGTCAAAGAAATATTTTTCAACATAAAGACATTTTCCTTGCAGCTTACTGGTTTGCTGGTCGAAAATGTGTTTTCTTGCAATTTCAACAAAAATCATCCTGCGTTGATCGAGACATGTTTTCCCTCCTGCAAAATCGGCAACGATCTGTCACAGATGGGACGCTGTATAATAACACACTGTTAATAAAGTGTAATAGCCTGTGTAATTACAGTGTTATAACCATGTAATAACATGGGTTATAACACTGACAATTAATAACATGAATAACATGTAATAACATGTGTAATAACAGTAACTGTTAATATCGTATAATAACATATGTAATAACAGTAACTGTTCATAATGTGTAATAACATGTAATACATGTGTAATAACGGTAAATGTTGATATTGTATAATAACCCTAACTGATAATAGCATGTTATAACATGTGTAATAACACTCACTGTTAATAACATATAATAACATGTAATAACATGTGTAATAGTACATCACGAGCCCAAGGCGACTTGCGAATCTCGTACATGAAGAAGTATATCTCCGAGTCTCTTTTTAGAGTCCCGATTAGATAATTGGTTTTGTGTGTTAGTGTGCGTGTGCACGTGAGTTCACTTTTATTCACGAGAGACGGTGCTCAGACAAGCTTGCGCTGATTTCTTACATAAGCCAGTTATCGAGGAAGGCGAGGAAGACGGCGGAGCAGGAAACATGCATTCACACACACACACACACACACACACACACACACACACACACACACACACACACACACACACACACACACACGGTGTTTTGACTCCAGGGAGCGGCGCCATGTTTTCTCGTCGTTTTATTTAAAGCCTGTCCTTAAAAGGAAGCTGTCGGCTCTTTCGGTTCCCAGAACGTAACGTTCCGTCCCTTTCAATGAGAGGAAACACTCGCCGCCGCCAAAATGGCGGCACGAGTCGGAAATCCGGATAAACAAACCCCATTTTTCCGTCCGCCGCCATCTTGAAATCCGGTCCCTCTTGAAACAAGCCACGCCTCCTCCCCGTGGAGCGCGCTCAGTAGCCATCCGCTCCACGTCGTGCGTTCGAGGAGAAACAAGGCCTTCGAAGTACCCTGTACTGTAAATACTGTAGTATCCTGTACCAGGAAGTACCACAAGTACTTCTTCCACGGTGTGTAGTACTTCGATGCGTTAGTAACTCAGTAGCACCCCCTAGTGGCCAACCATGGAACTGCAGGTGTTAATAAATTAGACAATGCCAAAAAAATTATCAAGACGCCACACCTGACAGTGTGTGTGTGTGTGTCTGTGTGTGTGTGTGTGTGTGTGTCCAGGCTTGGGAAACTGGGCCGATGTGACACAACCCGTCGCCCTGCTTCCATCCCCACCCACCCGTGCTCCACCAGCCCCTCACCAGTAGACCCAGTTTACTGTGTGTGTGTGTGTGTGTGTGTGTGTGTGAGAGGAGACAGAGCGGGAGGTCACATGGTCGTGCCGGATGACTTGTTGCAATCGCGCTGAGGCCGACACATTTAATTGTGAGAGATGGGGTCAGGAGGGGGCACGGGAGGGTTCTCACAACACACACACACACACACACACACACACACACACACACACACAAGCCTGAATGCAGCTCCCGTGCGTCGCATTTATCGCCCATGCTATGTGAGCCGATCCAAAAATCCCCCCCCCTTCGTTCCATTCTCCATGTTTCCCCACAGAGACAAACGTTTGGGCCGGAATGTCAAACAAACAGTTAAAAAGAATGAATAAATGATAAAATGATGAAAACTATATTTTTAGAAGGTGAAATTTGGCTGAAACATCCCGGAAATCCGCAAGGGAACGGAAAAACGACACGGATCTGAGATAATACGTTTATACCTGTCAGTCCGGGAGAAGGGAAAAGCGAACCCGTGTTTTACAAGAAAACGTAGACGAGGAAAACGGACAAATCCAATCGCTTGCGCCGATTTTTTTTTAATTCGGAACCCTAAATCTTCATTTCTGTAATGTTCGTTTCATCTGTCAGGTTGTGAACAAACCGTCGCACTTTGCACGCCGTATTTTAGGGACTATAAGGCACATGACAAAATATACGGCATATAAAGCGAAATGTACCCGAGATAGAATTGGTTGGAGGTCAGTAAGCACAACAAGAATTGATACATAAGGCGCACGGATGATTTTTGAGTAAATGTAAGGATTTTAAATGCGCCTTATAGTGCGAAAAACACTGTTTTTATTCGGCTTTAAGAGGAAGGCGGAGGTGGGAGGGTATAATTGTGATCATTTCGGTACAAAGGATTCAAACCCGGGAGCGTCAGCTCATTCAGATATCAAAGAATAGGGGGGTAGAAGTAGGCTTTAGGATGGCAGTGTGTGTGTGTGTGTGTGTGTTTTAGCTCCAAACAAGCATGTTTTGTTTCAAAATGGCTGTTTTATAGAGCCAAGCGGCGAGGGCGCTCTCGCCGCCGGCGCCCCGGAGGGAAGGGGGGATGGTTATTTTGTTTCGGGGCATCCGGCCCTGCGGGTCCTGTTGGTTCTGCTGCCTTTTGTTGGCCCGGGTTTGGCCCGGGACCAGCCGGGGAGCTTCTCAGATCCGGCCTCTGCAGGCGATGGCTGTGGGATCACTTTGCCCCCTATTTCGACTGTCAGGCTCGAGCTAACCGCCTTTTACGTATCTCAAATTCCAAACCGCTATGGACGGTTTATTGCGGCTAACTCGAGATGACGACGCCTTTCTCTCGGGTTAATCTCCGAACCGCCGGTTGTGATTCCGTTTATGCCGGAAAGTGACCCAGTGGCCCCGTTCAGTCGCGCGCCCTTCACGCCTCGATGCCACGCATGAGCTGCGCGGCCGAGCGCTAATTAGCTCCGGCGTCGCGGCCCCGCAGGCGCACGGCTCTCCTCATCTTCACCGCCGGAACCGAGATTCATCCCAACAACCGGTAATTCACTGAACCGCTGTGTTAGCAAATCAGAGACTGCGCAGATTTGCTACCAGCTAGCTCACTCGCTAGCTCACTAGCTAGCGCTACGGGCATTTTTTTTTCTCTTCGTTTACTTCAACCCGGCTCCCCTGCGCATCCCTGTGACGAAGAACGCCGGTTCGCTTCATCACGCGGTGCAGTGTGTGTATCGGCTGATTACGTCGCCATGGCAACCGGGACTTATCGTTCCTATTAGCTACCGCAGAGAGCTAATTCTATGTGATTATGAAGGTTCCCTTGTACATGTTTGGGGGCAGGGGCTCGCTAACCTTTCTCTGAACAGTCTGGGACATGCTTAGTTGTGTCTGCAGCCCCAGGAAAGATGCATGCAAGTGTGTGTGTGTGTGTGTGTGTGTGTGTGTGTGTGTGTGTGTGTTTGTGTGTGCACGCGGGTTAAAGCAAGGGTCGAGCAGACGGCGCGGTAATAGCATTAGCTGCTACTTTGCCACTCACCAGTAGGAACGCTGCTGCGTTGGGTTTAGGGGAGTAATTAATACCCATCCTTTATCCTCCCCTCTTACACACACACACACAGACACGTGAACACACACCCATACACACACCCATACACACACATGCTACGATAGGTCCTCCCTGTTTGTCTGTAATGCACAAGCTTAGTAGATAGGGAGATGAATTGCAGAACAGTTTAAGAGTGTGTGTGTGTGTGTGTGTGTGTGTGTGTGTGTGTGTGTGTGTTTGTGTGTGTGTGTGTGTCAGTCCAACACTCAGCACCTTCGCACAAACAGGCCTCAGTCAGCTTTGGATCAGTCTTATCTGATTACAAAAGTAATTATGTTCTCACAGCCTGAGGAAGGCAATGAGGAGGGAGAAGAAGAGGCTTGCACATTTGCACGTTTGCACATTTGCACGTTTGCACGTTTGCACGTTTGCACGTTTGCACGTTTGTCCTCTGACCGCTTCAAAATCGACCGGCTGATGAAAGCTGGACTTTTCTTCCTCCTCTCCTCCATTTTTGCCCTCTAACTCTGAAAAAAAAACACTTGGAAATAATTCAACGCGGTCGTCGTCGATCCTCCTCTTCCTCACCGTCGAGCTCCACTTGTGAGCGGATTCCTGAGTGCGTTGCCATGACAACCCACCCCTGGCTCCATGACACACTTTCTATCCCTCTCTCTCTCTCGCCTCCTCGGCGTCCTGGTAGTCCCCCTTCCTCTCTCGCTCGCGCAGTCTATTCTGTCCACTGGCAAAAAAAAAAAAAAAAAAGAAACTGGGGAAAACACGGCTAATATTAGCGGCTAACAGCTGGGGATGATGGGAGTTGTAGTCCTGAGGGGAACGCGGGGCTTTCATTTTTGATGAAAAAAAGGTCTAGTGACATTGTTGAAACGATCTTTTCTTTTGTTATTTCTATAAAAATCACTGACATATTACAAGCCCTTTATTATTTTAATATTGCTGATTATGGCTTATATCTTAAGAAAAAATCAAAAATCCTATCTCAAAATATCAGAATATCATGAAAAAGTAATTTTTGTTTTTTTATTCATCAATCAACGATATTTTTAGGCTGTAATTTCATCAATTATTTTTTTAATATTCATTTTTAATATTAATTTGTCATGTATTTTTTTTAGAGGAACATCTCATTACATAGAAAGATTTTTATAATTTACCTGTTTACCTCCTTTACACTAAAACAAAGGAAAAATTTGGACTTAGTGTTACTTCTAGGTAATGATTTTACTGGTCCGGCCCCAAACAAATTGACATTAGTATAAAATTATATCATCCTTAATTCACTTGGATAGTTTGATCATTGATCGATGATGTCATGTGTGTTCGGTAACCCAAGTATAAAAACACTTTTTTTACATCTATGCAAACACATACATAACATTTTGAATTTGAATGAGTAATAAAAATTACAGTAATTTAACATTAAGTAGTAGTTACATTTATTTACATTAGATTCAGTTACATTTATACTGTTTCCGTTACATGTAGCAAGCATTATGCGTTGCATTAGCAAGCAAATACTACAGACGCAGTATTTGCGTTGAGAATGCTAATAGAAAAGTACAGAGAAGGCCAGAGGGAGTTGCATTGCGTTTTTGTAGACCTAGAAAAAGCATATGACAGGATGCCAAGAGAGGAGCTCTGGTATTGTATGAGGAAGTCTGGAGTGGCAGAGAAGTATGTTAGACTGGTGCAGGACATGTATGCTAGCTGTGAGACACTGGTACGGTGTGCTGTAGGGGTAACCGAGAAGTTCAAGGTGGAGGTGGGACTCCATCAGGGATCAGCTCTGAGCCCCTTCTTGTTCGCAATGGTGATGGACAGGCTGACAGATGAGGTTAGACAGGAATCCCCATGGACCATGATGTTTGCAGATGACATTGTGATCTGTAGTGAGAGCAGAAAACAGGTAGAGGAAAATCTAGAGAGGTGGAGGTATGCTCTGGAAAGGAGAGGAATGAAAGTTAGTCGCAGCAAGACAGAATATATGTGTGTGAATGAGAGGAACTCGGGTGGAGCGGTGAGGCTACAGGGAGTGGAGATCAAGAAGCTGGAGGATTTCAGGTACTTAGGGTCAACAGTCCAGAGCAACGGAGAGTGTGGAAAAGAGGTGAAGAGACGGGTCCAAGCAGGTTGGAATGGGTGGAGAAAAGTGTCAGGGGTACTATGTGATAGAAGACTTTCAGCCAGAATAAAAGGAAAGGTGTACAAGACAGTGGTGAGACCAGCGATGATGTTTGGACTAGAAACTGTTCCAATGACCAAAAGACAGCAGGCAGAACGAGAGGTTGCAGAGATGAAGATGTTGAGGTTCTCTTTGGGAGTGACCAGGATGGATAGGATCAGGAATGAGTCTATCAGAGGAACGGCACATGTTCGATGTTTTGGAGAGAAGGTCAGAGAAGCCAGACTGAGATGGTTCGGTCATGTACAGAGAAGAGATAGAGAATATATTGGTAGACGGATGCTGGAATTGGAGCTGCCAGGCAAGAGGTCTGGAGGAAGACCAAAGAGAAGATTTATGGACGTAGTGAGAGAGGATATGAAGGTAGCTGGTGTGAGAGAGGAAGATACGGAGAATAGGGTTAGATGGAGAAAGTTGACTCGCTGTGGCGACCCCTGACGGGAAAAGCCGAAAGAAGAAGAAGAAGAAGAAGTAGCAAGCATTATGCGGATGTGACCCTCGGTGAAAATGAGTTTGACACCCGTGATGGAGGCGTGCAGCCATTTAAGGAGAATTATTCAAGGAGAACCTGGAGGAACTCGAGGGAGAAATCAAACCGACGACCTCCTTGCGGAAGGCGGGATAGAAAACAGGAACAGATGCTAACGCTAACGCTAACGCTACACCTGTCGCACCCAGAAGAACAGGGACTCCAACCCAGCCATGTGTTTTTGCGTGTTTTACGCGGCTTATTTTCAGTCTGAGCACGGCAGAGGCCGACACGCGTGCGCTAAACTTACCCGGCCTCGTTTTTTTTTTTTTTCCCGCAGCCGCGTCTCAGGATCCCACAAAGGATCTCGCTCCGGGATTCACCGTCAAAGGCGGGAAAACGCCATTATCTGCACCGCCGCGCTTCCTTCCTGTGTCAAGAGTGCAGAGGAACCGAGTCGGTATTGCCCTTTCAACCCCCCCACGGCTGACCTGAGTGCACTTAAGGACCAGTGTGTGTGTGTGTGTGTGTGTGTGTGTGTGTGTGTGTGTGTGTGTGTGTGTGGGTGGATCCACATCATATCATGCATGTTAGAGCTACACCATAGGAATGAGAGTAAATGGCCTGGGACCTGCAGCGCACATTGGCATCCAACACAAACACACATACACACACACACACACACACACACACACACACACACGTACGCATGCATGCATGCATACCTGCACAATGCGTAGGAACACCTCGTTCGCCGCAGGGGGGGATTCAGGGCGAAGGATCCTGTCCTGGTGAGAGGCGGCGCTGGCGGATGCCTGTGTGTGTGTGTGTGTGTGTGTGTGTGTGTGTGTGTGTGTGTGTGTGTGTGCATTATTAAACACCCTGGTTGTTAGATTATTTACAGAATGGAGGACAAGCCGGTGCCGTCCGAGGTAGTTTATGGAATTGAATGTCAGAAGCTGTTAGAGGTAGTGGGGGGGGGGCAAAGTAGTCCCTTTTAATTCCAGCTGACGGCCTGGATGGAAATATTATGGGATGCATGCAGACACGCGGTGATTTAAAAATAAAATGGCGGCGTCTTCCTTACCTTTAGAGTATTTGTACTCTCAGTGGAGTACAATAACAATGTCCAGAGTATTTTGTGGTATTCATTTTTCTTTTATATTTTAGCACTGCGTCGTCTGCTCTGGTGTGTTTGTGTGTGTGTGTGTGTGTGTGTGTGTGTGCGCGCGCGCAAATATGTGTGTGTGTCTGTAAGCGCGTGCACGCCTCTCCATCAGACTTCTATCAAGACCGAGGAAGAAACCATTAGAATTCAGGGCAGAAAGAGCGTTTCTTTACACGGACGTTGACCACACACACACACACACACACACACACACGTGCACTTTGGCCGAATGTTGCAATTCTGTGTTTTTCCTCCTGGGTCTTCCTAGAAATCCTGATTGCATCAGGGATTATATTAGCAGTGTTGGAAGAGTGTGAGGAAAGCAAACACGCGCGCACACACACACACACACACACACACACACACACACACACACACACGCAGAGGCGTGCAGATGAGCATGTGACACACAGGTGCACCTCTTGCACAAAATCTGGTCCCGAAAATAACACACCTGAACCACATAGGGAGGAGCAGCAGTTTCCTGCTGTGTGTGTGTGTGTGTGTGTGTGTGTGTGTGTGTGTGTGTGTGTGTGTGTGTGTGTGTTCACCCCCCCATGTCTCACCTCCTGCTGGTTGCATCAGGGGAAAGCCATTGGATTTCGGCTCACATAAAAAAGAACTGACAAAAACAGGCGGCCATTTTGGCTCTGGTTTCAAAATTGGTGTCATCCAATCAGGTTCAAGATGTCAGCCATGTGACCTTACTTTCTCTACACTGTACTCATCTTGAAGTCGCAGACAACGTGTGACTTCCTGCTAACTCATTTTACCGCTAAAATGTAAACATATAGAACCAGGGGGAGTTAATAAGTGTCAAGTACCTTTATTTTAGCGGGGTGTGACTTCCTGTCACCGGGCAGACTCTAACAGGAAGTCCCCGGGTTGACGGAGAGTCAAGTGCTTTTATTTTGGCGGCGCGTGACTTCCTGTTACCACGACCGACACCACAACCATGTTAGCGCTTTCACACATCCCACCTGCTTTTCTCAATTTTTCTCCCTCTTTTCCTGTCGCCCTCCGTCCTCTCGTAGCGCCCCCCCCTTCTCCCCTGTGTTTTTTTTTTTTTTTTTTTTTTTTGGCTACAGTTTCAACTCATTAACACCATTTAAAAATTCTTTCTGCCTCATTTGGCTCTTGGCTCGTCCCCGAACACGCTGACATTAATCGTTGCGATGGCCGACTGCACAGCAGACCCCTCCCCCCAGTTCCCCCTCTCGCCTTGGGCCTTCTCTGCAGGGCCGGTGTTAAATGCACGTTAGCGCAGTAGCGGCTAGCTTTGCTAAGGGATCTGATTTGACGGAGCGTCACCATGGAGACTTTCTGTTTTTCCCGTAGACCAGAATGCCGTTGGTGAAGAGGAACATCGAGCCCCGGCACCTGTGCCGCGGGGCGCTGCCCGACGGCGTGACCAGCGAGCTGGAGTGCGTCACCAACAGCACCCTGGCCGCCATCATCAAGCAGCTGGGCGGCCTCAGTGAGTACTCGGTGGTGCATTCAAGGAACGCTAAGCTAACACGTCGAGAATGCTAACGTGTCATGGAAGCATTTCAGAATGAATGAATAAACAATTTAAAATGGTGATGTTTGCTATTATAGTTGCTGGCAAATTGAGCGCGAAGCTCTGCAGACACTGAATTCGTGAGAATATAAAATTATTGATGAATGAATTCATAAAATCACTGCTATTTGCCAATAAATTTTCCAACAAATTGAGCTTGAAGCCACTGAATTAGAAAAAAAAATGAAAGGATGAATGAATGAATGAATGAATGGATGGATGAATTAATAAAATGAAACATTCCTATTTCCAAATGTGGTTGATGGCAAATTGAGTTGGAGGCTCTTCAGACACTGAATTCACAAGAAAACAAAATTAATACGATAAAATATATCATTGCTAATTGCCAATACATTTTCTGACAAACTGAGCTCAAAGCTCCTCATGCACTGAATTCAAAATAAAACAAAATGAATGAATGGATGAATTAATAATTAATCGAATAATATGATAAAACATTCCTATTTCCCAATGTGCTTGCTGGCAAACTGAGCTCAAATCTCTTCAAGAAAACAAAATAAATAAATGAATCGATGAATGAATAAATAAATGAATTCATTCATTTATTGCAGTGCTATTCGCTAATGTGGATTCTGACAAATTGAGCTTTAAGCCTTTCAGACGTAAACAAACAATGAATGAATGAATGAATGAACTAATACATTCATTCAGAAAGCGTTGCTATTTGCTAATATTGTTTCTGACAAGCTCTCCAGACACTGAATTCAGAGGAAAACTAAAAAATGAATGAGTGAATGAATGAATTCAGTGCTGTTAGCCGATGCGGTTTGCCGACAAATTGGGCTGTCAATCAAAAAAAAGCCTTTTCTGTGCGCTAGCGCCGTGCTAACTAACATTAGCATCTCTGCAGCGCCCCCTGCTGGCCAGACCACATGACGACCGGGTCGTTCTTTTCTCCCGTCGCCGGTTCAAATCCGGCGCTCGTTTAATCTCGTCTTCGTGATTCTCCGGTCGTTTCGATCTCCTTCGCCCGTTGTCATGGCAACATGATCCAAACGCTGCCATCGACGAGCTACGAGAGGCTTTGCGTTCGAAGGCGGTGGGAATTTCGACCGCCCCGTTCTCAGTGTGTATATGTGTGTGTGTGTGTGTGTGTGTGACATTAAACTGATGCATCTGTGCACGTGTACGTGCGCACCCCCCGCAGGCCGCCACGCCGAGGACATCTTCGGGGAGCTTTTCAACGAGGCCAATAGCTTCTACCTGAGGATGAGCAGCCTGCAGGAGAGGGTGGACCAGCTGGCCGTCAAAGTCACCCAGCTGGACTCCACCGTGGAGGAGGGTACGCGCATGTGTGTGTGTGTGTGTGTGTGTGTGTGTGTGTGTGTGTGTGTGTGTGTGTCAGATATTCAAGCTCTTTCAGGTGTTTTCCACACAGCTCTGGATTGTTGCCAGTCTGCTGGGAGCGTGTGTTTCTGCGCACGTGTGAACATGTGAGAAGCTTTAGTGTGTGTGTGTGTGTGTGTGTGTGGGTGGGTGGGTGTGTGCGTGCGTGTGTATGTGTGTGCATGTGCATCTGTGTATGGGAGCAAACAAGCCCCAGTACCTATTGTGTGTGTGTGTGTGTATGTGTGTGTGTGTGTGTGTGTGGTTGTGTGTGTGTGTGTGTATGTATGTGTGTGTGTGTGTGTGGTTGTGTGTGTGTGCATCTGTGTACGGGAGCAAACAAGCCCCCGACCCTTTGTATGTGAGTACATTTTTTTAAAGCATGTGATTCAATGTGTGTGTGTGTGTGTGTGTGTGTGTGTGTGTGTGTGTGTGTGTGTGTTTGCGCGCACGTGCACATGCTCATCTCAATGCTCCCCACCGCATTTTAATAGGCTTCGCTGATCATTTATTGATAAGATAACTCTGCTGCGGTTATCTTACTGTGTGTGTTTAAAGACCTGTGTATGTGTGTGTGTGTGTGTGTGTCAGGTATCAGGTATTAATCAGATATTTGTCAAGTATTGATATGATATAAATCAAGTATTGATCCTCTGTCGATTGGACATAAAGCGGGTATTGATAGGGTATACAGTACATCAGGTACTGATTGGGTATTGATCGGATATGTATTGATGGGGTATAAATCAGGTATTGATGGAATACATATATCAGGTATTGATCAAATATATGTTGGGTATTGATGGAGTATATATCGGGTATTGATCGTCAGACTGTCAATGATGGACTAGTTTGTGGGTTAGTTTGGTCTTCAGGGTGGAATCTCTGTCCGTCATCCCTCCATCTCTCCTTCCTTCTCATCCCTCCATCTTTCCTCATCCCTCCATCTCTCCTTCCTTCTCATCCCTCCCTCTTTCTTCCTCTTCCTCGCTCCCTCGCTCGCTCCCTCCGTCCTCCTCAGACTGCCAAGTCATTCTGCAGCAGTCTTTTTCAGCTCAGACGGAGCAGCGGGGATGAAAAGGAAAAGCTCAGCAGTCCTTCATCCCTCCCTCTTCATCCCTCCTTCCTCCTCCTCCTCCTCCGTCATCCCTCGCTTCTGTTTCTCCGTCTCTCTTTTGATGGATGGATGGATGGGGGGGGCGGAAAGAGGAGGATTTCGACCTTTGGATATATTTATTTCTGCGGTTTGTTTTCCTTTTATTTATTTCTTTTTTTTTTTTTTTTTTGACTGGAAGTTGAACATGGCTTGTCTCCATGGCGATGCCTGGAGAAACACTCAGTCGCATTTTTCCCACACTCTCTGACAATTTCAGACAAAAGAAAATCCCCCGAAACCACTCGCCCAAGTCAGATTAAATTAAATTTTATTGAATTTACTTATATTTCATATTTCAAATATGTTTATTAGTTGTGATTTTTTTTTGTTTTTCATTCTCCGGCCGTATTGAGCAAAACTATCTTAATTTAATATCAATTTCAGGAAACCTGTGAAGGAATAAAGAATCTCTGGTGAAAATTTCTAGTTAAAATTATTAAATAAAAAGGTGCATCCCAGTTTTTAACATTTAAAAAAAAGCATTATACATCTGTAATTATGCAATAATTACACACAATATAAATCCATGAGATGAGATGACATGAGAACAACTTTATTAATGTTGAAGGAAATTGTTGATGCAATGCACGATTGATTTAGTTTAAAAAGCTTCTATTTCATCTTATTGAAAAGAGTTGGAGAAATATTTGATTTCTGATTGATCATGGCAGAAAAAAAGAACATATATATATATATATATAAATTTTTTCACTGCCGTATATACATATATATATATATATATATATATAAATTTTTTCACTGCCGTATATACATATATATATATATATATATAATAAATACATAAAATGATAAAATAAACCAAACAAGAAACAGGTCTGCACACTAATTAGCTGCTTATTAGCAGTAATTACACATTTATATGCTTGCAAATTGCAGCAAGAGGAGCAAGACCTGTGTGTGTGTGTGTGTGTGTGTGTGTGTGTGTGTGTGTGTGTGTGTGTGTGTGTGTGTGCGCGCGCGAGGGCTCTCTTTGAAGATGCGTGTGGATAAAAGTTGCATTAGCTGCTAGTTTTTTGGATTATTCATTCGGCTGCAGGGACAGAAGCTCAGGAAGGCATGATCAAACACCGGGAAGACAGGGGTGCAGCACACACACTCACACACACTCACACACATACATACACCATACACACTCACACACACACACAGACACACACACGGATTAAACTAGCAACCGCTGGAGGTTTTTGAGGAGTGAGCGTTTGCAGGAGTGAAACCTAACAGAGCGCCGTGTTTTAATCTGATGCTGCTACACACCCACACACACACACACACACACACATACACTCACACACACACACACAAATACACACAGTGTCAGACAGGGTTAATCCGTGTTGATGCTCTGATGTTTTAGCGAATATATGTGTTAACTTCGCAGGAACAATCCATCCCCTGCTCACACCACAGGAAGGGAGCATGCACACACACGCACACAAACACACACACACACACACACACACACACACACACACACACACACATGCTCACACCATTGATTTTGAAAGTTGCCTATTAGGTCAATGTATGACAAGGAGATGAATTGTGTGTGTGTGTGTGTGTGTGTGTGTGTGTGTGTGTGTGTGTGTGTGTGTGTGTGTGTGTGTGTGTGTGTGTGTGTGTGCCTACATGCAGCCATCTGGTGGATCATCAACAGCCGCAGCATTAAATCTCCACTCTGGTTAAAGGACTGTCACATATCTAGAAGTATTTTGTTTCACGATGCCATTCTCTCTCTCTCTCTCTCTCACACACACACACACACACACACACACACAGAGAGAAACACACAAATGCACTGTTGCATCATGCCGCCAATCTCACACACACATACTATTTGGCATTTTAACGTTTGGCAGTGTCGGTTTACAACACTTTGCATCTCTGCATGCATACTAAACCTAAACACACACACACACACTCATGCAACAAGCTTTAACTATAATCTGTGTCCTGTTATCACAGTGTGTGTGCGTGCATGCATGCATGTGTGTGTGTGTGTGTATGTGTGTGTGTACATACATCATGTTCAATAATCTGTTTACTCTGCAGTCAATAAATTTACATAATACAGGATTTTAAGGAAAATAAGACAGACTTAGAATCGTGACAGACAATGTTATCTTGTTTTTTATTCTTCTTAAATGTATTAATATCCATTCAACCTCAAACTTGTCTTTTAATAATAAATTATGTAATAGCGATTTATAAAACACAACTCACTTCTTTTACCCTGCTGTGTTAAGTAACAACACTTGCCATGTTAGCACTTTACTAACCTCCTCTGACCCCCCTGTGGGACTAGAAATGGTTCAGCCCCCCCCTATCATTGTAATGGTATCTCCCGCCGTTCCGTAAACAAGCGCCTTGGAATATTGTGAAAACAAATGGTTTTGAAATCATTTATGACATAGAAATACTTTACTAAGTGTTGTCTGGAAACAGCTCACAGACCAAGATGCTCACTTAGCTTAGCATAACAAACGGCGGTGTGTGGTATTTGTAGCTGACCTCAGTCCTGAGATAAAACACTCCTGTGTTATATTTTACCATGTTTGCCTCTTAAAAGCTTTTTTAAGGCATGCAAAAACCGTTTCTGACCTTCCGCTAGTTAGCTTAGCATAACGAATGGCAGTCCAAAGTCACAACACTCCAAAACTATTTTCCTGCGCATTTTGTTCATCAGAAAATAAGTATGAATCTTTCAGAAACAGGCCATGGAAAAAGAGTTAGCTTAGCATATTGAAGGTAATTCTATGGTATCTGTAGCTGACCTCAGTCCCGAGATAAAACACTCCCTTACGTGTTATATTTAACCATTTTTGCCTCGAAAATGCTTTTTTATGTCACTCAAAAACACTTTCTCACCTCTCACTTTGTAGCTTAGCATAGTGAATCTAAGTCTCTGGGATCCAAAGCTGACCCTCAGTCCCAAGTTAAAACACTCCCATATGTGTTACATTTGACCATTTTTGCCTCTAAATGCGTTTTATGTGCCTGGAAAAAAAAAAAAAAAAACAGTTTCCCCCCTTTAACTGGTTAGCTTAGCATTTAGAATGGAATTCCTAAGTCAAAACACTCCAAAACTATTTTCCTGTGCATTTTTACATCAGAAAATATTTATCTGACAAATAGTATGAATATTTCAGAAACAGGCCACAGAGAAAGAGTTAGCTTAGCATAATGACGGTAAGTTTATGATTTTTGTAGCTGACCTTTCTCCCGAGATAAAACACTCCTGTATGTGTTATATTTTACCATTTTTGCCTCTAAAATGCTTTTTATGTGTTGTGCAAAAACACATTCTCACCTCTCGCTAGTTAGCTTAGCATTACTAATGGCAGTCAAAAATCAAAACACTCCAAAACTATTTTCTTGTGTATTTGTACATCGGAAAATATTTATCTGACATAAAATATGAATATTCCAGAAACAGGCCATGGAAATAACATTAGCTTAGCATAATGAATGTCAGTCTATGATATCCCTAGCCAACCTCTATCCAAATTGAAAACACTCCATGATGATCTTCCTATGCATTTCAAAATTTATAAGCCATAAAATATGAATTATCCAGAAAGAGCTCATGGACCAAAACTCCAATTTCCTGCTAGTTAGCTTAGCATAAGGAATGGCAGTATTTGGCAGTATAAGACTCCAGTAGTACAAGGTCCATCTGTCTGTTTTACATGAAGCATGTCTTGTGAACGCTTTATGATGAAGCTTCTAAAAATTAGCTTAGCATAATGAATAGTGGTCTGTGGCATCTGTAGCTGATCATGGTCCAAAGACAAAGAGTGTGTGTGTGTGTGTGTGGACACCACCGAGGCCGCGATGAAGCTGCACACATTAGCTCGGGACGCTAGGAGCATTCGCTAACACCCCTTCTGTCCCTCCAGTCTCCCTGCAGGACATCAACATGAGGAAGGCCTTCAAGAGCAGCACCATCCAGGACCAGCAGGTGGTGTCGAGGACCTCTGTGCCCAACCCGGTGGTGGAGATGTACCACCGCTGCGACAAACCCCCGCCCCTCAACATCCTCAGCCCATACAGGTGCGCTCAGCAGGAGGAAATGCATTATTTTTGTGGCGGCTAACAGGAAGTTAGCCACCTGGATTCGTAAGCTACGCACAGACAGGAAGTAAGGTCATCATCGATGTAACCAGCTAGCAAGTATTTAGCCCTTAGCATGGATTCGGCGTTTGGTGCGGTACTCCGGTGTCTCTTGCTGAAGGCACCTTCCTCCTCCTCTTCTTCTGACCTCCTCTTCTTCTGACCAGGGACGACAAGAAGGACGCCCTGAAGTTCTACACCGACCCCTCCTACTTCTTCAACCTGTGGAAGGAGAAGATGCTGCAGGCCACCGAGGACAAGCGCAAGGAGAAGAGGCGGCAGAAGGTGCGGCGGAGGCATTGGCGTGTGCGTGCGTGTGTGTATGAGCATGTGTGTGTGTGTGTGTGTGTGTGTGTGTGTGTGCGTTAGCATGGTGCGTCCGAGTGCTCATGAACGTTGTTGTTGCTTTGATGTAAATCATCTTCTGCTTTTAATTTGCTAATTAGCAGTTGTTTATTTCCAGCAGCTTCTTTCCATTAGCTGGTCGACGCGACCGCACGTTTCGCCCATCATGGCTGGTTACTGGTTACCGGTTACTAGTTACAGCAGCAGCCGGGCGGGTTGGTCACCGCGGTAGGCAGGGCGACGGAGGCCGGGGGCAAAAAACTACAATTTTTAAGGGGAAAACAACCCACGTGGGTAGGATTTAAGCTAACCCCCCGCCATGTTTGTAGTCTTTTCTCTAAAAGCAGTCCTGCAATGCAGCTGTGGGCAAACGCTGACTTCCAGTGGCGTTTCCTTCTTACTACACAAACTCGGGTCCACCTGGAGAGGTAGATAAATAAAAACGGAGGGATTTCCTCTTTTTCTGCGGTAGTAGGACCCCCACCCCTTGAACACCTGCTGCTGCTGTACACTTCCTCGCGCTTCGTCCATCTCTGCTCACATTAACCTCCGTTCCCCTTCGAACCTGGAGAGAACCTTCTCGACTCCTTAAGGAGGCTCAGGGACCCCCTTTCCCCCCTCTCGTCCTAATGCACCAGCTTGTCTTTCTCCCATGTTTCCATAGGGCTGTCCGGCCCACCCTGACAGGCCCCACTCCAGACAGGCCCCACCCAGGAGCCCCCTGTCCATCTCCGTAAGACAACCCTTGACCCCTGACCTCTCCTGCCCCCCCACCTCCACACCCCTGCTACACCTCACCATCACACATTCATGTCTACCATATCGCAGATGGGCCACACACACACACATACATGCACACACACATACGCACACATACATGCACATACACACACACACACGCGCGCGCGCGTGCTTACACACCCCTGATTTGTGTGTGTCACGATGCATTCGCTTGCCACCTCACCCTCGCTCCGATCTTCCACGTTTGGTTTGGCTGCAGTGTCTTTGCAAGTAGCTAGCCTGTGTGTGTGTGTGCGTGTGTGTGTGTGTGTGTGTGCAGTTAGCTCTGTTAACCCTGCGGTGACAGAGCCCTCCTCCCTTACGTGAAATGAACTGCTACTGACTGAACGTTCCTCCTCCAGGAGCAGCAGAGGCAGGTGGAGGACCCCGGCCGGGAGGTGAAGAAGGTCAGTATGGGCATATGCGCGTGCACGTGCACGCCAGCACTCATTTGACCTCCAAGTAATGTATGTTAGCATCACTAGCTTGATGCACTCAATCAAATATAGTGGAGTATATTATGGCAAATATATATATATATACTGCTAAGAGATCACCAACATAACGCATAATAGATGTGAATGAATGAAATATTCTTATTAAATACTTTGTTCTTACATAGCTGAATGTGACGACAACAAAATCACACAAAAATAATCAATGGAAAGGAAATGTATGGACCCACGGAGGTCTGGATTTGGAGTCACACTCAAAATTAAATTGTAAAAAGACACGACAGGCTGATCCAACGTTGATTTAACGTCCTTAAAACAAGTCAAAATGAATTATTGTGCTGTTTAAGTGCTCTCTTTATTATTATGCGCTGTACATTTGCCATAATTAATCAAAAAATCAATATTCCTCCTACTTATTTCCAATAGAACACTCCAAATACAGCTTTTAAACTAAATCACAAATGAGATACGATCGCGTTGTTAGCCGCGAGCTAACCCAGAGGGAATCATGGAAAAACATGTGCATGTTGTGGAGTTGTTGTCGGTGAGATGCGGTGACGGAGAGCGTCGTCCGCGGGAAGGCAGGAGACGATTACGGGGATTCGGTGCAACGGACGGCGGGAACGTTGACGGACGAGGCGTCAGAAGAATCTTTCAAAGCTGGTTTGATGGTTTTAAAAAGACGAGCGGCCTCTCTCCGTTGCCAAGTTTAGCCATTAAGTGTAGCAAAGTTAGCAAAGTGTGTTGTCAGTAAGCTAAGTTAGACAGAGCACTAAATAAAAACAAAAAAAAAACTCTTTAATACTACTTGTACAAATACAAACACTTAATTCTTCATTATTTTCTTACACATTTTCTGTTATTAATAATCTTCTTATTTAAAAACAGGGGATGGAACGGGTTCATATCGTTTCAATTCACTCTAACGTGGGAATTTCATTCGACATATTGAGTTACTCGTCGCACGCTGGACGAATTCACCTCAAAAGTCAAGATGTTGTTGGATTACAAATAATCTTCGACGTACAATAAATCCCCCCCCGCCTCTCCCGGCGTCACCGCAGGTCCGCAAAGCCCGAAACCGCCGCCAGGAGTGGAACGTCCTGGCCTACGATAAGGAGTTCAGGCCGGACGCCAGGCTCACACCCTCGCCGTACCACGGCATGTCCTCCGAGGGCTCGCTGTCCCCCGACAGCAGGTATGGGTGTGTGTGTGTGTGTGTGTGTGTGTGTGTGTTCTGTCTCGAAATGCTAGCGTAACACACACCGAAGACCAAACTTGTCAAGCGAACGAGGTCTACGAGTGTCAGAGGTGGTGTTTGCTGCCCCCTGGTGGACATGTGATGTGCACGTCATTTTCTGCAATCAGCACATCTGTTAAATATAGTGGAAGAAATATATTATATTATATTGTATAATAAAAATTATACAGTTGTAATTAATTAATTTATAACAATCATTATAACAATATAACAAAAATATAACTAATAATAATAATGTACATGAATAAATAATAATCATAATAGGACACTTTTCCTACCTCATTGGATGATTAGTCTAATATTATTTTATTTTTATTTTTTATACTGCAAGCCAACTTATCAGGATGCATTTCCTACCGCATTGGTTTAGTAGTATTATAATTTTGCTAAGTAACCGGTTATATGTGTGCCATTAGTTTGATATGTGCATTGTGTGTGTATACTGGTAGACACATTAATTTCCTTATTATTATTATTATTATTATTATTTTTATTGTTATTGTTATTATTACTTTTATTACTAATATTACTAATTATTATTAAATAAAATAAAAATATTATCATTATATCAAATAAAAAACATATTATTCAACATATTCTATAAAAAATGTAGATTTTTTTTTCATTATATGGGTAAATTTCCAATTAATATATAACATTTAGCACGTCATAGCATGAATTGCTCTTGTCTGTCGTTATCATGTTATTCCGTCAAATAACAGAAATAAAACTTTTGCACCAAAAAAATAACCTTTTATATTTATGTATCAGTTTCACAGGTTGTATCATGAATTTCTGTTATCTGTCAATATCATGTAATTATTTAGTAATTAGTCATATGTGATATGATTTCACATATTATTTCTTCTCTTAATATTTGTATGGTTGTTTTTTGATCGTGTTTGTTATAAATACACTACAAATGAAAACTAGCATTTTAGCTCGCTGGTGTATCATTACACTTGTTTTAGTGTTGGTTAATGACCACTGTGATAATGTGTGTGTGTGTGTGTGTCAGCGGCCATATTGTTTTAATGTGTGTGTGTGTCGCACGCACAGGTCAATGGCGTCAGACTCGTACCCCGCCAGCCCCAACCACCCCTCCGCCCAGGCATCCGCCGTGGCTCATCCCGCCGACCACCACGCCAGGGACCACCTCGGCGCCGCCGCCCAGACGCAGTCTCTGGACCGCGGCCTCCGGCCCGCCAACCAACCCCCCGGCGCCGGGCCGGCCGCCGGGGCCGGGCGCCACGCCGCCTCCCTGGGCCGAACCCCGTCGGGCCACGGGGCGCAGCCGGGAGGAGATCCCACGGTGAACGGGCCGCGGCAGCAGTCGGTGAAGGATTACCGGGCCGGACACGGGTAGGCCGACGCTCGGGCTCGGCTTGTTGTTATTGTTTTGTTTATTGTTGTTTCTGGGTTTTTTTTTTTCTCAACCTGAAAACCTCCAGATCCTCGGAGGTGACGTGTGTTTCACCAGCAAGTGCAAAACAACCACAAACCGGACACGCCCAGTGGTCGCAGACACACAAAACCAACAAGCTGGAACCGATAAACCCAATAATAATAAACTACTCCACACCACAAATGTGACAAATCGCAAAACAAACGCGCCCGACGACCCAAAACCAACAAATCCAAATGACAAACAAATAAAAAACCCACTTAAGTCAAACTCCAACCAACAATACACACAAAAACCCAACAAACTCAAACCCACAAACCAAGACAACACAAACCAACCAACAAACGCAAACCTGACAGACCCACAAAACCAGCAAAGCCAACAAACCCAACATACACAATATTCTAAAACTCACAAATCAAACCAACAAACTCCAACACATAAACCTGACAAACGCGCAAAACCAGCGATGCAAACAAACCTTCCACCCCAAAACTCTCAAACCCAACAACCTCAAACCAAGAGACCCAACAAACCCACCGACTTAAACCGACAAACCCACTCAGACACACAACCTGAACAAACCCAATGCATTCAAACGCACAAAACCGACAACCCGCACCAAGAAAATCAACATATCCAATAAACCCAACAAAAAAGCTGCAAACCCAATCTTGATACACTCAATCACGCAAATCATACAAATAGAAAAAAAAAAACACATTAGACCCAAAAACACGACGTACAAAAGTCAAACTCACAAACCCAACAAGGCCGATAAACTTCAACCCAACTCAGCTGGTAACCCACTGGCTGAGGTCGCGACCCTAAAACCGCCGGTCATCCACTGCGCGCCCCCTCTCGGCCAATCAGAGAAGCCCCTCGGCGTCCGACGGGACGATGAGACCTCCCCTGCCGTCTGCGATGACCTCACTTCCTGTTTCCTTGCTCTCCTCAGCGGCCAGCCCTCCACCATCCCGGAGTACTACATCCCGCCGGCCCCGCCCCCTCCCCCGCCGACCATCCCCTCGGCCCAGACCGCCTTCGACTCCACCACGGCGCCGCCGCCCGCCGCCGCCTCCGCGGTCCCCCCGACGTCCTCCGCCCTCTCCCGCCCCTACTCCCCTTCCCCTCCCCCGCCTCCGGCCAACTACGTGCCCTCGCCCTCGCACCCGCCGTCGGGCGCGCCCCCGGCGGCCCCGCCCCCTCCTCCGCCGGGAGGCCCGGCGGGTCACCCGGCGCACCCTTCGCCCCTGCACGCCGCCGCCGCGGGCCAGTCGGCGATGGACGCCGCGCCGTCGGCGAGGAAGAGCACCATGATGGGCATGATCCCGATGAGCGACGCCCGCTCCGACCTGCTGGCCGCCATTCGTAGAGGTGCGTGCGTGCGTGTGTGTGTGTGTGTGTGTGTTATCATGCTAACGTGCTAAACCGTTATCACCCCCTCCCCCCGTGCAGGGATCCAGCTGAGGAAGGTGCAGGAGCAGCGGGAGCAGGAAGCCAAGCGGGAGCCGGTGGGCAACGACGTGGCCACCATCTTGTCGCGACGCATCGCCGTGGAGTACAGCGAGTCCGACGACGACTCCGAGCTCGACGAGAACGAGTGGTCCGACTGAGGCTCCGGGCGACCGGGCGGGCGGGCGGGCGGGCGGGGGGTGGAAGAAACGGGGTTCCGTTCGGTTTGATATATTCGTCGGGAACATTTCAGAGAGAAGAACAACCATTCAGTCATGCAGTTGTGTAATACACGTGTTATTACACGTGTATAATGCCCTACGCATGTGTTATTACATAGGCATGACGCCCGATGCATGTGTTATTACACATGCATGATTTGATATATTCATCATGAGCATTTCAGAGAGAACAACCATTCAGTCATGCAGTTGTCTTGCACGCGTTATTACACATGTATACCGGCTTATGTAGGTGTTATAACACATGTATGAAGCCTTATGCACGTGTTATAACACATGTAAGACATCTCACACAAGTGTTACAACACATGCACAGAGCCTTTTATGCATGTTATTACACATGTATAAAGTCTTTTGCTGTGTTATTACACATGTTCAACTCCTTATGCATGTGTTATTACACATTCGTGAGGCTTCACCGCCTGTGCGAACATCACACGTGCCCCCGATAACGGTCGTTCTTGAAAACCCCCGAGCGTCCAAGGGGTGAAGCTTGTTCGCACACACACATACACACACTTTCGTACCATGTCAACGATCCGCGACCCCTCCCTTTCCTTTTGAGTGATAATTGCTAGCAATATTGCAGGAAAGTGGAGGTGACCCCCTTTTCCCCAGGTGAGTTCATGGAGTGGAGTGTTTACAGAGAAAGTGTTATAGCGCAATTCTAAACGAGTCATCACCGTGCAATCTTAACCTACCAGGACGAGTCGGGGGAAATCAGGGAAAACATCTCCACGCCACGGCGGGCAGCCCCCTCCTCGCCGCTCGGCTAGCGCCGATGCTAGATTCCCTATTTCTGACTTTGCAGCAGGCGAGTGGGAGCTAGCGGTGTTAGCTAACAAAAATGATAACAGTCCGCCGCTAATCCCGATGACACCGCGGCGATGCTAACGCAGATGATCGCCGCTTTCGTGTGTTCATGTCAATGGGCGTGCATTAAGCTAGCCACCGCTATGCTTACTTTAGCTGCGCGTTCATCGTGTAATAACACCTTCATAACAACGCTCATGTTTTTTCTAAAACAGACCCCGACACCACCGGCCCCATTGGTGCCAGATATCACAAAAACAAGCGTCCCCTGCCCTTTCATTATCCCCGATTTTTGCTTTTCTTATTTATTTTTCATACGCCTAAAAAGGCGGGTGGGGGGGTGCTGGGGGTCAAAGGTCGCCCTGGAGCTTTGAGGAAAAAAAAAAAGAAAAAACAAACACAAAACGTGCAGCCGTGATATACAGTGTGTGCTCTATCTTCTCGGTATAGGCTTGGCTAATCCCCTCGCTAGCAGCTGACTGGACTGTAGTGTTTTTATTTTATATATATGAAACTTTTTTTTTTTGTTTTTACTTTCTTTTTCAAATGTGCTGCAGTGAGTTGTTCACTTTTGGTTTTGCTTTTTAGGACCCCCTCCCCCAACACACACACACACACACACACACACACACACACACACACACACACACACACCCTTGGGAGGCAGCGGCGGCGGCAGGGGGGGGGTCTTTTTACCAGCTTGTACCGATGCTTTTATTCTGTGTTTTGAAACGTGAGGCGTGAGTCGTGTCGTGCAGACCTTTTGGCAAAGGCGGGCCCCCCCATTCCCTCCCCCCCCATACAGCGAGTACTACTACTACTACTACTACTCCTACTACTACTACTACTACTACTACTACTACTACTACTACCCAGACCGTGACTTCTAAACTGT
>NC_141302.1:2950000-2955000 GCF_037954325.1 Fistularia commersonii | reverse complement strand
AGATTCCACGCCGACTTCCTGTTTCCCGCGTGGGGCGGCTGGTCCCTCGCCGAGTCTCTCGGAATCGGAAAACATCGGCCGGATCGAATAAATATGACATCATCGCGTCGATGGCGGCGCTTCTAAATGTGTAATTTTTTTTCTCGGGTGGGGGGGGGTGACACTCCGGCCCTCTCCTCTGAGCTCGCCGCCGCCGTTCCCTATCAAGATGGTGGAGAGAACAGCCTAGCCTACTTTCCGGCGCTCGGCCCCCCCCTTTCTCCCCTCCCTTCCTCCCAGAGCAGCGGCGCTCTGCGGCGGCGCTGTCCTTGGTGCTGGAATCAGACTCGCCACGCCGCCGCTGGAACGCCGTCTCCTCACATTCACGCCCTCATCTCCAGCGACCGCCATCTAGCTCAGGTTTAACGTGAGCCGCCCCCAAAACCCGGATTAGCTTTAGCTCCTGGGAGAGGGCGGAGAGCCGGCTGCCGAGATGTCCTCTCCTGGATTGTGCTGTTGGCGTGGAAGGGGGCGGAGCTTGGGAGGGGGCGGGACTTGAGAGGGAGGACGCCGCCGCCATCGCTGTCGCCCATCCGCCCGCCCTCATCGCCACAACGCTATTGACCTCCAACGTCAGGTGGAGCAACACCGTGGTTAAAATTCATACGGGTGAGTGGCGAGGAGGGAAAGGGGCGGAGTTTACTTTAGCTCCTCCTCTTCCCGCCAGGAGAGGACACGCCTACCGAGCACGCTCAATGTCACGCCGTCCAAACGCACTGCCGGGAGGACATCCGTCTGAGAAGTTGGCTCCACCCCTTTTTCGCCCCCCCACTCACACTCACACACACACACACACACACACACACACAGAGTGAAAGGAGGTCAGTTGAAAACTCAGTCAGTTAGCCGCAACATCTGTTAGCCATCCGTTAGCTATCCATTAGCTGTCTATTAGCCATCCGTTAGCCGTCTATTAGCCATCCGTTAGCTATCCGTTAGCCGTCTGTTAGCCATCCGTTAGCTATCCGTTATCCATCTGCTAGCCGCCGCCGCCGCCGCCACGGCCCGCCCGGCGCTCGCCATTTCCTGGATGCGAGGGTCCGAGGAACGCCGCGCCGCTCCCGCCCCCGTCGACGCCCCGCTGCCACCAGAGAGCGGCTAACCCCTGCTACACGTCGCTGGAGGTGCGCGGCCTGAGGGAGAGGTTGGACGGGACGCAGCCGCAGCACGCCATCCACAGCGACTTCTGGATGTCCGGGTTGCGGAAGGCGTAGATGATGGGGTTGATGACGGAGCAGCAGGCGGCCGGGAGCACGGTGGCGTACGTGTACACGGCCGGGTAGCTGGAGTCGGCCACGATGGAGTACATGGCGAACGGCAGCCAGCAGGCGCCGAAGGCACACAAGATGGCCGACAGCGTGGAGACGCCCTTGGTGGTGGAGATGGCCACGAACTGGTGCTGCACGGCGATCTGCTGCGCGTGGCGGAAGGCGATCTTGCAGATCTGCAGGTAGAGCTGCATCATGAGCGCGAACACCAGCAGGAAGGCCACGGCGAGCGCCACCGCGTTGTTCTTGGTGACGGGCCGGCACACGCTGCACGCCGCCTCGTCCGCCAGGCAGTTCCAGCCGAGCGCCGGCAGCAGGCCGAGCGTCAGGCAGGAGAGCCAGATGAGGACCACCATCACGTAGGTGAAGGTGACGGTGCGCTCGGTGTGGTAGGTGAGGGCGTTGTAGAGCGACAGGTAGCGGTCCACCGTGATGGCGAGGATGTTGAGCACGGAGGCGGAGAAAGCGGCGATGAGCAGCCCCACCGACAGCAGCGTCACCATCTCCACCGCGCCGTCCACCAGGTAGGTGGACACGAAGTTCAGGATGAGGCCCACGCCGGCCAGCAGGTCCGCCGCCGCCAGCGAGCCGATCAGCACGAACATGGGCGCGCGGAGCGCCGGCGTGTAGAAGAGCACGGCGATCACCAGGGCGTTCTCGCAGGAGATGAGCGTCCCCGTCACGCACAGCGCCACGTCCCACGGGCTGACCTCCGCCGCCGCCGCCGCCGCCACGCCGCCGCCGCCCGCCGCCGGCCGCAGCTCCGGGGTCAAGGTCCGCGCCGCCGGCTCCGACGAGGAGTTGGACGGCTCCTCCGGGAGGCCCCACGCCGTGGACGGGTCCAACCGGTCCAGGGGGGACGAGGAGTTCAGGCCGCCGCCGCCGCCGCCGCCGCTGCTCATGGCCGCCGCCAGGGAGAGAATCATGGCTGCCGGAGGAGAAAGTTTCCAAAACAGACGCAGAGACGGAGGATAAATAAAGCAGCCGGGAGGAGATGATGGAGCTGCTGCCATCATCCATTCATGAAAACAACCACGCACTTGACCCCCCCCCCCCCCCCCCCACGCGCGCGCACACACACACACACACACACACACACACACATACATACAAACACACCTCCGATGACATGCACACGTCGTGCGGGTCATCATGCACACGCACGCCCGTCCTACCTCCAAGCTGTCCGGCCGAGAAGAAGAAGGAGAAGGAGAAGAAGGAGGATGCGTGCGCGTGCGCGTGCCCCCCCATCCACATCCGTCGTCAACACGGTCTATTTTTAGCAGCGCCGCTAAAAATGGCGCGTGACGTCCCGGGGCGCGCGTACCGTTCTCCGTGCGTGCGTGCGTGCGTGCGTGCGTGCGCGCGCCACCGTGGCTCCTCCGGCGTGCACGCCCTCCTGCTGCTGCTGCTGCTGCTGCTGCTTCTGGCCGCCCAGACGGGAGGAGGCGGCGGCGTGTGCACGCGTGTGCGTGGCACGATGCTAATTTTAGCACAGGCGGCGCACGCACGCACGAACGAAAGCACGCACGCACGCACACACGCACACGCACCAAAAGATGTGGAGCCCCCATTCACAAAAAAAAAAACAAAAAAAAACAACAAAACCCAACCCTTCCTGCACCTCACGCCTCCAACGCCCCCACGCACGCACGCACCCACGCGCACATGCACGCGCACCCCCCACCCCCACCCCTCCCTTCTTGTCTCAGCGGCTGAGAGCGGCCGGCGGAAGGTCACCGGCCGAAGCATCACACACACACACACACACACACACACACACACACACACACACACACACCTCCACCCGCGGCGTGGGCAGCGCGTGCAGCCGCCGTGGGACGGAGCGGTCACGAAGCCGCAGCACAAGAAGAAGAAAAAGAAGAAGAAAAAGATGAAGAAGAGAGAGACCTTCTCCTTCTTCTTCTCTTCTTCCTCTGTGCGCGTGCGGGACGGATGGACGCCATTCATTCAGCCGCAGCAGTGCGGTCCTCGCGCCAGCACGCGCACGGAGAGAGAGATAGAGAAAAAGAGAGAGAGAGATGAAGAGGAGGACATTTACCAGCTTCCGCGTCTCCTCCACCTCCTCCTCCACCTCCTCTTCTTCTCCTTCTCCTTCTTCTTCTGGTCGTGGATGTTCTCGCGCGTGTTCTCCTCCACGCAGAGCCTGGACGCTCCTCTCCTCTTCTGAGGTCTCTTGTTTTTCTTCTTCTTCTACTTCTTCTTCTTCTTCTTCTTCTTCTTCTTCTTCTTCTTCCGAGTCAGCGGCTCTCTCTCGCTCCTCCGGTTGTCATGGTGATCCGCCGTCGCTCGGTCGGCGGCCGCGTCCTCGCGCCTCAAGTCGGTGTTGGACTCGCGCGTCGCTTCGCCTCGCCGTCTGACGTCACGAGTCGCCCGCGCCTCCCGCCGCCGTCATAGCGCGTGCGCGCGAGTGTGTGTGTGTGTGTGTGTGTGTGTGTGTGTGTGTTCACCTTCAGGAGGGGAGTGGACACAAGCCCTGTTTACTATCATCATCATCTCCATAATAATAATAGTTAATAATAGTTATTATTATTTATCATTGTTGTTGTTAATAATGTATCATCTGTTATTGATTATAATATGAATGACAATAAAGTTGTTGATTATAGTTATTGTCTATAATAATTATTATTACTATTTATCATTGTTGTTAATAATGTATCATCTGTTATTGATTATAATATGAATAACAATAAAGTTGATGATAACAATTAAGTTGTTGATAATAGTTATTGTCTATAATGCTAATGTGAATTGTTTTTATTGTTATTATCATCAGTGTTGGTCTTGTAATGAATAACAACAAACAGTCCGTTGTTACTCCTCTGTTTTTATTGCTGTTGTTGTTATTAGCATCATTCTTTTTATATTTAATGATATTATCGTTGTCATCATCATCCTCCTCGTCACTATTATTTTTATAACATTCTAAATAATAAGAGCAACAACAACAATAATGTTATTCACATGAATAAGGTTACTTTTATCATTTGTTTGCATAATTATTATCATAAGCATTATTATTATTGTTGTTGTTGTTGCTATTTTGATTCACATTAAAATTATAATTAGTTCTATAACCTTCTGCATAAATACTTTTATCAATACATTTAATCTTGTAGTATGTATTTTTTTTTGTTATTATCAATAAGCCCACCATTTTTAATAAGAATGATAATGATAATAATATTGTTACTTTTACTATTACTGTTTTAATTGATATCATTAATGACAATACCATAATCCCAAGTTTTTAATATTGCAGCCATTTTTATTACAATTACTATAAGTGTTACTATTATTGGTCATTTCATGACTTTATTTATATGCCAATGGCAGCAACAATAATGATAAAAAACATGATAAAGGGAGTCTTGAATATTGCTTTTATTATTGTTGTCATTACTGTCATTGTTATCAGTCATTGCATGTACAATTTTAATATTGCAGATTATAATAATTATTATTATTACTATTATTCCAATGTATGATTATTCTAACTATTATTTATGTTCGCTATTTGCAAACAATAATAATAATAATATTATCTTATTATTATTATTTCTGTTAGTGGGATTACAGAGCATGACACATCTTTAGTTCAAAAGGACATGGAGAGTTGAGATCCTTCCAAAACCCCTGAGGGGTGTAACTGACCCCCAAACATGCACA
>NC_141302.1:2917500-2947500 GCF_037954325.1 Fistularia commersonii | reverse complement strand
TCGTATGTATCTTTGTAGTAATCTATTACTGCAGGTACTGCGTGGTATCAGTAAACATCTGTGTAATGTACTTCCAGTGATGGCGTGCAACATGAGTATTCCAACAATCTACACATTGATAAACTACCACTAATGACATATACTGCAGTTACTGCATACTGAAGTACTTTTGATAATTTTCAGATTACATTGGACAGATTACATGGATTACAAAGTACTCGTGTTCTCGCGCTCAGTTCAATGATCTGAGTACTTTTCCCACGGCTGATACTGTAGTTGAATACATGTGCGTGTGCTGACTCGCGTATTTGTACCGTACAGTGACGTGCGGTCAACTTTCCTGACCCCACGAGTATTTTTTAAAGTAATCTATTACTCTACATACACCGTCAGTATCAGTAAAACATGCATGTGATATATACTTTCACACCATTTAAGTTATGTAACAATGGTATTACATTAATCATATGATGAACCACCACCAATAAGATGTACTGCAGTTACTGTATACTGAAGTATTCATTTTCACATTACATTCAACAGAGTAATTTTGGATTACTAAGTACTCGTTTGCACTCAAATCAATGACCCGAGTACTTTCCCTGCTGGCTGGTAGACCTTCATGATGCCGCATGTCCTTTTTCGAAGTAATCTATTACTGCTGTTACTGCAAAAAAGTCTGTAAAATGTCCATATGAGATATAATTATATACACATAATTAAGATTAAGTTTGGCAGTAATGTACACATGTATAAAGTACTACTCCCGCACATACTAGTGATCATTTTCAGATTATATTCAACGGATTAATTCAACACGCGCTAAAATAAATAATCTGATTACTTTCCATGGGTGATACCGCCGTGGCGTGCTTGTAGGCGTACCGACTTGTTTATTTGCACTGTTTTGTGACGGAGCAGTCTTTGTCATAATGGGGGGGGGATTAAGCGTTGTGACCTAAATGAGGAGGGGGGGGATTATAATCCCAAATTAAACGACTCGGACGATTGAGGCTGACTACGAGATGCGTGATTTAAATTAAAAAAAAAAAAAAAAAAAACAACTCAAAGTAAAACGGAGCGAGTCGGTGGCTAAAAAAGCATATAATCTGATTTGCCTCCTGTGTGTGTGTGTGTGTGTGTGTGTGTGATCCTCATCGGTGTCAGTGTGTGAGCCAGCGGGAGCTGAAACTGCCGCATCACTGATTATACGGTGACACACTCGCGCTCACACTCACATCTTGATTCATTCATTATTCACCGGTGGGAGGGCGCCGGCCGGCCGGCGTGCATCCGGCCCGCGGCGGCGTCACAACATGTGACCTGGTTGTTAGCGGCGGCAGCGGGGGAAACGCCACCTTGATTAAAGGTCAAGGCGAAAAAAAGGTCGAGAGGGAGCCGGCGGTGGATGCGGAGGAAACGTGGCCAACTAGCCACGGCACCTCGGACGGGTCTAAATACAAGAACACCTTTCATTAGCCGATAAGCCATTCAGGTAGCGCGTGGCTGTTAGCGCGTGTCGCTAATGAACAGCCAATGAAAAAGCAGGAGGTGGGCCACAGGAAGTGGCATCACTAGGTGGTTATTAGGTGATCAAAATGAAGGACGAGCTAAATTGGACTACAGTAATGGAGGAAAGAGCGGATGGCAGCGGAGCTAACAGCAGCAACTGCTAGCCCAGGATATCAAAATGGCCGACAAGCAAAACTGGACTACAGAAATGGAGGAAAGAGCGGATGGCAGCGCTAACAGCAGCGACAGCTAGCCAGGAGTATAAAACTAAAAATATGGCGGCGGAGCTAACAGCAGCAACTGCTAGCCCAGGATATCAAAATGGCCGACGAGCAAAACTGGACTACAGTAATGGAGGAAAGAGCAGATGGCAGCTGAGCTAACAGCAGCAAAAGCTAGCCCGGTATATCAAAATGGCCGATGAGCAAAACTGTACTACAGAAATGGAGGAAAGAGTGGATGGCAGCGCTAATATCAGCGACAGCTAGCCAGGAGTATAAAAATAAAATTATAAGCCAATTTGGATTACAGTAACGGAGGAAAGAGCAGATGGCAGCGGAGCTAACAGCAGCAACTGCTAGCCCAGGGTATCAAAATGGCCGACAAGCAAAACTGGACTACAATAATGGAAGACGGAGCGGACGGCAGTGCTAACAGTAGCGACAGCTAGCCAGGAGTATAAAAATAAAAATATAAGCCAAATTGGACTACAATAATAGAGGAAAGAGCAGATGGCAGCGGAGCTAACAGCAGCAACTGCTAACCCAGGATATCAAAATGGTCGACGAGCAAAACTGGACTACCGTAATGGAGGAAAGAGCGGATGGCGGCGCTAATATCAGTGACAGCTAGCTGTTTTGTCGGCCATGTTTGTTTACCCTCTGCTCCCGTGCGATCTAAAATGCTGTGAAGGACATCCCTTAGCTACCTAATGCTAGTTAGCAAGGATAGCTAGGCCTCACCCGCACTGGTTAGCTGTGAGGATCTGGCTAGCTCAGCAAACATAAACAAGTAGCTGGATAGTGAAAGTAGCTTTTTAAAAGCTAAACACTTATTTCTCATGGCAGATGGTACAGAACATCCAAGTGATGGACGTCTGATCAATATCCTCCTGCAGATCAGCACTAAAGGTAATCGGTGTCACACCCTCTGGGTAAAACACACACACACACACACATTTGTACATGAACGCACACACACACACGCACCCACATCCTAGTGTGAAGTCAGGGAGAGGTCAGAAAAAAGGGGCGTTTGCGCAAAACGCACTGATGTATATAACACACACACACACACACACAAACACACATACACACTCACACACGCATGTACACACACACACACGCTCATGTCTTCTCTCCTGGAGGTGCAGCTATTCCAGTTCGTGCCTGGTGAGACAAGGCACAACTGTGTGTTTGTCTGTGTGTTTGTCTGTGTGTGTGTGTGTGTGGATGTGTGCACACGTGTGTGTGTGGATGTGTATGTGCGTGTGCACGCCTGTTGCGAGTGATGTGTCTGGTGGAATTTCCTGTCGGGAGCTACATGTTTTGTCACCAGTCAAGCTGCAGCATGGAACCCTTTGGTGTGTGTGTGTGTGTGTGTGTGTGTGTGTGTGTGTGTGTGTGTGTGTGTGTCCTATCTCTGCTGACGGAGAGAGAAAAAGCGAGACAGAGCCCTGGGACTGACTCACAGGGAACAATATTGCTCCAAGGACGAAGTGGGAGGAAGACGAGGGGATGAATAAAGGATGAGGCTGGTTGTAACACAGTAATAACACAGTAATAATACAGTAATAACACGGTAATAACATGGTAATAACACAGTATGGACACTTAGTAGTTGGTACCGGACGGGTAACTCACGGAGACGAGATGCCTAAACTGCTCTTGGGGGTGGGGGATGGGGGGGTGAGGTCATCGCCATGGCAACTGCTTTACACACACACATACACACACACACACACACACACACACACACACACCACTACCATCTTGACCAGAGGGGGTGGTGGCGAGGAATGTCGAGGAGTTCTGCAGCCGTGAGCGCACATATCTACACACAACGATATTTATTCCGATTTCAAAGACAGGTGCGCGTGTGTGTGTGTGTCTCTGTGTGTGTGTGTGTGTGTGTGTGTGTATGGAAAATTGATTAAATCGGACAGGCTGTTGTCCCTGTGAGCAGCTGTGGGTGAAGACCCCACTCTGTCACATCACCGCTGTCTGATACACACACACACACACACACACACACACACACACACACACACACACACACCTGTCAGTCCGCATTACTGTTAGCATGGGCGACTTGAGAGCCACATGGGGGTGTCCAGTAAAAATAGCTCACTCTTTTTATTCATAGAATGAACAGCCTTGATGCTGATCGAAGGGAGCAGTGTGTGTGTGTGTGTGTGCAGAGATGTGGTTGTGTGTGTGTGTGTGTGTGTGTGTGTGTGTGTGTGTGTGTGTGTGCGCGCGCCATGGGCTGTTTCCTTTTATTTTTTTATTTTTGTAACTTGTAAGATTTGACTCAGTCCCCCTGATAATCAATGATCAATTTCATCTCTAAGAGCCGATTTTGTTCCGATCAGCTGATAGGCCCCGCCCCTTCTGATCGATCCAGACAATGTGGAAACACACACACAGGTGTGTGGCCTCCTGTGATTGACATGTGGCTGGTCCTGGTTAAGCCCCGCCTCTCGTAAGCTCGGATTGGCTGTGAGCTGAAATACAATGAATGAATGGGTTCCATCTCAGTCCCTGTGATTGGTCGATTCAACTGGCCAATCAGAGGCTTGTATTCTTGCCACTTCCTCGTTTACAAGATTCTGCAGACTCATGTGTTGTGCTGAATTTTAATAATAACATCTACAGATTATAATAACTGATAATACTAGTAATTTATTTTGTAATTATTATTATGAATTATATTTATGCCCATTGTTTTATCTTTTTCCATCTCTCTCTGTTTAATGCTCTCATTCTATCGACTCGTCCCACTCCCTGTTTGTACTTCTGTGTGTGTGTGTGTGTGTGTGTGTTAGTGTTTGTGTGTGTGCGTGTGTGTGTGTGTGTGTGTGTGTGTGTGTGCGTTCTCGAGTGTATTGCTTGTATTAGCATCTGTGTAGGAAGGTATGAGCCGACACAGGTCCGCCGGTCATCTATGCCTTTTGCTCACCTACACACACACACACACACACACACACACACACATACACAAACGCTTGTTTTTCACGCTCCCACCAACTATCAAATAATTTCTTTCACCTCCAAACAAAACAAGCAACAGCAACGTCAGTTGTAGATTAGATGTTTTTCTTTAATGATCATCTCTTTCTCAATCTCTCCGTAAATTGGCATTTGAGGACGTGGACGTGCACGTGCACACACACACATATACACTCACACACACACACACTCGCTGATTTTGTTGCATAATGTGGAGTCATCAGTCACATGCCGGAATTGCAGGTGCTGTGATAGTTGTATGACAACAAATGCACAAACACACACACACACACACACACACACACACACAAATGCATTTTGAATCTAATTTCTGATATGAAGTCACTGCCAGACAACCTGATGCTAATAAATACATCACAAAGAACTGCAGCGTTTTTCCATCCGGGCTCCAAAGTCAGCTAGCTGGCGGCGTTTGGGCTGCTAGCGCTGTTAGCGAGCATAGAGTCGGCCCAGCTGTCAATCATTGTATCATATTGTTGATTACATCATCGCTCTTTGCCCTCAGAATAGAAACTGAAAACAGTAAAAAATTATATATCTTTAAAATTCATCTCTGTTTTGCTTTAGCGTGTTTACTTCTATTTTTTTATCATGGCGGCAGCGAGCCTCTGCGTGCTTTTCCTCCATAGATCACTTTTGACATGGAAATAACAAATAAATAGGCCTAAAAGTGGTAGATATCAAAATATAGACGTCCTCTCTGCATAGACGAAGAAGAAGGAGAATAAGAACATCTAGTTCTTCGTAAGCTCTTGAAACCCAGATCCCGACCTTCATCTGACGCTTGCTGTTTCTCCCGATTGTTTAAACGCCTGTTATGAATGCTTTATTACTAGTTAATAACAGCTTCTGCCATTGACCTTTTCTCCAGCCCCTGAAAACACTGCACCCTTTTTAAGTGTTATTTTGTGGCAAAAATACAGAAAGGAATTAAAGATTACCTTTTATGTATTTTATTTCCTTCACTGAATCAGCAGAAGTAAATCCTTCTCGCGATTGAGACCCTCGCTAATGCTAATGCTAACGCTAACTCCAGCGACCTGTCTTTCATTCATCCAAACTAACAATCACTTTTTTACTTCTTCTGAGACTCAGGACCTTTGCTTAGTAAACATAGTCGCACCTTTATCTGCTTTTAGCATATCTTTGTTCATCAGGATCTTATACATGGTTGATTTAGCCGCATCGAAGCGAGTTTCGTAACACAAACAAATTTAGCTATAATTTCCTTCTTCAGTAACTTAGCATCTTCTTAGCTCAGCTGGTACAAGCACTTTTAACTTTTTTAGGAGCCATAATGAGGGCTAGCTTTCTGAAAAGCGTAAACAGGGGAACACATCCACGAACAATGTAAACAACACAGTGTAGCACGCACAACTGTCGCTACGCTACAATGCTACAACACGGAAAGCCGTGTTGTTTGTTTGTTAGCATACCGTGTGTGAACAGGACTCCACGGGTCCGGCAGTCTATCAGCTGTGACACATGGACATCATACACACACACACACACACACACACACTCACACACTCACACACACACACACAGAACAGTAAAGGGCATCGGTTTTCACTGAGTGTTAATTGAGCCCTTTCATTGCTCGCCGCCACACTTTTGTGTGGAGACGAGGACGGTGGACATCACACACACATACACACACACATACACACACACGTGTGGAGTGTTCGGGGTCAAACTATTGCGAAGATTGGACACGAGTGAAGTGGTCTGTTTGCGAATTGACACTTGACAGGAAATGCTGCGGCGTGAACCACCTGGTGTGGGGTTTTGTGTAGGTGGACGGTGGCGGCGCTCCTTTACAATGGCGTGGGCGGAGCAGGAAAACACTAACGAAGCCGCGATGGAGGGAATTCGTGCGGGTCCTTCCCACACCAGCCACATTACTTTTCAATTCCTCTTCCTTCAGCCGCAGGGAATCTTCAAATCTTTGTACTTAAGACGTTAAAACACTTTATAGCCTTGACTTTGACACTTTATAGTTTTATTTGTAGTTCTTATTCACCCTCCTTTTTTCTACTGTTTATACAATTTCCTACTTTTATTTATTATTTTTATGTTTTACTTGAAACTCTGGCACAACAATTTCCTTCGGGATAAATAAAATTGTTCTTATTCTTATTCTTGTTCTTATTACCGCGAAAACAAACACTTCAGGATAAGCTAATGCTAACACTAGCCGTCACGACCTCAGTACTAAGTGTGTACACAGCTTCAACCTGTGCACTCTGTGTCGCCATGGAAACCGTGGACCATGGGTCCCACCCCCCCACCCCCCCCCCTCGCCGTGCTCACCTGTAATCGTCATGGGAAGCCATGACGTCGGCGCCGTTTCAAAGGAACCCGCTGTACTTCAAATGGCGGATGACTCAAATGCTCCAGTTGCGTGTGTGTGTGTGTGTGTGTGTGTGTGTGTGTGTGTGTGTGTGTGTGTGAGATGTATACCACAGGTGGTATTTTTAGCTGCATTGGATCTTCAATCCCTATACGTTGTTTACTTCCTGCGCCACTTCCTGTTTTGTTTGCTAATGTTAGCATTGCCTTTCCAAAACCCATCCCTTCCACCTCGCAGAATGGTTCGCCCCGGAACGGACTCTACCATGTTAATTAACATTAATTGACAGTTTTTTGTACGTTTCACCGCACACGGCCTGTGCTTCCTGTTTTGACTTTGTCCGCTAAATTAGCTAAATGTGTATTCCAGAGGTCGGCGGGAAAACACGACGACGACATCAATCGACGACATCAATAGTCAATCATCAATAGTCGACTGAGACGACGGGAAGGAGAACGAAGTGTGTAATATGTGATTATACAGGGGTTATTACCGGGTAATGACCATGTAAATGTTAATGACCGTGTCGGACGATTTGGATAGATTGTCTCGAGCGGACACGAGGCACACCGAGGGAAATCTTTGTGTGTGTGTGTGTGTGTGTGTGTGTGTGTGTGGGTTGTTTCCCTTCATTGCCCTCGTGACTGATCCTATTGACAACCAAGTCTCTTGCATGACACACACACACACACACACACACTGTATTTTTGCACACATGTGGAAAAATAGTCAATTTTAAATATCTTTTTATATTTGTTGGTTTATAAACCAACAGTTGTAACAGAAGATAAATATCTTTTAATATCTCTGATTTATAAACCATAAATTATCACACACGTGCCCGCATACATTTTATACACATATGAGAGAAATCTCCATTAATATTTAATAACACATTCAAATCATATGTAATTACATGGTCATGACAGTCAGATAAAGTGTTTTTTTTTTTTTACAATTTGCGACAGGAGATAAATATCTTTTTATATCTATGGTTTATAAACTGACAAATACGACACACACACAAAGACACACTCACACACGTGTTGTATTTTTGCGCATATGAGAAAAAAACTCCATTAAGAAGTAATAACACGTTCAAATCATGTGTAATTACATAGTTATTACAATCATATGTCTTTTTTTTTCAATTTGTGAAGAGAGATAAATATCTTTTAATATCTCTGGTTTATAAACCGGCAAATATGGCGCACACACACACACACACACACACACACACGGTGTGGTTTCCTGCAGCATCTTCTCGTCCTCCTTCATCATCCCTCCATCCTTTCCTTCCTTCCTTCCTCAGGTTCAATCCTGCATCATCTGAATCACTAGGTGGCAGCAAAGTAACACACGGGTGCACGCGATGAGCACACACACACACACACACACACACACACACACACACACAAACCAAGAGGTGTGAATCATCCATTCGCTCATTGATCATCCGATCAATGTAATTGGTTCATGAATTCAATTCATGTGTTCATCCCCAAAGCGCATCCGTGCACTGGCTCAGGCCCCGCCGGAGCCAATGAACCCTTGAGTTGCTTTAAATGCTAATTGCCCGATCGATGAGGCCGGGCCGATCGCGGATCAATCGGAATGATCGGCACCGTCCTGCCGCCTAATGAGGAGGCCGGTTTCTAAAACAATTAGTGTGTGAGGAGACGCTCGTCACAGTAAATAACAGCGAATAACTCAGTCCCTGGTGGTCCTATTACCAGCTCATCACTGTGTAATACCTCATTTATAAACATGTTATTACTGTGTAATAACCTTGCAGTGGTGTCCATTATTTTTTGTACCTGGAGCCGGTTTTATGCATGAAAATGAATAAATATTTGGCCAGGGGTGTCAAACTCATTGTTACTGATGGTTGCCTTCCAAGGGCCCCATGTAACCATAATGGTGTACATGTAACTAAATGTAATGTAAAATAAATGGAAATACTTCTTTATATGAAATAGATTTGTTAAATGAATTTGTTACTCTCATTCAAGTCCAGAGCCAGAAAATTAGTTAAAGGAGGTTAGAAATTGAATTAGTAAAGAAAATATGAGTATACTGATATTGGGATATGAAAAAATGTCTAAAATGAGACATGAATATAATTATAATTTTACCTATCACATATCTCGAATACAATCTGACCTATCCATTCCAATGAAAGTGATAATATAACTATTAATGACAAATTATCAACTGAAAAAATGAATAGATTGTGAAGATTTGCAAATAAATGCGTTTATAAATAACAGTAGAAATGTGTCGGTGTCGTCATCATCACGTTCATTTCGGTTTTCTCAAACAGCATATCTAACATTTTAACAATTTGTTGTGTTTCTGGAAAGCTAACTTTAGCTAGTTAGCTTTCAGATTCCCTGCAATCTAATGGTAGGATGCCGTCACTTTGCGGGTCACATGATCGGCATGAATTGTGGGAAATGTAGTTTATGGTCAATGCGCGCGTTATTTATTTTAAGATGTTCTCGCCGTCCGCATAAATTGACGTTACGGACCACATTTGGCCCGCAGACCTCGAGTTTGCCACATATGTATCACGTAATTCCAATAATTTTGCATTATAATATCAATTCACCATTATGTAGAGTCACTTAGAGCCCTGGGCTTGTTTCCCCACGACTAGATTTGAGAGTGAATTGTGGAAATGTCCTTCTCAGCAGGCAGAATCAATTCTTCCAAATGGAAAAAGACTTCTTAGCTTTAGCAATGCGGTCTGCAATTAAGAATGATGCTTTCAGGGTGTTTGTTCAAGTGGTGACCCTCAATAACTGCTTTTGTTCTTCAAGTTTTTCTTCCTTAAAATCATTGCAAGCGCTTGTCTTTTAGCGCAGTGTGTTTTGTCTGAATGTGGAGAAACAGTTTGGAGGGTTTTATAGCTTCATTAGCTAGCCGTTCACCGCTAATGATGCATAGCGGGCGCGGCGCTTTTGTATCAACTGTTGCGATGAACTCGTAACTCTTATCTTGATATTTTAGAATATTTCAAATGCTTTTATTTTTAAATGACATCTCAGGTTTGCTGGTTTCCTCACAAAAAAGCTGACCTTTTTACCTGGCTCATTTTTTTTCAAGAGCTAGCTTGTGCTAGCTGGTGAGTAGAGTTAAGGCGAAGGCGAAAACAGACATTTTTCAAAGTAAGAAGCGTAAGGTCTAAAAAAAAAAAAAAAAAGATAATTTGTACCTAGAAAGATTTTATTTGCAGACCAGTACCAAATGATCCTTGTTTGGGGACCCTGACATACTGTACATTTTTAAAATGACGAATTACACACTTTCAAACAGCAATACTACATTTATTACACACTGTAATACCGTAAATTCCGTAATACTGAGCGCAAAATATAACAAAATAGAAATAGGTGTAAATATATAGGCCGCACTTGTCTATAAGTCCACATTGTAACATGAGATATTTACACAGAAATATATTTATTTTACTTTTAACTGAATACATACTGGGGAAAAAAAAGCTTTTTTCCAAACACTGCCTGTAACACGGCTGATGAAAGAGATTAATAATAAATAATACGAGGAAAAGGAATTTCCTGGTAATTTCATCAGTCTGATGTGACAAGATTAAATGTTTTGGTGTTGTGAAGTTCATTCGCCTCCAAAAAATCCATAAAATAGCCTCACCGTTGTGAAAAAAGTAGCAGTTTATAGTCGGAATATTACAGTACTTCAATTATAAAAGAGGTATTGAACAAAATCCAAATTATTTAAGAAGTATCACACACTGTCATGCTGTGTCATCCTTTCTTTCCCATTTATTTGTTGTTGTTTTTTTTTCTACTTCCTGTTTTCGTCCTGGTCTGAGGAACTCCACGAAGACGAAGAGAAGAGAAAAAAGGTGTAACAGGAGCGATTAAATAGCGGATTATTTTCCCGTGTGTGTGTTTGTGTGTGTGTGTGTGTGTGTGTGTGTGTGTGGACATGAATGACTGCAGGATTAGGATTGGGATTAGGGCCTCGCCATCCGAGGCGGCGTGTCTTGCTGAGCAAGGCCGGCGGCGGGAGGGGCGGGGTGTGTGTGTGTATGTGTGTGTGTGTGTGTGTGTGTGTGTGTGTGTGTGTGTATAAATAACCGATATTGACAGATGATGTGAAGGAGATTAGATCTCACTTCCTGTTTTGTTTGACAGACAGCAGACACGACATGAATAGTTTGAATGTTTTGAAACGCGAATCAGCTGAACGATCGGCCGAACCGGCTGAGCTGGAATCTGATGATTCGTTTAAAACGCACGGTTCGTCCATAATCCGGATTGAATAAGTCCGATTTATTCACTCATTCACACATCATCTGACTGATATATATTCATATATATATATATATATACATATATTTATTAATATATATATATATATATATATATTCTTGCATGAATCACCTGCATAGATCCTAATCTGATGGTAGTTTTTTCATCGTCCAATCAAAATCAGCCCGGCCCCTTTTTTTTTTTTAATCTTGCAGATGATTTTTTTCATCTTGAGAGATGTGTGTGTGTGTGTGTGTCCCAACACACACACACTTGCTCCATGCGGCACGCTCTCGCCCTTCCTACTTGCCGTCGCCAAGGGCAACTGGAGGACAGAGCAGCACATGGTGACACTGTCACCTGAGTTGCAGGTGAATCCCAGAGGTGTGTGTGTGTGTGTGTGTGTGTGTGTGTGTGTGTTTGCGCGTGCATCTGCTCCACACAAAACAGCCAGTGCAAAAAAACCCAACACAAACAGGTGGAGAACACACACACACACGTGCACGTTGTGTATGTGTGTGTGTGTGTGTGTGTGTGTGTGTGTGTGTGTATGTGTGTGTGTGTGTGTGTGCGTGAGAGAGACACCAGGCTCACAGCTAATTCAGCATGAATGTTTAATCAGCTGTAAACAAATTAATGTATCACGGAGTGGCGACAGTGAGTGTGTTGTATCGGCGAATGTTGGTGCGTGCGTGTGTGTGTGAGTGCTTGTGTGCGTGTGTGTGTGTGTGTGTGTGCCCTCTCTCTCTTTGCCATGTCCACCTTCACCCCTCAGATGGAGACCCACTGAACGACTCTTAATTGTGACGTCACATATCCAGCACGAAACCCCGGAAGTGACGTAAGAAACACTATAATAAGTTGTGTAAGTTTTTTTTTACTCTTTATTATCACTTTCCAAAGTCCGACGAGTCGTCCTCGTACGCGCACACACCAAGATAAAGATAAAAAAAAAAAAAAGTGATCCGATCGGTGATCGATAACCGATCGACAGACACACATGCGCGCGCGCGCACGCACATCACTCCGATGAGATAGAAGAAACCCGCGCGTGCACGCGGGGAGAAGGGAACGTCCACACACACACACACACACACCAAACACACACTCACACACACTCTTCCGCTGAATCTCCATCGGAGGCGCGCCCCCCTCCTTCTCCGTGTGTGTCTAACGCGCATGCGTGCGTGTGCGCGCCTTCTGCTCTCCGTTTAACCTCAAAACCACAGCGATCCAGCGGCGGTCCGCTCCCTCCTCCTCCTCCTCCTCCTTCCCTCCTTCCTCCCTCTCTCTCTCTCTCTCTCTCTCTCTCTCTCTCTTCCTCCTCTTCCTCTCCGTACCTGATCCAGACCCGTTCCGCCGCTATGCGCACGGCCGCGTCCGCGTCCCGCTCCGCAGCGCCGGGGACGCGCTGAGCGCCCGCACCGCCTCCGGAGCGCCTGTCCGCCGGCACCGCCGCCTCCGCCGGGGCCGCCGGCTCCGGGGCGCCGGGCGCGGCGAGCGGGGAGGAAGAGGAGGAGGAGGAGGAGGAAGAGGGGGAAGGACTTCAACCTACCGCCCCTCCAACGGGGAGAAATTAACTGGGTGAACGAGAGGTAAATAACGTCCACGTTTGTGTGTGTGTGTGTGTGTGTGTGTGTGTGTGTGTGTGCAGAGGCGGCGGCCGTTTGACGAATGTGCCAGAGTTAAATTGAAAATTGACATTTACCCCCCCCCCCCTCCCGTTTGTTTTCATATTTATTATCAGAATTATTATTATTTCTGGTATTTTTATTATGATCATTATTTTTATTATCATTGTTACCATTATTATGAGCAGCCCCCCCCCCCACCTCGCAAAAAAATACCCGGATGGAGTCTTTATTTTTTTTTATTTTTTCTATAATTTTTATAATTTTAATATTTTCACGTTTGCGCAGCACCGAGATGCTGACAGGTTATTGTGCTCACCGTCGCCACGGAAACACACGCGCATGTGTGTGTGTGTGTGTGTTGTAAGGGAAAGTCTTACCAGTCTACCAGCTCATCTTCATCATCATCATCATCATCATGATCATCATCATCATCATCATCATCATCCTTGTCCTGTGTGTGTGTGCATGAGTGTGTGCATGAGTGTGTGTGTGTGTGTGTGTGTGTGTGTCGTGGGGGCTGAACTTCTTTTCCCTCCCAATCAATAATCAATGCTTCCTTCTTTTTCCAGAGTCGGGTGCCGGTTCACCGCACCCCCCCCCCACACACACACACCTTCCCGACCTCTGACCCCTAATCCCCCCACTACGGTCGCCATGGCGTCCAAGCTCAGCCCCAACGTCCTGTATGTGTCGGAACCCGGGGAGGCACTGGGGTCGCCGCAGGCCGATGCCGAACGCACGCACATCGTAAGTCTGCGTGTGTGTGTGTGTGTGTGTGTGTGTGTGTCCACATACGCTGATCTTTCCATTCCTTTACAGGCCGGGGAGGCCGGGGAGGAGTCTTCGGACAGCGACGGCGAGCAGGAGGACACGTCGCACAAGCTCATCCGCAAGGTGTCCACCTCGGGCCAGATCAGGACTAAGGTAGGCGGGCGGCGCCGTTCAAGTTGGGCATCCGATAGGGCGTGGCGTGAGAGAGAAGCCGGCTTGTAACATCGGCTGAACGGTTCGGGGAAGTCAGCTCCCGGAGGCGTCTGTTCACGAATCCCCTGCAGGGTGTTATCGTGGTTGAGCCAAAATGGCCGTCACCGCGGCGCCATGTTGGATCCTGAAGGAGATCGGCTTCCTAACTCATTTAGGGCCCCCTCCACCCCCGAGGGCCTCCGTCCTCGACTCCATCTGCATCTGGTCCGGTCCTCTAACTCGATCACGGACCATTTACCCGACCTCCTCGCAGCCCCATCACATGTCTGCTCCCGCCGCCCGTAGGCCCACTTCCTGTTTCGGCCTGTCTCACTTCCTGCCCGGCACGCCCTACCCAATTTCTAATTGCTCTTTGGAGCGATTATCGGCCCTGCGGACTGATTCCCCGCCAGAGATTAACGGTCTGATACCGCCCCTTACCGGCAAACGCACACACACACACACACACACACACACACACACACACACATCTTTCTCATTCGTTATTGATGAATATCCTCAATGAGAAATGCCGTCGTTCATGAAGACACCCGTCAAAATTATATGTGTGTGTGTGTGTGTGTGTGTGTGTGTGTGTGCCCTGAAATCGTTATCCATTATCTGCGTTGCCCGTTGGCCATAAATTACGCCTGGATCAATAGAAACCACGGGACACCAGGCAACCCCTGTTGTCATGGGGATAGCATCCTTTTAATGGCGGGTTTGTTCCTGATAGCGGCGCTGGATGTCACCTCGCTATCGACCGGCTAATCTCGTCGTCGTCGTCGTCTCACGGTTGTCGCAAGGTTGCCGCGATGTCTCATGGCGGGCGAGGTCATGCGTTATTCTGGATCAAAAAGAAATACACGGCACATATTATGCATGGGGGGCTGTGCTAGCTAGTTAGCTAGTAGCCAGCAGGATCAGTGAAGGGCACTTCCTGGTTTGGAAGCTGCTCCTGGAATGTCTCCAATGCTAATCTGTTATTAGCGGCTGGCTAATCTAGATGCTAACGTAGATCTCAGGAGGGGAACGTAATCGATATTTACCTTTTATTTTGAAAATTTGCCGGGAGGATTTCGGTTTCACCGATGTTGGCGAGTGTTTTGTTGCTTAACCATGAAACAGGTGGTCCAGTCCCTCAGAAGGTCTCTGAAGATCGATGTGGTGGAGGAAGTCAGGGTGAGTTGGTGTCGGTTATGGTTAGCGGTCAGCTCTGCTTCGTGTCCACTTCAGGTCCAGGTTCTAAGGATACCTTTCCTTTTCGGGGAAATTGACAGGTTTTATTGCGGCAGGAATCTAACTGACCTCCATGATCTCCAGCCTGAGTTCTTTCCATGTTCTCGTGGCGTCTTGTTTCCTTTATTTCAGCCTCTGCTTGAGAACGGACCTTCGGCTGGAAGCTTTGCGCAATTGTTTGTTGGTTTTCTCGGAGCATAGCATCGGGGGAAGCGCCCCCTTCGGGCCAATGTTGACGGCTTCATAGGTGGGGGCGGAGCTTACACGGATGCTAACAAAAAGAGCTAATGCTAACTCTCATCACTGACTCGTGAATGAGACTTCATTCTCATGACCTCACCTCCGGTTTAGCGCTAACAGCTAACAATGTGCGGCTCTGCTAGTTGAATTTCAAACGCAATTCTGTGGGCTTGAATAATATAAACATATCATTTTAAACCGTGTTATGCAGCACCTTTTTTCTCTACTTCCTGGCGGCAGCTTATTGGACGCGGCCATCATGTGACGTGGCCTCCGTTTGCAAAGAACCACCTGTTCCTCGGGTCTATTTGTGACCTCCTCCTCCTCCTCCTCCTTCTTCTCTTTCTTCCTCAACCCATCCAGCTCATCCCTCCATACCTCCGGGCTCCGTTACATAAGGTTTTGCATTCGTCTTTTCTTCTTCCTCTCCTCCTCCTCCTCCTCCTCCTCCTCTCCTTCCTCACACTCAGTGTGTGGAAAATAAAGGAGGTGAGGCCCGCTAGCTTCTGTGTGTGTGTGTGTGTGTGTGTGTGCTGTTGAGTAGGCTAATCACGCAAGCTGTAATGGACGAGGACATCAAAGTGCACACACAAAAACACACACACATGTTTCCTTCTCATGTCATCTGATCGTATTATCTTCCCATCAACCCTGAAATCTATCAGGGGATTGACCGAAAGCTAATCAATCGGGTGATTGATTACCCCCCCCACACACCTCTCTCTCTCTCACACACACACACACTTAAAAATATACTGACAATTAGATGTAAATGGGAATAAAAGATGGAGGAAGAACAGAAAGTTCCTTTCATAATAATTTTTTTATTCCTTTTTAATTCATTTGATTGTATTTCCCTTTGATTTTTTTCCAATAATCTTTTAAAAACTTTGTTTTTTTTTATTTCCTTTAAGTTTTAAAAAGTTAAAAAAAAAAAAAAGGAGAACACACACACACACACTCTCTCTCTGTTTCTCCCCCGCCGCTTTCAAAATAGCTTCACCACCTTATGTAAGCGGCCATATTTCAGGCGATTCGAGTGGTGACCAACAGGTAACACACACACACACACACACACACACTCACACACACACACACACGTCGGTCGTTTCTGCTGGGCGCCACGGAATCAGAACCCACCACATTTGTTCTCTCAGGCATCTCGCTCTCCGCGCATAAAAACCCGCGTGGGCGTCGACTGCGATGAAGACGAGGACAAGTTATAGGTGCGCGCGAGTGCGTGCACGTGTACGCGCGCGCGTGTGTGTGTGTGTGTGGGGTGAACGCTGAACGTAAATGGTTTAAGGAGAGTGCGCGAGTGTGTGGGATGGTCATTGTCGAGTGTGTGTGTGCTGTGATTACTGCAGTTGGCGGGATGTGATACAGCTGCAGGAGTGTGTGTGGGTCAATAGTGGGAGAGAGAGAGAGATGGAGAGAAAGATGGAGAGAGAGAGTTATATAAGTAAACGGATGGTTTGGTATCATTTAGCAGGTTTGCTGATGGAGCAGCGACAAGGAACTGTGAATGATAACATAATAATGACGGTGATTATAGTAATCGCCGTCATTATCATAATAAAAAGGGTTAGCGCGGTGGTTAGCGCTCACGCCGCGCAGCGAGAGCATCCCTGGTTCGATTCCCGCCACTTCCGTGCGGAGGATCGTCGTTTATCGGACGGCGTTTACAGACGCTTGAATCGTTGCCGTTGGAGATCCTGGTTTAGAGAAGGTCCTCCTGAGCGTCCCCTCTTCTCGCTGCGGCCCTGCAAAATCCGTCCGGGGGCGGCGGTGTGTTTCTTGGCGGCGCCGCAAAGCAGACGAGGCATTCCTTCTCTTGTTTGGTACGAGCCGCGTCCAAAACTAGCAGCTTTTCAAAAACCGACTTAAAGGAAAGACGTCTCTCCGGTTACCGTGGGCGTCGTTTATGTATTTATTTCTCAGATTAGCATCATCTGGTCGCCATCGGAGACAGGGGACCCCCCCCCGACCCCCCCGAGCCCTTCGTCCGAACCCCCCCCAAGCCCCGTAAACACGCAACCGCCGCCGCCATCAGCCGCCGCCGCCGCCATTGGTAATCCATAACAGAGCAGGCTAACTTGACATGATCCACATTGGACATGGCGCCCGTTATTGATTAGCTATAATGAAATTACTCCACCCGGGCCGTTGATCACACACACGTGAGCGGGCTCACACACACACACACTCACAGACTGTCTCCTCGACTCACCAGTGTTTGTTAACCGGAACCCCCCACACACACACACACACACACACACTCGCAAACGCCTCACTTTCTATTGATTCGGCTTCGACCAATCAGGGCTACCGCCTTCAAGGAAACCAGGAAGTGCTGAAAAACCCCAAAAAATTAGGAGTTTTATTTGAATTTGTGGTGAAAATCGGAGGGCACTATCATCAGTTGTATACAGTCCAATATAATATCCATATATTCTTAAATTATGTTTTATATAAGTATATATAGACAAGGGCTTGGGAAAATATTATAAAAGATGTGCAAATGAATCGACGCTCAGCGGTGATGCTAACATCGCTAGCATCCACATGCTAAATGGAACTAACCGTTAGCCAGTTAGCAAGGTTCTGTAACCTGATTGGCTCCGTGCAGAAAAAAAAAAACAATTACTGCATTCTTTCCTGTTTCAAAAGCCTAGTTGTAATAGCTCGCGGCTATGCTAACGGCTTGGATTGCTGCCACCGCCAGACATTTCCGTCTGCAGCCGGATGTTAAAGAGCGTGTACGGGCTGAAACAGGTGTGTGTGTTCCTGCACGCACCTGCACGTGCGTGTGTGTGTGTGTGTGTGTGTGTGTGTGTGAGAAAAAGTTAATGAGTTATCTTACCAGGCTGTGTCAAACGAAGTGACAACCGCTTTGAAAATGTGTTAATGATAAGGCAACCACAATATTTGCGTGCATATATGTGTGTGTTTGTGCACGTGTGTGTGTGTGTTGTCACCAATTTCCTAATGTAGGCGTCAGCCGCCGCCGCCGCCGTACGTTTGTGTTATCGCTAATGAGCAAACACATTCCCGGTCCTGAAAGGTGCGCATTTGTCTGCATTTGTGCGACTGTGTTGACGCTAATGTGTGTTATCCATCACCGGGACGTGTGTGTGTGTGTGTGTGTGTGTGTGTGTGTGTTTGTGCAGGGTGTACAACAGGGATAAAATGTCTGAAATCAAACGAAAACAAAAACAGCAATCCGAGATTTATTGCTTGTTTGATGGCGTCCATCTTTTATTTGAAGGCAGCCGCGATGCGTTCGGGGCTCCAGTGATCTCGTTGCCTTTTACGAAAAGTTTTCAGGTTTCGCCGGTCGCCCGCCGCAGCGTTTCCTCATCACACTTCTGCGTTTACACTTCTCCCTTTTATAGCAAAAATACATGAATACATATAAACAATATATTTTCGTCCTGCTGTTTCAACCTCTATGTCCTGCTCTCGTTTTTATTTTTAACCCCTGCTATCTCTCGGTCCTTGACCAGAAATAGAACCACTCTGCCTTTTTGTTTTGCTTCTCTCTCTCACTTGAAACCTCTTAAACAGGAAGCAAGGATACTGCACACACTCACAGACACACACACACACACAAACACACACAGATACACACTTGCTTTTGCAATGAGAAATGCGGAAAAGTTTACAATGCTGTTCCTATCGTTTTGATTTGGTGTGTATTTGTTTGACCCGTTTGTCCGTGCATGTGTGTGTGCATGTGTATGTGTGTGCGCGTGCGCGTGTGTGTGTGTGTGTGTGTGTGCAAACACGCTCGGTCACACCGAGTGACTTGAAGCACAGCGTGGCGAGTGAGGCCGCGTGAGTCAGCAGGATGAAAATACGCATCTGTTGATGACACTTGACAAGAAGAAGGTTGTGTGTGTGTGTGTGTGTGTGTGTGTGTGTGTGGGTATCGCTCTATTCCAATCAACCAGAAGATTTGTGCACGATAGAACCATATCAAAGTTAAACAGCGCAATTAGAAAGCGAGGTTGATGTATGCTAATTTAGCAGCTAACCCGCTAGTACCCAAGGAGCTAGCGCTACAAACGGCGTTTCAACTGGGCGTTTCCATCCTGGTGCACGACGTGAGCCAGAGGAAGTGGTCAAAAGTGTGAATAAGACCCCGTAAGGGCGCCACGTGCTAGCATTCTTCTGCTGTCGCCGCCACTCCATGTGCTCCGCTAACAGCGTTAGCCGCTAAATCCGCGTGCTTTTTCAGCGTCCCAAGAAACCCATTCGCAGACCCTTTTTTTTTTCTAATATCCTCACAATTAGCCGCATCATCCGTGCCACATCCCCCACCGCCGCCGCAAGAGATAAAACCCAAAAAGAATATCTTTCTTTTGAATCAAACATGTGTGTGTGTGTGACTCCACATCACAAACTCTAATGTGATTGGAGGGCGTCTGCGCTCTCTCATGCACTGACAGGAATTGCTTGGCCCTGATTGGCCCCTTCCTCCGCATCCACTTCCTGGTTTCATGATATTTGTTTTTTTTTTTTTTTTTCTATTTCGACCTTGGCCCGTCCTCTCCGGCCCCTGTGCTTCCGTCGCCCGCTGACTCTGCCTTTTTTTTTCCGTCCGCCGCCGGACCCAGACGCTGAATCACGTTGCTGGTTGGCACCTCCTCCAGGAGACGCCTCATCCCTCCATTTCTTCTCCTTTATTTTAAAAGAAAGAAGAAACTCCAATCTGGGTAATGCAGTCCTGCACACACTGCCATAAATTGACCTCTCACACCAGCAGTATATCCTCCTGACGCACGAACGGGGTCATGTGCTTCGTGTATGCATGCATGGAAGCATGTGCACGTGCACGTGCACGCCGCTGCCGGGAAACAAGCCGAAGTTTTGCACAAGAGAAACCACATCCTTTGATGGGCGAATCGGGGCAGAGGGAGGGGGACCGGCTCTCTGAACGATCACATATCAGGGTAAACAAAGCAGCGGGTGAAAGAGTGTGTGTGTGTGTGTGTGTGTGTGTGTGTGTGTGTTTGGATTCAAATTGTGTCTGTGTGTATGTGTGTGCGCCCATTTATGTGAAAAGAATAGAAATTGTCCTCAGGTATTTCACCTTTTGCACCCGTTCAGATGAGTGTCCTACATGCATGTGTGTGTGTGTGTGTGTGTGTGTGTGACAGAAAAGGGTGCTACACACACACACACATACAAACACACACACACAGACACACTCTTTCAGTAAGAGCGTTGCGGTACATTTACTTTTCTAAAACAAAAATTGCTGCTTTGTAATCCGACCTGAGTGTGGCTTCCTCACTCTGCGTGTGTTTTGTGTGTGGACACTTGTGTGTGTGTGTGTGTGTGTGTGTGTGTTGGGGGGGACACGTGCACGCACAGCAGATACAAATCTGAGCGCATCACTTGTGCGGACTTTACGAATGGCGGCGTGTTCATAAAGCCCCATAGATCATCCGCGGACCATCCACAAGCTCCGCCCCCGCCGCCAAAGAGCGGCTCGACCCTCATCGCCAACGGCAACCGCTCCACTTCCTCTCCCTCCGACGACTCGCCGCTTTATTTTTGAGGTTAGCCGTCTTATGATTGCGACAAGCGGCTTCTTGTCTTCTTGGCGGCGGGCGGAACACTGACGCAGCTATCACGGGCGCGGTGCACCAACCTCCTCTTCCTACTTGGGATTGCTTTAAGGGGCGGGGCTTTGGGGGGGTGGGGCGGCGGCGCCAAGCAGGGGCGAGGATTCTGGTCCTGGTCCTGGTTCTGGTCCTGGTTCTGGTCCTGGAGACATTTTTAGAGCTGAAACACCTGTTAGCTGAATGCTAGACACATGATGCAACCCTTGGTTCACCCCTCACCGTCGCTTGGGGTGTGTGTCCACAAGGCCTTCCTTGGGTGTGTGTGTGTGTGTGCAGTCATGTCAGAGAACACACACACACACACACACACACACACACAGAGTCATTTGTATATTGGTTTTGTCAACCACGCCTACATCCTGACCCGCATGCTAATGGCTTAGCGCCATCGGCTAGCCACCTGTGGAAGTGGGATGGATACAAGCAGAGGTTTTGCTCGTAGCGCGTCAGTCAAATCGAAGATCCCAAAGGTGTTTTAGGGAGTATTTGTCATTTTCCTCTTTGTATTTGCACGCTTGGTGTGCGCCGGTCTGCAGTATCACTCGTCGTACACCGCTCATGTGCTAACAGCTGTGCAGGAAACACTCAGGTGTGTCTCCCACATCTGCTGAAGTGATTCAGTGTGTGCACACGATAAAATCATGATTGAAAATCCCCCCTGTGCGTGTGTGTGTGTGTGTGTGTGTGTGTGTGTGTACATGTGTTAGTTCGTGCGCGCCGGAGCGCAGGATTCCCTTCCAGTGCGACAGAAACGTCGTTGTCAGGCTGCAGCTTTTATGAAAAGGCGTGCGCAAGTTGGTCACGCTCCCCGCGCCGCCGCCGCCGCTAACGCTCACTGAACTCCTTTGTAGCGTGTCTATATTTGGCCTCCAGTGTGTGTGTGTGTGTGTGTGTGTGTTTTCAAGAAACCCAGCTTATTCTTGAAATAAGCCGTTACTGTATATGGTAAGCCCGCACAGAGACCCTCCCTCTTTGTGTTTCCTCCTTCATGTCTTTCAACTTCTCTCTCTTTTTCTTCTTCTCTTTCACATTTGTCATCCCTTCATCCCCCCCTCTTCCTGTGCCTGCCGCTGCAGACGTCCTGACAGCTTGAGCGTGCAGGTGTTCTGTGGGAGCCGTCGAGTGTGTGCGCACACACACACACACACACACACACACACACACGGGCAGAAGTGCACGACTGAAAGGTGCTCTATGTCATTTCTGCCGCGTCTCGGCGATGCAACGCATGCAATGATTCGGATTCGCGGCAGTGAAAACAGGCTTTTATTGTGGAGGAAAATTCCATGCATCATATCTGCGGGATTAACTCACTAACCGAGTCAATAATCGGCTCACAAACTAACTCGCGAATTGATTAAATTGAGAAAATTATGTTTCTATGGATCATTTCTGTGACATGTATTGACTGACATGAAAACAGGCTTTTATTTTAAAGGAAAAATCCATGCATTACAATGAGATTCTGCAGAACTAAATGAATAAAAACATGAATAAATAACCAGCTAACTAACTAACTTGCTGGTTGATTGACTTGAGACAGTTATGTTTATATTTTTTGTGTCATATGTATTGATTGAAATGAAAACAGACTTTATTTTTATGGAAAAATCCATGCATTACAATTGGATTCCGCAGAATTGACATCTAACAACTAACTAACTGAATACCTAATGAACCAACTAACTAACCAGCAAATTAAGTTGACAAAATCATGTTTCTATGGATTATCTTTGTAATATGAATTGACAGGCTTTTATTTTGAAGGAAAAATCCATGCATTACAGTGCACGGATTCTTTCCAGGAACTAACTAACTCACTAAATACATAAATAACCGGTTCACAAACTAACTAGCTAGTTGATTAAATGGAGAAAATGATGTTCCTTTGGATTATTTTTGTGACATGGGTTGACTGAAATGAAAACGGCCTTTTATTTTGAAGGAAAAATCCATGCGTTACAATGGGATTCTGCAAAAGTTACTAACTTAGTCAAGAAAGAAAGGAATATATGAATAAATAACCAGCTAACAAACTAACTTTACTTATTTTACAAACTTCACAAACTAACTCTATTTGATTGGAGACAGCTGTGTTCATATGGACCATTTTTGTTTTGAATGCAATGAAAAATCAATGCATTTCAATCGAATTCTGCCGAACTGACTCTCCAAGAACTAAATAAATATAAATAACCATCTAACTAACTAAGTAAATAAACACACCAATAATCAATTAACTAACTAATTAGCTAGTTAATTAAATGGAGAAAATTATGTTTTTTTGTGTGGTATTTTTGTGATATGGATTGATTGAGATGAAAACAGGCTTTTATTTTGAAGGAAAAGTCATGGAACTAACTAACTAACTAACTAACTAACTAAATAAATAAATAAATAAATAAATAAATAAATAGCTTGTTGATGAAATTGGGAAAATGCTATCCATATTCTAGCGAGGCCCTTTTGACACTTTGCACAAAGGTCTTACTGTGAGAATTTCTCCAAATCCATAAATAAACCTGTTAAAGTAAAAGCTGATTTCGCCACATTTTACTTCCTGTGTTATTTTCAGTGTGTCAGACGCAACAGGAAGTGTCGCCCGTGTCACTTCCTGTCCCCCCCCCCAACCCCCCCGGCACCCCTGGCTTTCACAGAAAAAGGAGCGTTTTTATTTCGCGCGTCAAAACCAAAAATAAAGAAAAACAAATGGGATCGACATGTCGGAGGAATTTCCACTGCGGCTGCGAGAATTCTAGCAAGCACACACACACACACACACACACACACACACACACACACACACACACACACACACACACACACACACTCATGGGCAGGGGACTCCATTTTTAGTAACTCCCCTGGGATGTGGAGGCTAAATTTAGAAAGTAATTGAGTTGAACAAATACAGCATCGTCATGTTGGGAGCCATGTGTTACAGTAGGCGCGCACACGCGTGTGTGTGTGTGTGTTTGTGCAAGTGTGTGTGCAAGTGTGTGTGTGTTTATGGAGATTTATAGGCTGGTGGATACCATGTGCTGACGACGAGAGGGGTTGCTTTAGCTTCTTGAGCTTTTGGGTAATACAACAGAAGAGTAGCAGGGTGGGGGGGGCGTGAACACACACACACACACACACACACACACACACACACCTTGCACAGTTTGTTCCCGCGGCGACGCATTTCGACACTTCGAAACGGTTTCTCCACCCGTTCCCAGCCCCCTTCCAGGGCGAAGTTCACGATTGCGCCATGCTTCTGTTCGGTGTGTGTGTGTGTGTGTGTGTGTGTGTGTGCACGTGCACGCCTGTGCGCACGTTGAGGATTGCGTCCGAAGAGCTTCGCTACGTTCTCACATCAAAGCAGCAGGAAGGAACAGGAAGTGACGCTGATTCTCTCTGCTCTCAGTTAAATGCACCTGGAAAAGCGACCACTAGGGGGCAGTAGTGAGCACGCCTTTCTTTCTCAGAGGGGGCGGGGCTTATCACCTCGCCCTTATTTCCAAACTCAAGTGACAGATGGCGGCTTAACTGCAGGATAAAAAAAAGCATATCCATAAAGCCGGCGGCTAGGTTTAGCCTCCGCGGTGCTAGCTTAGCACGGCCCAAGACGGCGGTTTCGGACCTTCATCCATTCATCCATTCATTCCCCGCGGGCGCTCGCGGGGTCTGTGCGAGGTCACCCGCCGGAATCGAGACAAAATATGGCGCGGTGAGCTTCGCCGACGATGCGAGGAAGAGCGGAGAAAATAGAGCCCTCGCGGGGAGTATTGACGGCGGGAGCGACGGCAGAGCGGGAGGGCGATACGGCGGGTAATCCGGAGGACGAATGAGAATCGACCGGCGAGGAAGAGGAGCATGAAGGGGAGCCGGAGGAGGATGAAAGAAGGGGTGGAAAAGAAAGAAGGAGGAGGAGGAGGAACGCGAATCGATCTGGACGTTAAACTGCATGGAGGAGGGATATCGATCCCGGGGAGGGCGGGAGATAACGAGGGATGGAGGGGAACACAAACGCCGCACACACACACACACTTGGTGGAACGCCGTTTAAGCCCCGCCCCCTGGCAGGCCCGGAAATGGCCGCTCTTACTGTGAATGAGGGGTCAAAGGTCATGGAAGTGATCCTGCTAGCTTGAGTTAGTTTGCAAGCGTCGTGTGTGTGCTGCAACACACACCACACACACTCACACACACACAAACACGTGCTTCTAAGAATCACTTCATTTGTTTTTTTTTTTTTTTTTGGTGGACAGAAGAAGCAGGAAATGGTTGGTCCTGAAACAGGAAGTGCATGTTTCCATGCTCAACCCTTGTTTATTTATGTTTAATAAGTTCCCTGAAAGAGTGCAGATCAAAATGTAAGATTGGTTATTAAAAAAAAATGTCATATATATGTAAATATGTTCATAAATATGACTTATTTTTACATCTTCCAACAGAACGTTTTTTTATTAATAAAGACAAGTAGTCAGATGTTTTAAGGTAAATTGGATCAAGTTAAAATGGATTCCATTGGATAAACCTTTAATACCACCAAGAACATCAAGATTAGATTAGATTAGATTAATCTTTATTCCCAAAATGTATCGTCAAAATTAGATTAGGATTGGGTGAGATTACATGAGATTAGATTAGATGAGATTACATTAGATTTTATTTAATTGGATCACATTGCATCACAGCAGATTAGATTAGATTCGATTAGATTAGATTAGATCAGATTAGATGAGATAAAATTAGTCAGTCCTCTATATCCAACAAGAAATATCCAGAAATATCCTAGTTTTCAATAGATTAGATTACATTTGATTAAATTACCTGGGTTGTCAATTCCACCAAAACCGTCTATATTATATTATATTGTATTGTATTATATTATATTATATTAGATTAGATTAGATCACATTAGATTAGATTAGATTAGATTAGATTAGATAGATGTATTATCAATAAGAACTAAGAAGAATTAACATTGTGAAATGTCCTCCAACCTTTTAGTAAAATGAAATTATGGAGTCAGTGGATTATAAATTGTAATATATTGTACCTTTATCCTTGATTGATCATTTAATATCACCTCACCGGGACCTCACAGACCAATCAGATCACTTAATCAATGAACACACCAAGATGATTAGATGAAATAACTGAACGCACCACAGCCGACTTGAACCTGGTGTTACAAAGCAATTAGCTACCTTGCAAATAGGGTGTGTGTGTGTGTGTGTGTGTGTGTACAGAAATACATATATGTGTTTGAGTGTGTGTTAGCATAATATATGTCAAGAGAGGTGTTATGCTAGCATATTAGCATCACCCCACGCTGCAGATGGCTGAAGGAAAGGGGAGGTGATTGGTTATAGCCGTATCCGCAGAGGCCGTGCGTTCCTGCGGGTGCGATTGGAAACGGCGGCGTCAGACTCCATTTTATGTTTATTGCTGCAGTTACGAGAGGTAGGACTCGGCGGCGGCTCAGCGCTCCTCTGGAGACGCCTCGCTTGATATTAATATCTTACTTAAGTATGAAAAATCACTTTCCCACTTATGCAGGGTTTATATTGACAGTGATAAATGGCCTCCGAATCCCCCCCCGCCCCTCTATCGGCGCCGTCTGCGAGGAATAAGCGCTTCGACTTAATCAAATCAGCTGAGAACCCCTTGCTTTAAAATTACCCCCCACACACACACACACACACACAGGGTTAGCTAGCTCAAAGTAGCTAGCATTTGTAGTACGTCCCCCCATGACCTTAAATGGAACACCTCTTTAGCAGATTCTATTCTAGCTTCTATTGTAGCCTATTCCAAGTACCCCTTGTGGTGATGCATTCAATGACTGGGGTTCAAATTGAGGGGGGTCACCTGGGTGCAGCTGGATCTCCTCGGTAGGGCGATGCCCTTCCAGATTGAGTAAAATTCTGATTGTGAAGGCGGTTTGTGAGTCGGATTTGACCTGCCTTGCCAGAGGGCTCTGTGTAACGAGCATACAAGTACAGGTACACCAAAAGATACTTTCCAGCCTCTTTTGCAGATTCTATTCTAGCTTCTATTGTAGCCTATTCCAAGTACCCCTTGTGGTGATGCATTCAATGACCGGGGTTCAAATTGAGGGGGGGGGGGGGGTCACCTGGGTGCAGCTGGATCTCCTCGGTAGGGCGATGCCCTTCCAGATTGAGTAAAATTCTGATTGTGAAGGCGGTTTGTGAGTCGGATTTGACCTGCCTTGCCAGAGGGCTCTGTGTAACGAGCATACAAGTACAGGTACACCAAAAAATACTTTCCAGCCTCTTTTGCAGATTCTATTGTAGCTTATTCCAAGTGCTCTTTGTGGTGATGGATTCAATGATCTGGCTCAAAATGTGGGGAGGATCAGGGGGACGGGGGAAGTCACATGAAGTCACCTGGTTGCAGCCGGATCTCTTCGGAAGGGCGAAGCAACTCCAGATCGGGTAGAATTCTGATTGCAAAGGTGGTAGAGTCGGGTTTGACCCGCCTTGCCAGAGGGTTCTGTGTAACGAGCATACAAGTACAGGTACACCGAAAGATACTTTCCAGCGGGGCAGCTGATTGGATCCTTCCTTTCAGCTAGAAAGAGCGACGACATTAAGGATCTGAGCTCCGGTCCAAATCCCACTGCAACCGCGGGCGATGTGTCGCTCGTGAACCCTGCGCCGTGATTGGCCGAGAGCCCGGCGGCTTGAGGCAGGTCATGTGACCTTGTGATCATTGGACACATAAATTGCCTGAGCTCGCTGCAGTTTACAGCTGCAATTACATCGAGGATGGCATTGTGTGTGTGTGCGTGTGTGTGTGTGTGTGTGTGTGTGTGTGTGTGTGTGTGTGTTGGTTGGTGGGGGGGCAGGAAAAGCCCCACAGGTTGCCGTGGAAATCACTCATCTCCCATGACAACCCCGCAGATGCTGCAAGGAGAGACGGTTGTGTGTTTTCGCGTTGCTGCTCTCTCTCGATACCTCCCCCGTGTGTGTGTGTGTGTGTGTGTGTGTGTGTGTGTGTGTGTGTGTGTGTGTGTGTGTGTGTGTTCCGCAGACCCGCTCCAGTCCCCTGCTTTTATTTTGAAATTCTGTCAGACGCCTCCAGTGTGGGTCTCCTCTGGTATCTGTCCGTCGGCCATGTTTGTTCTCAGTTCATCTCCTCCCTCCGTTCCTGCTTTCATCTCCTGTCTTTCCTGTCCATCACTCGTCCTCCTCCTCCCTCCATCCTCCTCTTCTTCTCTCCTTCCCTTCACCTCCCCATCTCTTCTTGTGTTCTTCCCTCCCATTTGCTTCATTTCGCCTCACTAGTATCACTCCTGCCTCCTTCTTCTCCTCCTCCTCCTCCTCCTCATCATCGTCCATCTCCTCCTCCTCCTTCCTCTCCTTCTTCTCCTCCTCCTCTTCCTCCTCATCTTCCTTTTCCTTCTCCTTCTTCTCCTCCTCTTCCTCCTCATCCTGCTCCACCCTGTTTTCCCTCCTCCCCTTCCAGAAACTATTAAAATCCGTATTTGCATTTCTCTCACTGGCGGCGCAGACGTGATGAACATGACAAATCAATAAGAGGTGTGTGTGTGTGTGTGTGTGCGCGTGTGTGTGTGTGTGTGTGTGTGTATGAGAGGGATGCTAATCGTGTCGCCACGTTACAGCAACCTTCCACCTTGCAGAGAGACTTATCTGCAGCTGTGTGTGTGTGTGTGTGTGTGTGTGTGTGTGTGTGTGAGGATTATGAAGCATCAGAGCCAGATTTGGTCCGTATGCTGCGATGCAATCCCCCCACCTCTCCACACACACACACACACACACACCCACACACACACACACCAGCAGCGGGAGATTATGTGTCCGAGGGCCAGGGCTGCATGATTCTACAAAAACACACATTCAATATGGGCGCTAGCACGGCGGCAACAAATGTGTGTGTGTGCGTGTGTGTGTGTGTGATTGTGTTTCTGTGTGTGTGTGTGTGTGAGTTCAGCCATCCGTCTCGAGTATGATAGACCGCCATCCGTTTCGCTCTGACTCCTTCCAGGGCAAATCACTGGTGTCTCTGAGTGCGCTTGTGTGTGTGTGTGTGTGTGTGTGTGTATGTGTGTGTGTGTTGTGTCCATGTGTATGTGAGTTTCTATTAATAAACGCACAGGGGTACATGAGACAGGATGTGGTCGCCATGGTGCAAAAGGCCTCCCACGCCTTGTTCTCGCTTTCTATGCGTGTGTGTGTGTGTGTGTGTGTGTGTGTGTGTGTGTGTGTGTGTGTGTGTGAGCGTGTGGTCAGGCGGCGTGCTTGTGCATGACAGCGAGCCCTTTTCTGTTGCGACGCCATTCGCTGCGCCGCTCATTAGAATTCCCCTTTCACCATAAAAGTTGTCAAGGACGCCAGCGCCCAGGATACTTCCTCTGCATGACGGCGACCAACACACACACCCAGGTGACAAGCGACAGCATCTGTATGTGTGTGCATCTGTGTGTGTGTGTGTGTGTGTGTGTGTGTGAGTGTACTCTGATTCCAAACCCTACCTCTCGTGAGGACATCTGATTGTAAAAGGAAACATTAAGGTAAAGAGATGGAGAGGCTGCAGTAGTGCATGTGTGTGTGTGTGTATGTGTATGTGTGTGTGTGTGTGTGTGTGTGTGTGTCTGTGTGCGTGCGTGCAGGAGTCCTCAGCCATGCGAGCTGAAGGTTGCTTTGAAAGTTGATGAGTCACCATGGCAACACCGCGTGCCTATGCATTGCTGTGTTTATCCGCAAATCTAACAGACAATAAGTGCCATTAATACCGGTGTGTGTGTGTATGGTGTGTGTGTGTATGGTGTGTGTGTGTGTGCGTGTTTGTGGGGTGATCATTACTCATCAGTTATTAGCGGATCCGAAGAGAGGATCAGTG
>NC_141302.1:2767500-2915000 GCF_037954325.1 Fistularia commersonii | reverse complement strand
CTGGTCGATCTTTGGCCGGATGAACCAGGACGGTTCGGACGAAAGAAACGATGAACTCCTCTTCCTCTTCGTCCTCGGTTGTTTTTTTCTCGCCCCTTGTTTTTTTTTTTGTTTTTTTTTTATTAGAAATGCAATTCATCTCGGAGCTCTGGATTCACAGATAACCGAACAATATCCTGCCGCCCCCTCCCTCGCGCGTGTGTCTCCACGGTAACTCGATTTCACGATCGCGATTGGCTTCGACTTCAAAATGGAGGAATCCGTCCCCGAACCGTCGAAATAAAAGCTTCTCTTTAATTGTTCCAAAGTGGAAGACGTTCTTCTCTACGCCAACAATTGCCTGCTATTCCAGGACGTCCATCTTCTGGATGGAGCAGGCCTCCTTCTTCACCTCTGTGGTGGTTCTTAGCATTCTAGCGGGTTAGCTCGTAGCCTGTTTGTAACCCGAGGTCCCTCCCTTTTTTTTTCCTACCTGGAACTGAGATGTTCACGAGTCTGCCACCATTGCCGCGAGAAGAGACGCCTGATATTCACCCTCTCACCCTTCTGTCTCCACTCTCCTTCAGAAAAGTGTGAAGGAGGGGATCCTGCTGAAGCAGACCAGCTCCTTCCAGAGGTGGAAGAGGAGGTACTTCAAGCTGAGAGGGAGGACTCTCTACTATGCTAAGGACTGCAAGGTACAGGAGTGAATGTGTGTGTGCTTCAGCTATGAAACAACTCGCCTCTGGTGAAGAACATCATTCATTCATCAGCTCCAGTGTACTGGTGGGTGGTGGAGGTGCTGGAGGTCACCCAGCGGTCACTGGGAAAGAGGCGAGGGTTCAGCCTGGATCGATCGCAGGGCCGCGTATAGAGCGGCAAAAATAGGCATACAAGTATCGGACATGTAGGAAATGTCCTAAATACTTCAGAATCAATGACCGATCAAAGTACTTCTTGGTAAAGTAGTACTTGTAGTGCTTGTCTGACGTTTGCGGTATTGGTCCACCCCTCCGCAGTCTCTCATCTTTGACGAGGTGGACCTATCGGACGCCAGCGTGGCAGAGACAAGCACCAAGAATATCAACAACAGCTTCACGGTGAAGACCTCGTCCTTCTCTGAATCGCCACGGTATTTCGGTTTCCCCCGGACTTCATCGGGCTCCTTCTTCTCCCCTTCCCTCGGCCTCCGGTTTCAGGTGATCACCCCGTTCCGCAAGCTGATGCTCTGCGCCGAGAGCAGGAAGGAGATGGAGGACTGGATCGGTGCCCTCAAGTCGGTGCAGAAATGGGAAATCTACGAGGTGAGCGTAGTCCCAGTTGGGCCCGACCCCAGCTACCTCGTTAGCGCTTTTATTTTGACGAGAGCGTCCCTGGTGACTCATTCCTTCATCCTACCTCCCTTCCCCTTCAGCTATTTCCATCTTTCTTCCCTTGTCCTTTTTAATCTCCTTCTTTCACTTCCAGGCTCCCGGCAGATTAACGTCTCCAATGTTCTCCTTGTCTTGCACATTCAAGGATCGGATTTATACTGTTTTGTGTCTCAAACTCCTTCTTGTCGGGTGGAGCGGAGTGTCGAGGTTGCCCCCGGCATCCTGTTGGTTTATTTTGTAAGGCGGAGCTTGTCAGTAAGCGTAAATCTTTCCACCTGTCCAATAAAAGCAGTGCTTCTGTAGCCTGGAGCCTCTGGTACCTCCATCTGAAGCTGCTCCAGAATGCTTGCAAGTGACCCCTACCCCTTCGTAGTACTCGTACTCGTTGTCAGTACTTGTTTGGGTACTTTGATATGACCGAAACACAGATTTTTGGGACCCAGAGCCGTCCAGACTTTACTTTGGGTAATCCAGCTGCTCCGCACGCACCTTCCGCCATCTCGGATGCTATGCTAACGCATGTGCTCTCCAATTGCCCCTCTGGAACAAATAGTCTCTCTGAGTATGATCTTGTCACCAGTCCAAGGTTATGCTTGACCTCTACCCTAAATGCCCTGCCCTACCCCGACCTCCGGATAGCAGTAGTGATATCATGATCCCCTACCTTGTATTTCTTTAGAGCCGTTGATGATCCCTCCGGTTGTTTAGCTTAAAGCTAATTTCCCCGTCATGCAACGGACCCCTTTCGCCCCTCTCCAGGCCAGCCAGTTCAACATGGAGCATTTCTCCGGGATGCATAACTGGTACGCCTGCTCCCACGCCAGGCCGACCTTCTGCAACGTCTGCAGGGAGGCTCTGCCAGGAGTCACCTCCCACGGCCTGTCCTGCGAAGGTACATGGGCACACCCACACACACACATTTGGCGTGATGCTAATGAGTTAACACACTCATTAACTTCCTCAGGGAAGACTAGAAGTGCAGAAATTTCAGATCAGTGACGCCGACGTAAATGGAGAAGTGATGATTACAACGAAAATCGACGCCAATATTGTAAATTGATTCTACGTCGTCTTTGCTTCACACGTTAGCATCGCCGTAAAGTCAGGAAAGCGGGTTAAGAGTGCACGTGAGAGTGTTACCGAGCACCGGGTGGGTCAAATCAGGAAGTACAGTCACAACGAGGCTCTCACTTCCTGTTTTTCTACCAAGTGTGCAAGTTCAAGGCGCACAAACGCTGCGCCGTGCGCTCCACCAACAACTGCAAGTGGACCACGCTGGCCTCCATAGGGAACGACATCATCGAGGACGAGGACGGGGTCTCCATGCCCCACCAGTGGCTGGAGGGCAACCTGCCGGTCAGCGCCAAATGCGTGGTCTGCGACAAGAACTGCGGCAGCGTGCGGCGCCTGCAGGACTGGCGCTGCCTCTGGTGCAAGGCCATCGTAAGTGTCCCAGAACCCCGGCGTGCCGAGGACAAGTGGCAGATAAGATAAGAAAGAAATGGGTAGAGTCCACTTTGCAGTCCTGTGGAGGTTGAAATAGTGCTTCTTTGCCATGAAGCTGCAGGGGGGAGTGATGGGAATTACGGCTCTTTTTAGAGAACCGGCTCTTACGACTCGGCTCAGAAAAAATAGGCGGCTCTTTCGGCTTCCGAACGGCTCCTCAGATTTTTTTTGTTGCTTTAATCGATATATTACCAATAATGATGTAACATTATGCACAAAATGAATTAATAATTAATTAAAAAAATGTATTATACTGCTATATTATAATAGCCTTTATTTTTTCGCTCTACAATGAACTTTTGACTAATTTAAACTTTTAACTTTTTTATACTAAGCAACTTTAAAGTCAAGCAACACAGAATCCCTGAAAAACACACGACTCAACTTAATGTAAATTAAAAATATTTACTTTTCAATGCAACAACAAATATACAATGAAATACAAGAATAAACTTAAGCTTTTTTATACGTAACAAATGTAAAGTGAAACACACGAAAACACACGAAATATAAATTAGAATATTTACAGATCTAAAAAAAAAAGAAATGATAAAATACAAAACAATTTTAGCTTTTTATACACTCAACAAATTTAAAGTTAAACAACTACACAGAATCCCTGAAAAAAAATGCAAAACAACAAAATAAATAATTCAAAATTAAAAATAAATTGAAAAATAAATTGAAAATATTTACTTCTCAGTGCAACAACAGATAAACAATGAAATACAAGAATAAACTTTTAGCTTTTTATACATAAAAAATTTAAAGTGAAACACAGGATCCCTGAAAAACACACGAAATATTAATTAAAATATTTACAGATCAAAACAAAATAAATGATGAAATACAAAACAATTTTAGCTTTTTATACACTCAACAAATTCAAAGTCAAACAACAACACAGAATCCCTGAAAAAAAAGATGCAAAACAACAAAATAAATAATTCAAAATTAAAAATAAATTTGAAAATAAATTAAAAATATTTACTTTTCAGTGCAACAACAAATAAACAATGAAATACAAGACTAAACTTTTAGCTTTTTTATACGTAACAAACTTAAAGTGAAACACAGGATCCCTGAAAAACACACGAAATATAAATTAAAATATTTACAGATCGAAAAAAAAGAAATGATAAAATACAAAACAATTCAAGCTTTTTATACACTCAACAAATTTAAAGTCGAACAACAACACAGAATCCCTGAAAAAAATGCAAAACAACAATATAATTAATTTAAAATTAAAAATAAATAAAAAGTATGAACTCTTCAGTGCTATAAATAAACTATAAAATACAAAAACTTTTAATAATTTACCCGTCAACTTTTAACCAATTCAGCCTGAAACAACACAGAAAACTCCTGAAAAACAGGCAGAAAATATAAATTAAAATGTGTAAAACAAAAAGAAAAAGATCAGCAGTCTCTACTGAAGATTGGGATTCAGAAACACCAAGTGCAGACACAGAGACGACACCACAAATATCGACCAATCACATGCGCCTTCAAGAGAGGAAAAAAAAGCGTCTCGATTGGTGGGCTCCCCACCAATCAGGAGCCGGCTCCCGTCGTTCACATCAAACAGCCGACTCATAGAGCCGTCATGTTTGCTAGCAACACATCACTAGCCGGCGCGCCCCAAAGCAGTCCATTTTATTGGACTGATAGATGGCTAATTTTTGATAATTTTACTTCTTGCTTTCAGAATAAAAGCGCCAATAAGCGGCACAAGAGGCATTCAAGGCTGCGGTGAATAAAAAAAAAAAAATTGGCTTCAGGTGACGGCTTTCGTCGGCTTTTCGTAGCGCTGCTCTTTGAGTGTTTAGCGTGAACGGACACACATTACAAGCGTAATTATAAGTGTCATCCCTCCTCCCCACGCGTGAACACACACACACACACACACACACACACACACATAAATCAGAGTGGTATTTGTAAAGGTTATAGAACTGACATTTGGTGGGTTTCAGAGGGATGTAATGACCTTTCTGCTTCTACTGAAATATAGAATTACTATGGAGACCGCTGATTGTGTGTGTGTGTGTGTGTGTGTGTGTGTGTGTGTGTGTGTGTGCGCGCGCAGGTCCACAGCAGCTGCAAAGAACAAATGGGTAGAGTTTGTCCCTTGGGTCAGTGTAGAGTGTCCATCATCCCTCCTACAGCACTTAACAGCATCGATTCAGATGGTGAGGCATCTCCTACACACACACACACACTCACACACACACACACGCAAGCTCAGGAATGTTTTGTCCAAATCCATAATAATGTTCAGTTTTTGCGTCGGCCCTCCCAGGCTTCTGGAAGGCCACCTCCGCCTCCTGCTCCAGCCCCCTGCTGGTCCTGGTCAACTCCAAAAGCGGTGACAACCAGGGCGTGAAGTTCCTCCGCAAGTTCAAGCAGCTGCTGAACCCGGCCCAGGTCTTTGACCTGATGAACGGCGGGCCGGAGCTCGGGTACGGTTGGGGGGGAAAGTCGTCGAAGCGTCTTAATCCGGCGGGTTCCTCTGGTCACCTCCTCCACTTCTTCTTCTCCTCCGTCCAGGTTGCGCCTCTTCCAGAAGTTCGAGACGTTTCGGATCCTGGTGTGCGGAGGAGACGGCAGCGTGGGCTGGGTGCTCTCCGAGCTCGACAAGCTCAACCTACACAAGCAGGTCAGGAACGGTGGACAAACGGAGAGAGGGAGGGAGGGATGGACCTCCACGGGCAGGGGAGAAGGTCAGAGGTCAGAGGTCAATGGGTGGAAGGGGGGGTGAGGGAGGGATGAAGGAGTGGGGGAGAAAAAGAAGGGAAGGAGGTTGAAAGCGAGGGAGCGAGAGAAGGTTCCAACCACCATCACCAAAGTGACCCTCCAAGGTGTATGTGGAGAACCATAGGAGATGGACACATGGGAGATGGACCCAAAGCCATATTGTCCCAGATGGGGTGAGGGTTAGGGTTCAGGAATTAGGGGTAGGGAGCTAGGGACTAGGAGCTAGGGGTTAGGGTCTAGGGGCTAGAATTGGGGGCTTGGGGCTAGGATTTAGGGATTGGGGCTAGGGTTAGGGATTAGGGGTTAGGAGTTAGGCACTAGGAGCTAGGAGTTAGGGTCTAGGGGTGAGGAGTCGGGGACTAGGGGCTAGGGTTTAGGATTTAGGGATTTGGGCTAGGGTTAAGAGTTAGGGGCTAGGGTTAGGGAGTAGGGGTTAGGACTTAGGGTCTAGGGTTTAGGATTGAGGGATTGGGGGTAGGGTTAAGAGTTAGGGACTAGGGTTAGGGATTAGGGGTTAGGAGTGTTAGGGTCTAGGGTTTAGGATTGAGGGATTGGGGGTAGGGTTAAGAGTTAGGGACTAGGGGCGAGGAGTTGGGGACCAGGGGCTATGGTTTAGGATTTAGGGATTGGTTCTTGGGTTGGGAGTTAGGAACTAGGGTTTAGGAGTTAGGGGTTAGGGTTTAAGGGTTAGGGTTCAGAGTTTAGGGTCTAGGGATTAAGGTTTGGGTTAAGGGTCAGGGTTTGGGCTCTAGTTAACGTTGACTCGCCATTGGTACCAAGTTTGTTCTCTATTGACTAGATGATGTACACTGGTTTGGAAGGATTTTACAAAACTATAAAAATCATGGCGATTAGGGTTAAGGTCAGGTAAGACGTTTGTAACAACCAAGGAGGACATACTCAAAACCATTTATCAGAAGAACTGTGCAAGATACAGTAATGGAAGTTGGACCTACCCCCATATTGTCTTGGGTTGGCTTCCCAACGGCACTCCTCAAAAGCTTGTCCGACCTTCAGTTGTAGAGTTATGACCAGTGTAAGGGTTAGGGTTTGGGCTCTGGTTAATGTAGGCTTTCCATCAGTACCAGTACCAGCTTTGTGCTCCACTAACAAGATGATTGACACTGGTTTCAAAGGATTCAAAATCACTGTCGTTGGGTTTTAGGTTAGGTAAGAGGTTAGGTAACCACTATCACCAAGGATGCCATACTCAAAACCAGGTACCTTGACAACTCTATGGGATAGAGTGATGGAAAGTGAACCTTCCCCTACAGTGTCTTGGGTTGACCAACGGCACCACTCCACCTTTAGGTGGACAGTTAGTTTTGGTGTCAAGGTTAAGGATCAGGCCGAAAACCTTTATTTTGAAAAAGTCAGGAGCACGAAATTCGCCCTGTCCGTCGAGCCGCTCGTCTAAACTCTTGTCTTTTGTGTTGCCGTGGCGACGCGGCCCCACAGTGTCAGCTGGGCGTGCTGCCCCTGGGCACCGGCAACGACCTGGCCCGGGTCCTGGGCTGGGGGGGGCTCTGCGACGACGACGCCCAGCTGCTGCAGATCCTGGAGAAGCTGGAACGGGCCACCACCAAGATGCTGGACCGGTGAGGGGGGGGGGGGGGGGGTGTAATAACTTTGTTGTCACATGCTTATTACATGTAATAAATATTTATGATATATTCTAGGGTTTTTTATCAAGCACTTTACCTAATTTCACTGACCTCATTATTCAGGGTTTTTAAGCCGATTTTTAAATTTTTGTACTCATGAAATGTTATTAATTTGCTAATATTTTTGTAGAAAATCTAAAATAAAACAATAACGATAATAATAATAATGATAATAATAATAATAATTAATTGAAATAATTGACCAGAAAAATAATCAATATTTTCACCCAACCCAAAGATATTACATATGTTTCATATTATTATTATTATTATTAATAATAATATTGTTAATTATTATCATTGTTGTTGTTGTTTGTGTTATTATTAACATGGAATTGCTAAATGTAGCATCATCAGGAAGAACTGGGTTATTGCAGTTTCACACACACACACACACACACACACACACACACACACACACACTCCTTATCGGAATATGAAAGTGAAAGCGCGAGAGGCTTCAGATGAGCAACACACACCTGTGCCGCGGTTCACATTCTTCTTGCATGACGTATCTCCAGATGGAGCGTGATGACGTTCGAAGTTCTGCCCACCAACAAACACACACCGCCGGCGAGGGAGGAGGAAGGCCTGGACTCCCCCCTGCAGGTGCAACCACTTCCTGTTTACCTGCAAGCAAATGCATGCTTGACCATTAACCTTGACCACCGTGTGTGTGTGTGTGTGTGTGTGTGTGTCAGGTCCACATCACTCAGTACGCAGACTCAGTGGCTTCGCACCTCGCCAAGATCCTGGACTCGGACAAACACAGCGACGTCATTAACTCCGCCAAGTACGTGAAGTGTGTGTGTGTGTGTTTGTGTTTTTCGTGAATAATCCGCTCTCGAAGTAGCCAATCACGTCGCACTCTAGGTATCAGCTGAGCGGCCATTTTTTTTTTAAACACGAAATAACAGTCTCACCATTTCTTTTACTTTTTAATCTAATTTTATAATTTTACAGACTTTTCTCTATATCATGTTTTTTGCAGGATAAATGTATTTTTGTATACTTATTTCTATCATTATTATTTGCATTTTTTTGGCAACGACCAATCAGAGCATAGTTCTATATCCTGAGCTCTGATTGGCTCAGCATCCCCTGCATCTCCCAAGTTTTCAGCATCTATTTCACATCGATGTGGGACTCGTAGCGCTCCTCCGCGCTGTTTTATAATAATAATAAGTATAATAATACTTCATTGAATGCCATAGGGGAAATTCGTTTGTCACAGCAGCGCAATAATAACAAAAACATATGAATAAAAATTGAATTTACTTCAAAATGAAAACGCTCTGCACCTTTTGAGGCCTCTGGCACTGAAGCTAAGCGGCAGAGGAGGATGCTAACCAGGTTAATGAGCGTGTCGGGAGCGTCATTAAGGAATAAAATAAAAAATATGGCGCCGGCGTTCACCTTCCGGCCTGCACGCAGGTTTTTGTGTGGGACGGTGAACGACTTTGTGGCGGAGGTGGGCAAGGCGTACGAGAGGGCCACGGAGAACAGGGAGGAGGCCGACGCCATGGCGAAGAAGGTAAGTGGCGGGGTGTTACACAACCGCTTGTGTAACTAACTGGTGGGCAGGTGAAGGTGTGTGTGAGCAATAATTGTGAGTTGAGAACACACTCTGGGTCTCTCAGGCTTATTAAGAACTGAAACAGCTGGATGAGTGTGTGCATGAGTGGGTGAATGGATGTAAGTTTGTATGATAAGCAGTGTACATGATGCATGAATGAATATATGCGTTCTGTTGTTTGTTTCTGCTCCTCTCCTGGTTTGAAACTAAAGATCTGCATCCACCCTCCCACCCCACCCCACTCCACCCCACCCCACTCCACTCCACCCACCTCCATCCAAATCCCCCAGTGTGCTTTGCTGAATGAGAAGCTGGACTCCCTTGTCAAGGCCCTGAGTGAGGAGGCGGAGGCTCAGGTACAAAAGACATATATATCATGATTGCTATTTCAAAAGCATACATATGTAAGAATGGTCCACTTTGTGCTTGTTGTCGCCGACTCGCTATTAATATTTTTGCTAACATGTCATATAACATCTGCTTCTTTAATGGGTTGTAGTGTACTTCTTTCATTAGAGGTACTGGCCAACGCTCATCTTTCGTTCCCTTCTTTTGTTCAGGTGGTGCCGGCGGGTTCGGCGCCGGGCCAGGAGGGGGGAGGCGACCCCGGCCCCGGAGAAGGCAACGGTGAGTCGGGCCCGGAAGGCAAGACATACCGCTCCAAGGAGCAGCTGATGCTGCGAGCCAACAGCCTAAAGAAAGCGTTGCGGCAGATCATCGAGCAGGCGGAGAAAGGTACGCATCGCTCTTGAGTCCGCCAACCTTCAGGGGAGGGAGGTCACCGGCCTCCCGTCCGTCCGGTAAACACCCGACGCCGTCTTTTTCTTCCAGTGGTGGACGAGCAGAACCGGCACACCCAGGTCCAGAGGATGTCGTCGTCATCGTCCATCAAGAGGGAGAGCAGCGAGGAGCTGAAGGACGCCGAGTCACGTGGGTTCAGAGTTCCGCTTCAGACCTTTCACACTTCTGGGAACTCTCTATAGGAACTAGACTTCCAGGAACTAAACCGTGCCTCTTCGTTGTGGCAGCAGAGTGACTGGGAGTTCCTAAAACTGTATGAACTCCCCTTCCAAGGCAGGGTTTCATAGGAACTCATAAAGTACATCGAAGATCCAAAATAAGTGCAGTTAGCTAACAGCTAACAGGGTTCTTCACATAGCTAAGCAGCACGGGGAGAAAATAAAACGCTTCGACCCATCTGATAGTCCATGGTTACTCTTCCATGCAGACCATCAATGCTGTGTTACACTCCCCATGTTATCCAGGTCTTCTCCATCTTCTTCATTGTGATGGTCCATGGTCCTCACCATGGTCCCTCACTGCCCGTGGGAATGCGGCTAGTTCCTGGAATGAAATTCAAGCCAGGTAGTTCTTGGAACTTTTCTGACAGAAAGCGGCTTTTGCCAAACGATGCATCAGCGGAGGAGCTGCTGATGCAGATTCTAAGAACGAGGCGGCGCAGGAGACACCATTGAACCATGGTGGCAAGGGGATGGAGAATTCTCCGATGTCATGTTTTCTTCTTCTTCTTCTCTGGTCCTTCTGCTGGTCGCACCTGAGCATACCGCACAGCACTTCCAAGCCACTTCCAGTTGTACAGCACCATTTGCTACCTGTGTTTGGCTACACATCTGCAAGCGCCCCAAGTACATTCCCATGACGCTTTGCTCCTCAGGTCAGGGCAGCCTCAGCCCCATCGTCCTGGAGAAGCCGGAAAGTCTCCACACCGTGGCCTTCAGTGAAGACTCGATGTAAGTCCGTCAGAAATTCTATTGCTTATTATTCTTGCTCTTACTCACTACTTAACCGGCCACATCGCCACCTGCTACCCGCAGACAGTGCTCTGAGAAGTGCGTGATGAACAACTACTTTGGCATCGGGCTGGACGCGAAGATCTCCCTGGAGTTCAACAACAAGAGGGACGAGCACCCCAAAAAGTGCAGGTATGAAGTGGCCAATCGGGGCCGGCTATGTGATCTGCCATTGACACCCACGTATTCCTTCAATTACATCAAACAAAAGTTTCTCTCATTTTATTGCTAAATGAGTATAGCATCATATCATCTGCATAGAATTTCTATTTCATATTATCTGGAAGCGGCACAGCTGTCATCTCGGATCCCAAAATTCCCGGTTCGATTCCAGACCAACTCCTAGCCTGCCTAGTGTTGATGAGCAAGTTCAGAAATAGCATCAATCAGAGCATCACATCATCTGTAAGCATTTAAGGAGAGTGGATTTACTTTCCAGATAAACTTTTTCTCCAAACCCCCAATATGTATGCCTTAGTTCCAACGTGAGCATTTCTTTTGCTATGCTAACTATTGTTGGCATTTCTAGCACTATAGCTGCGCTTGCAGAATACCGTAATTTCCGGACTATTGAGCGCACCTCATTATAAGCCGCACCGGCTAGCCGATCGCTATCTCGGGCTTCCTCCTGCGCGCTAAAACCGTCAAAGTCGTCTTCTTCGGTGTCAGAGTTGAACGGACTCAGAATTTCCCGGTCATTTCATCGGTCCGAAGTGACGAGGATAAACGTTTTAGCGGCGTGAAGCTCCTTAGCGTCCCCCACCCAAAAAAGTTCATATATTAGCCGCATCGTTGTTTACGTGAAAAAAGTTGCGGCTTATCGTCCGGAAATTACGGTAGCACCAGGTAGGATCCAAGACGATACTAAAGCGTGATGTCAACAGTCCACCGGCCACTGGTTGGCCAGAGGATGTTGTTAATGAGAATGATGCGCAACGCAAGAATCAAAGTAGGAATTAAAAAGAAAAATGCACGAGCACTACATATTAGCACGGCCAGGTCTGGGTCAGCTAGGAATCTTCTCTGGCTTCTTTCTTGCTTTGTTTGTCAATAAGCAGTGAGTCCACACCTGCTAGTGTTTAGCATTGCATATGAAAAGGACATACTAGCAGTTCTGCGCCGCCATGCTACGACGACCCCGTCTATACTGAGGAGGAACGTGATATTCTGTTTCTGATTGTATGCAAAACACCCCTTTAGGGATAATGTTTTTTCATAAAAAAGATTTTTGTTGTTGATGTGTCCCCGCCCCCCCCCTCACCGCAGCAGTCGAACGAAGAACATGATGTGGTACGGCGTGCTGGGAACCAAGGAGCTGGTCCAGAAGACGTACAAGAACCTGGAGCAGAGGGTCCAGCTGGAGGTCGGACACACACAAACAGATTCAGGCGTTTCTCGCTCTTCAAGACCGCGGAACAGAATATTTTCCTCTTCTTGTCTCAGTGCGACGGCGTCCCAATGTCCCTGCCAAGTCTGCAGGGATTGGCTGTGCTCAACATCCCCAGCTATGCGGGTGGCATCAACTTCTGGGGCGGCACCAAGGAGGACAACGTGAGTCGTCGGACAGCGAAGGAGGACGTTTTCCTCGGTGCGAGAATTCCAGCGGTTGATTTTTGAAATGTGTCTCTGATGTCGCACTCAGAACTTTGGGGCGCCGTCTTTTGACGACAAGAAGCTGGAGGTGGTGGCCGTGTTTGGCAGCATGCAGATGGCCGTGTCCCGAGTCATCAACCTGCAACACCACCGCATCGCACAGGTCGGACACACTCACACAATTATGGCGATCGTTTACACCAATGCTAATGCTAATGTTGCTCAGAAATAAACTAAAAATGCCTGTTTGGGGAGCAGTTAGTAATCTCTGAAATCAGGTACTTTGGTGCAAGTACTTTGAGTTCTAGTAGAACTTATTGTGATGATATATGCTCGTGTATAACTGAGTCTCTGAATTATGTTTCAGTGCCGGCAGGTGAAGATCACCATCCTCGGGGAGGAGGGCGTTCCCGTCCAGGTGGACGGGGAAGCCTGGATCCAGCCGCCTGGCATCGTCAAGATCGTCCACAAGAACCGTGCTCAGATGCTCACCAGGGACAGGGTGAGTATCTGGATCTCTGCTGACACCCAAGTGGTTCTAGTCGCAGATCACTGCCCCGTGTAGCAAAGGGCCAACGGTGGCTTGCGGGTCAATTTGCAAGCCACCATATGTATCAGGTATGACTTACACAAGTCCAATATTGGGCTTGAGTAAGACATACCCAAGTTTGGACTACCCAAGTTGGACTACTCCAGTGTAATTTAGGGCTTGGATGGTCCAACTTGGGTAGAACTTACACAAGCCCAAAATGGGACATGGGTCAGTCATACCCAAGTAGTACCCAATCTGTACGGTGGCTTGCGGGTCAATTTGCAAGCCACCATATGAATTGAGTATGACTTACATAAGTCCAATATTGGCCTTGAGTAAGACATACCCAAGTTGGACTACTCAAGTGTAATTTAGGGCTTGGGTAGTCCAACTTGGGTAGAACTTACACAAAATCGGATATGGGTCAGTCATACCCAAGTAGCGCCCAATCCGTACGGTGGCTTGCAAATTGACCGCAAGCCACCGTAAGCCCTTTGCTACAAGGGGCAGCGATCTGCGACTTGAACCAAAAGGAGGAAAGAGGAAGGGCTTGTCCTCATCCAGGTGTATCTCCTTGTCCTGTCCATGTTCACCCAAACCTGCCTTGTTGCCTTCGATGGCTCTTCTTCTTTGGGTTCCCATCGGATGGACCGGCAGAATAACGACATTAAGACTACCGTCCATCTCCAAGTAGGTCTTATATTTGTATTTCTGTGCACGAAGGCATTCGAGAGTACCCTGAAGTCCTGGGAGGACAAGAGGAAGATCGACAGCTACCAGGCCAGCAGGCCCCGCCTCAACTCCCAGCAGTCCATGGAGTACCTGACGGAGGAGGAGTGCGCCCAGGTGCAGCAGCTGGGCATCGCCGCCGACACGCTCATCAACAAGTGAGCATCCCGTCGCTTCTTTTCTAGATTCCTCACATCTCGAGCGGCTTCGGAGCTCCCCTCTCGTGGTCGTCGTGGAAACAGAGGGTCAGTCTTAGCAGATGAAGTGACGCCCCCTCCCCCCCCCGCCCCCAGGATCCGAGAGGCCGCCAAAACCCACAAGCTGGTGGAGCAAGAGCTGGCCCACGCCGTCAACGCCACCGCTCTGGTGCTGGAAGAGGCCAAGCTGTCCAGCCCGGAGGTGAGACACCCGGCGGGGGCGGCAAGATTTTTTGTAGCCTAAGTTTCCCGTTAGCAAATGATCCCGTCATATTGAGATTAAAAGGATTGGGGTTAGATCTCGACGGCGCCGCTTTTGTTTTTTTAGTGTCTGAGCCGCAGCACGGCGGTGGAGATCGTCAACAGCAGCAAAGTCCTGCAGGCCGAGACCAGGATGCTGCTGGACGGAAAGCTACTGGTACGAGCGTCGCGCCGGACGCTTCTCCAGAATCACGGTGTCGACGTGTTGATCGTAATCTGGTAAAAACTCCTCCTCAGTCCGAGTGTCCCGGAGAAGCCGACCTCCGAGCCACTCTGAGCAGCCTCAGCGACGAGCTCCACAAGCTGGACGACATCCACTGGATCTGCCCGCTGATGCAGTGCTCCGACGAGGTGTGTGTGTGTGTGTGTGTGTGTGTTGTTGTTGCAGCGTAATAGAAAAGGGGGCGGAGCCTGTGCTTATTCCTGATAGAAACTACTCAGCGTCACGACAAGGCCTAAAATCTAAGGGCTGTAAATAAATACATTTATTTTTTTATGGATTAAAAAAAAATAAAAAAATCATTAAAAAAAAAATTATGAATTAAAAAAACAAAAAATTGAAAATACATTTTAAAAAACAATTTTAAATAATATTTATATGTATGTGTATTTCATTGATTTATTTTATCACTTTACTTTTAGAAAGTTAATTGAGTTGTGTGCACAAGTGTTACACGCAAGTTGTGTGTGTGTGGCTTTTCAATCATCTGAAAAAAGCCAATTAAATAAAGTCTGATTGATTGATTGATTGATTGATTGAAATTCAAATACCTGTAGCTGAGGCAAAACTCTCTGGTGGATGTGGCTTGTAGGGGGGAATGGGCGTGGCTAGTTGATGAAAGTGGGCGTGGTTAGAATTGAAAGTGGGCGTGGCTAGTTGATGAAAGTGGGCGTGGCTAGTCGAGGAGAACATGCATGATTAGTTCAGAAGAGTGGGCGTGGTTAGATGCCGAAAGTAGGCGTGGTTAGTCTGCAAAAATGGGCGTGGCTTGGCAGCACCAAACCCTGTCAGTCTGCGAGGGGAACAAACTCGTCAATCAAACACCTGACGTCGACAGCCAATGAGAAGGAGGAGGCGGGAAACAGGAAGTAGGAATTAGCAGGATTAGCATCAGCAGAGCACAGAAATGGAGGAAAGAGCTGATAGCTGCGCGAGCAACCGGCCATTTGGCGGCCATGTTTGTTTACCCACAGAACTGCGTGCAGACGTGATTAGCTCTTTTCATCTGCGGTAACCACGGCGACAGCGGCGTAGATTTAACAGGATATCGACGTTCTCCCTTCCAACCTGGCAGGACGCCGGGAGGGCCGGCGCCAAGAGCGGCGGCGGCAGCAGCATCAAGCTGAAGATCATCCCCAAGGTGAAGAAGGAGAGGGAGAAGCTCCACAAGCAGAAGTCCAACAGCTCCCTCTCAGGTGAGGAACCAGGAAGTGACCAACCAATCAGATTTGAGCGATAGGACACTTCCTGTGCTCAGACGCGTCTCTCTAACGTCCTCCTCCAGGCGTCTGGGACGTCAGGGGCGGCGCCGGAGAGGCCGATTCCTCGGGCAACTGACGACGAGGCGCTTTCTTTCAGCCGCCGTTACCATGGCAACCGGGGGGGTCAGTTCTCTCTACCGCCCGGCCTCGAAGGTCCGGCAGACCCGCCGGGACGGAACGCCGTCGTCGCGACTTCTCCGGCGAGGAGGAGTCTGGGTTCTTCTTCTTCATCTTCTTCTGCTGCTTTCGTTCGCCACTTCCTGGTTTCCCTCCTCACGCCGGCCCGAGCAGCCAATCAGATCGCCGGGATGAGTCGGCGCGGGAAACTTTTTTTTTTTTTTCTCGTTTTGTCAAAGAAGTGTGTTTACGCGGCGTCCTGTCTTTGCATGCCGAGCGCCGCCATTGTTGAGCCGCCGCCGTCGCCGCATTCTCTCTCCGAAACGGACCTTTTCGCGTTTTTTCCGAAGCTTTGAGCGCCATTTTTGAACTCCTGACGGCGAGCCGGTCGACGGGACGGGACGATCTCAAACCCCCCCCATCTCTTTTTTTCGCTCGACTGGAGAAAAAAAAAATCGTAGGTGTTGCAAAAAAAAAAAAAAGAAAAAATAATAACCGGGGAATGTATTTGTGTGGACTTGTATTAACCTGTTAATAACGCCGTAACAACAAATCCTGTCCATCTAACAGAGGTTCTAATGTTGTGGTTCTAAAGTGGTTCTCAGTGGTGGTGTGACTTGTGCGGTTCCAGGCTACACAGCCTCTTTATTTTATTTTTTTTAATTACCGGCGGGTTGTTTCATCTGCAAGCAGGTCCAGCGTGCACGATGCGGTTATTATCGTGTTATTACCGTGTTATTACCGCGTTATTACCGTGTTATTACCGGCCTGCATTGAGTCAGATGAGGCCGTCCGCCTGCTGCGTGGGCGTGACGGCTCCGCTGTCTGGAGGCGCCGCCGTAGATGAAGTGACTCAGCGAGCGCTCGGCGAAGGAGGGCGCGTCAAGGGCACGCCGAGCGCACACACACACACACACACACACACACACACACATCCTCAAACGATGATTGTATGAGTCCAGTGCAGATTTTATTTTTGCCTTGTCAGTGGTTTAAAGCTATTATTGATATTGTTTATTTTTATTCTCACCCCCTTGGAGGCGGAGCTGCCTCAGCTTCGCTGCTTCCCCCCCCCTTTTGACGAACGTGCATTTAATCCGAGCCGTTTGACGCCGTCGAGTGCGTGCACGTATGTACGTGCGCGCAGACGTGGCCTCGGTCCGCCTCGCCGTAGACGACCCGCTCTGGGGCGGGCGCTGCAAAATCATGGATAATCGGAAAAATGGGAGTCAAGCTAGTTGGGAAAGTCACGCTAGTTAAGTTAAGCTAACAGTTGCAGCAGCGACTTCAGATTTGCCCGATCATGAACCCAAACCTGAACATTGGACTCCAAGCCATAGAAAAGATGCTTAAGCGTCCTATTTCTGTTTGTTGAAAAGCGGTACAAGCGACGACTAGCGTCTCTATCGTGAATTAATCCGTTAGCATTAGCATTAGCCTTAGCGTTAACATCCAACCTTTAAACTTTGGGGAAATAAAAATGAGCAAGCCGAGAGTCGGCCTCGGAAAGGGAAAAAAAAACAATTAAATTTTAATTTTTTTATGCAAATAAAAGCGTATAAAGCAAAGAAACTCAATTATTTTAGGAATAAATTAGAAAATCACAATCCATTTGATATCAAGTTTTTTTTCTGTCTTTTTTTTTTTTAATCCATTTTATTCTTACCAACATCATGAAAAAAAAAAAAACCTGGACCGAGCCTCTGCGGCCGATTCGTGCCGGCTTCCAGGCTTCACTGCTGTCGTGCCAAGTGTGTGTGAGTGTGTGTGTGTGTGTTAGCGTTAGCTTGCCGTCGTTGGTCGTACATTTCAGAGTTTACTGTTTCTTGCCTTGCACTTTACGGAGAAGCAAATCTTATTGGGGGGAAGAGAGACATAAGAGTGTGTGTGTTGTGTGTGTGTGTGTGTGTGTGTGTTAGTTTTTTAAGTTTGACAGGAAGAAGAAAATCTTTTTATTTATGAAAGAAGGAAATGACCTCAATATAAAAGTCTTCACTGATCAGATGTTGGGAAATAATGTTTGTCTTTGAGTGTTGAATTTTTTTTGTACCGAATCTGTTTACAAACAGCAAAAAAAAAAAAAGAAAAAATGGAATTGATGCAATCCGACGCCAACGCAAATAAAGCTTCTGCAAATCAGCCAGCAGTTACTTTTTTAAAAATTAGCAAGTAGTCGAGTCGAGGTGCAAGAGGAAGAAAATCACTGGTACATTAAGGAGAAATATTCAGACAATCCGCAACAAATTTAAATGTATTTTAATATAAAAAAAAAAATTGAAATTAAATAGGAATCCTTTAAGTATTAGTAGATGATCTAATAGGTAAAAAATAACAGCGGAGAAAATTCGGTTTTCCCCCTCGTGGCATTGAATTCAGCATCGTCTTGCGAATTACCACGCGGGTCAAACTGAAGGTTGTCTGAATGTTCGGTTATTTTTTTTATTTTGTTTTTTTTTATTGCATTTTTTTTTTATTCTATTTTGATTGTATTCCATTTAGATTATTTTGTTATTTTGTAAATCAATTATTTTTTTTTTTTTACTTTTGCTTGTTTTTTTTAATTCTTTGTTAATGTTATTCTATTTTTTATTTAGTCTTGGTTTACATTGTTGTTCTTTTTAATTCAGTTTATTTTGTTTTCTTCTATTGTTTATTTTATCCTTTTTTCATTTTGTTCTGTTTTATTCTATTATTTATTTACTTTTTTGTTTTTGTTCTGTTTTGTTTTTTTGATTTTAATTATTTTTTATTCAATTGTTTATTTAATCTATTTTGGATTTTATTTTGTTGTGTTAATTCTGTTTTTTCAAATGTTTTCTTAATTTTAAATTTTGTTCATTCTTTATTTTATTCTTTTTTTTTTTGTTACACTTTATTTTATTTTATTTATTCCTCCTCCACCCAGACTGTACGATGGATCAGATTATTAGTCATCAGTGAGACTGGATGTGGGATTAGCAGATTAGCGGGTGGAGATTATCTGATTATCTAGACTTGAATTTGTCTCTAGCTTATTTTGCTGTGGAATAAAAATACAGTGAGAATTCTGTATCTGTATAGAAAATGTGTGAAGGGGGTTTATCTTGCGTGGCGTTTCTGATGATAAACCCTGACGAGCTCTCAGGACTCCAGATTATTATTTTTGTTTTTGTTGGAAATGGTCGATTCCACTTCGGACCCGAGGCGACTCACGGGGAACAAAAACCAGAGACTGAAACCGAGCGCCGGGATGCCGGACTAGATGTTGCACGAGCCCAGTGTGTGTGTGTGTGTGTGTGTGTGTGTGTGTGTGTGTGTGTGTGGCCGGTGTTCCGTGGTGTAACCGTGTGTCTGTAACCACGTTGGGATTAAATGACTTGTTGAAGTGTGAGGCGGGCGTGGTGCTCTGTCCGCCGCCGGGAGAGGACGTCCAACACGCTCACGTTGGGGAAAAAAATCAAAAATAAAAAAATGTATCTATATAAATGTATTTTCAAATCAAAAATACCTCTGTGGGATTTACATTCAAAAAAGAAAAAAAAAACATATTTCTAAGGTAGATACTTTTAAATCTATGCCTGAAAAAACGTAAAGAATATGGATTGAAAATTCAAGAAATCTGGTGTAAAATAGCATAAAGGTGCTTTATATCGTCTATAAACTAAAATAATATGATCTAAACATGAGTATATTGAACTTAAAAAACACATTTTTGCACCTTGAAAATAAATTCAAATAATGAAAAAGTAGAAATGTATAAACCTGTCGTATATACTTTTAAAAGTAGAACTTCTTGACAATATAACTTAAAAATGACAAAATCAATCTATAGGATATAAATTTAAAACACTATAAATCAGCAAATACACCTTAATAAAATTTACATCTACAAAATATACCTTCAAAAATATTATAAATGACTGAATATCAGTTGAGACGTTATTTTATACATATATATGTATAGAATATTATATTTTTATATAATATTAGTTTATAAACTAAACCTTTAATAATTGTAATATAATATAGCCTGAAATATAGCTTTAATGTACTATAAGTGTAACAAATGTACTGCAAAAAAAACAACTAAAAGTCTATAGGATATTACTTCAAAAAAAAATGGATTATAGAACTTTTATTCCAAAAACTATGAAACTACATAATGTACCTAAATAAAGATACAAATCTATAAAATGTACTCACAAAAAATATAAATCTATAGAAGAAATTTTTTTACTAGAAAATATCACTGGAAAGCCAAAGTATGTACCTTAGAATGAACCATTAAAAAAAGCTGAATCGATATATATATATATATATAAATATATATATTTATATATATTTACCTTTTAAAAATCAAAATCAAATCCTCCAAAATATCGGAAAATCGAGTGACTATAATCCATTAAATAGTCTAAAAGTCTTTAGAATTCACCTTGGAAATGATAAATTATACATATACATATATATGACCTATAACAATAAAATAATAACATACCCTCAAAACAATTTTAAATATTCCCTAAAAATGATAAATCTAAAGAAAATACCATCAGAAATCATAACAGTTGAATGTGCCACCAAGAAATATGTGCACATTTTTTTTTTTCAAAATCAATTAACTAGAGAGTTTGAGTACACTTTCAAAATAACTACATCTATGGTAAATACCTTCAAAAAATGTTGAAATTTACCCCAAAAAAGATTTGTTGTATCATCGCATTAACAATCAATGAACAGAATATTTATTTGACAAAATGTATATTTAGAACCTTCCCCCCCCCAAAAAAAGTAAATCTATAGAATGGACCTTTTTATAACGTACCTTTAAAAACTATGAATCTTTTGAATGTAAGAAAAGCTATGATTTGACAAAATGTACTTTCAGAATACTACAAACCTTCTGAGTGGACTTTGAAAATCACTTTAAGTCTGTTGACGGTTCCTTTGAAATCTATACATTTACCTTCAAAAAAACCACATATCTGCAGAATATACCTTAAAAATACTATGTAGCTACAGACAGTTATTTTAAAATCTATTAATCTACTTCAAAAAATGATATATCTGCAAAATATACCCTCAAACTATTATATTTCTACAGGATAAGAAGAACTCTAAATCTGAAGAATGCACCTTCAAAATGCTATAAATGTGTCAATAGTTTATTTAAAAAAAATCAATAAATCCACCAAATGGTATGAAAAAATATCAATAAAAATCTAAAGCTGTTGAATATAACCGTATGAAATATATAAATCTGCAGAAAGTACCTTCAAACAACTATGGATCATTAAAAAAATTGTTGGAATATACATTCAAAAATACGAAAAGCTGAGGGAGAATATCTGCAGAATAAACCCAAAAATGAAAAATCTATGAAATGTATCTTCAAAATAATTATCAACGAATAAACTAAATAACTGGAAATCTAAATAAAAATGTACTTTCAATAAAACTATTCTTTATTATTATTTTTTCAAGTTAACTCCCAAAAACGCAATACATGTATGGAACGTACCTTTAAATAATTACAAAGCTGCAAAATAAACCTTAAAATAAACAATAACAATATCAGAACTGTATATAACAAAAGGTTTATACCTTCAAAATAAGTAAATATATGAAGTATACACTTACAAAATATAAAACTTTAAAATTGACCGCCAAAAGTGATAAATCTATCATTACAAACTTTAAAAAGTATAAATCTACAGAATATACCTAATAAATGGTATAAATCTACAGGATATTCCTTCAAAAAATGATCAATCAACAGAATATATATTTTATCAAATATAAATCTAGAATATGCCATGAAAATCTATAAATCCAAAGAATGGACCTTAAAACTTAAAAAAAAATTAAACCTTAAAACTATAAATCTTTATTTGTCTTCAAAATAGCTATAAATCTTCAGAATATATCTCAAAAAACTATGAATCAATAATATGTCGATTTGCAAAAATATAACCAAAGGATGTGTCATCAAAAAAAGGTGTAACGCGATTGATTAAACCTTTGAAAGAATAAATATAATATACAATAAATCTGTTGGTAAAACCTTCAAAAACACTATAAACTTACAAAATATACTTTCAAAATACTGTCTAATGTACAAAATGTTGTTAAAAATTGACACATCTATAAAATATACCTTAATAAACTAAAAATCTACAAATGTATCTTCAAAAAAGCCGAAAAATATACACTTATAGATATTACCTTGAAAGAAATGTAAATATGAGGAATATGACAACAAAATATATTAAATCTGCAGGATGTATCCTCTGAAAGACTGTAAATCTGCAGAATATACCTCCAAAATACAGACAGTTCCTTTTAAGTCTATAAATCTCCACACTGTACCTAAAAATATCTTGTATTTATAAAATATACCTTCAGAATATCTTTAAATCTTTTAGAATGTGGCTTTACATTTTTTTATAAAAGCAACCTCCAAAATAAACTGTACAAAGTACCTTCACAAAGATTAAAAACCTGTATAACATACCTTTAAAATTGTGTATAAATGATAATTATGTGGCATGCTAGAAGAATACAGAGACACTGAGAGAATATAAAAAATACAGAAATGCAAAACATTTGGTGAAAAGGCTTTAATTCATTTGCCAACAAGTTTTATTGCGCATGCGTCAAACCTTTCCCAGGAGTCTTCCGTTCGGCTTTCAGTATCACAGCGCCACTTGCTGGCAGGTGGTGGTACTGCAATTTCCTTCTTTTTCTTCTTTTTCTTAATGGGCAGTACCATGTCAACATAACAATTAAATCCCGTACATATAATTCCGTGACAGGCTTATAAAAAATCCCAACTCGAAAAAATATTTATAATAATAATATAGAAATGAGACGTTGGAGAGCCTGAGCCTGCAGTACCGGCGCTGACCTGAGTGGCGCTGTGACGCGGAAACACTCGACAGTGAATCGTCGAAGAAGCTTTTGGGAGGAAATTCAAAGCAACGGCGGGGAAAAACACACATTCTTACTAAATAACCAGGCAAAGTAGAGGACAAACTCTAAATAAATCATTGCAGACTTGAGCAAAGCGATGTCTTTAGTTGTGTTTGTAAAAGAAGACGGAAATACTGGATCTAGAACCCGGAAGTGAGTAGACTCGCCGTGGAAAGTTCACCAATGGCATCTCGAATGACGCGTTTATGAATAAAAGCAAGGGTTTTCGGGATCCGCAGACGGATCTTAATCTTGGAAACAGAATAAAAACCCGCGGCAATTATAGATTTGACGTCATATTTATTATTTAAAAGAAGCGCTGATCCCGCCGCTCTTAACAGGTAAGATCTCTATAACGGCTAGCGTCTATTTCCTGCAAGTGCGACTCGTCGAAACAGCGCTAATATAAAGTAGAGTTTTTTAGTCGTGGTTTGTACGTTAAAAGTCCTAAGTGTATCCTTTCTTTTAAATTATGTGCGTAATTTACCTTAATGGTGTCGCAACTCCTTCACTGACACATTTATCGTCGGTGTAATGTAAGGATTGACTGCGTAGCGCCACCTTCCGGTGTGGCGGAGGTACTGCACCCCGGTGTTAGCTCTTTGCTAGGCTAGCTCTTGCTGGCTCCTCCATGTTTACATCAAAAACAGCTTTATTTATCAACTTAAGATATAGTTTTCTATAAAACTGGATAGCTTTCATCAAGAACCATGCAGGGCTCCTGGCGTGAGTCACCAGCAACATTTATTACAAAAATCTCTTGCTCGTGGTGCTAAGCTAGCCAAGCTAACAGAGAGGAGTCACTCCAGGTCAGGCATGTCTTCATAGCCGTCCTGCTCGTTCAGCCTCCTCTGCTCCTCCTTCTCCTCCTCCGCCCTCCTCTGCGCCTCCATGGCCAGCTTCATGGCGTCCTCCACCTCCTTCCTCTTCACATTCTGCAGGTTCTCCGCCTCGTTCCTCCTCCTCTCCTCCTCCTGGGGTTTCTTCGCCGCCGTGTCGTAGGCCCACTCCTCGTCCGAGTCGCTGATGTCGTCGTCGGCGATGTCCCAGCCGGGCGCGGCGTCCCGGCGGTCGTCGGCGTCCTTCGCCGGCTCCGCCTCCGGCTTGTGGTTGGGGTCTTCCAGTTTTCCCCAGGACACCTGGTCGGCCTTGCGGAGGGTGACCTCCACCTTGGAAGGCACCATGTTGACCGAGGATCGCGTGACATCGATCACCTGCGGGCGGAGACACGGGTCACGCCGGGTTTTCGCACATGGATCAATCCCGATATCTACCGCTAATATTTGCACGCCAATGGTTCTTGAGAACCCGACCTCAAAGGGCCGCTCCGATATCGATGAGATCCCAAATCAATATGATCAATAACACTCACGCCCCACAGGTGGAAGTCTCTCCTGAAAATCTTGTCGTTCTCAAACTGGATCTGGCAGGAGAGCTGCGAGCAGAGGAGTGTGTCAGCAGGTGTGTGTGTGTTTCTGTGAGTGTGTGTGTGTGTGTGTGTGCGCGCTCACCACTGTGCGGTTGGCCTCGATGCAGGAGAACTCCGGGTGTGCGTTCTTGGCGTAGATGGTGACGACCACGTTGAGCCCCGTCTGGTGCCAGTCATGCCGACACGCCACTTTCTTTTTATCCTGCACACACACACACACACACACTTCAGTCTCAAGAACTGTCATGTTATGACACAATTATTACACAATGTCATACAATCCTATTTAATTTAATTAATTACATTGAATTAAAATACATTATTGATTAATTCATTTTCCGATTGATTAATTTGATTAATATTTTTATCTGTCAATTCTGTTTAAATCCCTATTCATTTATGAGTCTTGTTGGAATAATTGAGCAGATGTTTCAGTAAAGAAGTGGCTCTTGGTGGAGATAAAATTGAAGCACATCATATTTTAAAATAGTTAATTTATGTAAGTGCCATTTTCTTCCTGGAGTACTGCAAACGAATATATATAAATATATGAATAGATATATATTGGAATTTGAATACTTTATTGTTCCCCAAGGGGGAAACTGCACAGAAAAAAATCCAAGTATCAAATACAAAAAGAAACAAAAATAAAACTCAATGTAATTTTTTTAAAAAGGTATATAAAAGTATATACTTATTATATACTAATTATATATGTGTATAATTCCAGGTTATTGCAGTGTTACACTATGACTGTTTGAGATGCACACATATTTTTTATATACATTTTAATATATGTATATAATTTTATTTATATATACATATATATATGTATACTTTTTTTTTTTTTTTTTTAAATACGCATATGAAATAATAAGGGTCTGAAGGTGTCTCTACCTGCTTCTGGACCCAGCGGTGTTTCCCACTCGTGCAGCCCTTCTGGTCCAAGAAGGCGTTAAAGTCCATGGTCTTTATGCAGCAGCAGCTCCAGTATTTGTATCTGACACACACACACACACACACACGAGTAATAACACTGTGTTAACTAAGCAGTATCTAACACACACTGGACTAATTGTGTTTTTACATAATGAAATAAAAAGTTGAAAATGATAAGTGTGTTTTTTGTTTTCATGAATCATACATCAAGTCTTGTTGATAAACTCTGTGTGTGTGTGTGTGTGTGTGTGTGTGTGAGAGTGTGTTTTACCCCTCGTGGAAGACAGGTCCTCCAGGGTGATGCGTGCAAACCTCCAGGTCTGTCTCTGGACCTTGATAAACCTTGAAACATTAAATAAAGCTTATTAATAATATTATGTTTGTGTCATTCAACATTTATTACAGTTTCCATGACAAAGCGTGTCTTACAAACACCAGCCAAGGTTCAAATTAAACCTGAGGTCATGATATGATATATTATGACTGACTTGACAGCTTCAGATAATAATATTTATAAATAAATAAAAGAGCGGCCGGATTAAATACAGCCGACTTCTAATTTGCAAAAATCAAAGAATAAATTGAATAATAATTTTGCGCCTGGAAGGCAGAATGATGTTCCCTGCATTTTTTCAGAGAAGCGCTCCGAGGAAGGTTGATATAATCATAATAATTGTGATTTTATTAACATTAACAAAACTTTAAAATCCCGGATCAAAGATTCTCTTCAAAAATCCTGATAGTAAACACACGCCTGTTTTTACACATTCTGTCCACTAGATGGCGCTCTCTGGGTTCTAAAAACACTGGACACACACACACACACACACACACACACTCACACACACTCACACACACTTGAATGTCACACCAGAACTTACGGCTCTGCATCCGGGGTTCTTGCAGCGCGTCCCGACCGCGGCCGCCTGGCCTTCTGTTGGAGGCCGGACGACGAATTCAGGGGGAAAAACAGAAAACACATCGACCCGTTGCTTCGGTCGGAACATTCAATGACTTTATCTCGAGTCGGAGAATAATCTCACCCTCTGCTGCTTCTTTTATACGACGGTGTCGTTTTATTTTCCAATTATTTCAAGTCGAATCAAATCTTTGTACTTTTTAAAACACTTTATAGCCTTGACTTTGACACTATATGGTTTTATTTGTATTTCTTATTCTCCCTCCTTCCTACTATTATTTATTATTGTTATGTTTTACTTGAAACTCTGGCACAACGATTTCCTTCGGGATAAATAAAGTTGTTCTTATTCTTATTTCACAATAAATCCAAAATAAACAGCGTCAATGTGTTAATCAATCAATAATTGATTGATAAATACAGGCAGCCCTGTTTTCCAAATACCTGAATAATACTGCATTAATAGAACTTTTTTTTTTTTTTGGAGGTTTTATCGATTTATAGTGTTTTTTTTTACTGTATTTTGCAAAATAAAATCTAAATCTGATAAAATCTTTCTTTCTTGTTGTTAATTACAACTGTGTGAATTTTCTATTGCAAAAATAAGTCCATTAATTTATTAATAATGATTAAATGATACATTTATTTCATTTTAAGTGGATTCACAGGGGAAAAAAAACACATTGACGATAAATATTTTACATTCTATTTCTCGTCAGAGGAATCAAATCCTCTGATCAATCAATCGATCAATAATCCTCCCACCTTTCTTTTCCTCCTCGGCCCGCTTGCTGATGTCCAGGTCCTGCAGGGCCTGGACCAGCGACGCCGACGCCTTGTGGGGCAGCCTGGTCTTGGACTCGTCCGAACTGCACGCACACACACACATATCAGGATCCTGCTGTGTGTGTGTGTGTGTGTGTGTGTGTGTGTGTGTGTGTGACCCTCTCTCACCCGGGTCTCTCCCTCTGCAGCTTCTCTGCAGACTTGGGTCCCTGGTAGATGATCTCTGGGCCGCCGTGCTGTTTGACGCCGCCCTTCTCCGAGGACACGGCGGGCAGCAGAGGCTCCCGCGGCTTCTGGTCGCTATGGCGCCCGTGGGTGCAGCCCTGCGGGGGCGGGGAGAAGGAGGGGTGATCGCCATGGCAACGCTTTTGGAGATATTTGTTTACAGAGGAGCCGGGTTCATAGGGAATTCAGGAATAATCCAGGATGAACAGATTCCTTGAGTTTGGACGCCGCCTCAGGTCACACACACACACACACACACACACATCAAGTTATTGAATGCCTCAACACACTGTTAGCCGTGCCAGCTAATGGCTAGCACGGTGTTCAGCGGAGGGGGCGTGGCTTACAGATGACTGACAGCTTGATGTTCAACCTCCTGAACTTTTGGCAGTAAAAAAGGAAGCAGAAGAAGAAGAAGGAAGAGAAGCTTCTCCCTGAGGAAACACACACTTGCCTGTTACAAACTGATTTAATTAAGCGTTAATTGCTGTTGTGGTTGTTTATCTTAAAGCGAAAGCGAAACAGGAAGTTGTTTATCTTAAAGCGAAAGCGAAACAGGAAGTTGTTTATCTTAAAGCGAAAGCGAAACAGGAAGTAGATTCATCCCTTCAAATCAACCCTCATCTCTCTCTCTCACACACACACACACACACACACACATAGACACTTCTAGAACAAGCTGCTCCCTTCTCTTCATCACCGATTTTGCATCATCAAAATAAATGAAAAGGAAAAATGGATGATTTCAGTTTCCTGTTGTCAGCCATGTTTTAATTTTTTTATTTTGAAATTAAAAGAAAACGTCTCGAGCTTCAACTTCCTGTTCAGCGTTACCTTGATGGAGAGGAACTCTGAGAAGTCTGTGGTTCTCTTCTTGCAGCAGGACCAGCCCTTTGGGGAGACACGCACACACACACACACACACACACACACACTTTTATCTTATTCATGTTTTCAGATCCTGACGCGTGAAGCTAACAGTCTCTCACCTTCAGAGCGTCGTGGAAGATGGGGATCCCCGGGTGGAAGAGGCAGGAGTCTTGAAGAGGAGGGAGAGGAGAGTGTGCTTATTCACACACACACACACACACACACACACACACACACTCTGCAGAGAGCACCAGCTGCTGTTCGTCCTATATAAGGAAACTGATAACAGTTGCCTCTTCAGTCAGTCGCTCTGGAGACACGTGGCGGACGATGCATTGCATGCTGGTCCAACACACACACACACACACACACACACACACACACACACACACATACACACACACACACACACACACACACAACAGGGATCACAAAATCTAGAACATTCAGATGCCTCCTGGAAGTAGTGTTTCCAGGAGGCGTAGGGGTAGTACTTGTAGTAGTAGTAGTTCCAGGAGTAGTACTTGTAGTACTGCAAGTACTTGTACCACTACTTCTTCTGTCACCACCGTGTACATTTACTGATTCAAGTCCGCTTTTAATAATCAAACCCAGAAGTCGGGTCGGGGTTGATGTTGTTGACGGGTTGGAAAAGAAACCACTGCAGCACGATTTTGAAGTATTTTCTTCCTTGAGCGTGTACTTGTACTGCATCGACAGTATTGTACTTTTTCCATTATTCCTACTGTTTGTGTAACAGGTACTTAAGTTACTCTATGAAGTAGTCGATCACAAGACCAAAATACACAGAAATATATACTTACAAAGTATTGTCATTTCCGGACTATAAGCCGCTACTTTTTCCCCCATGCTTTGAACGCTGCGGCTAAAACAACAATGCGGCTAATTTATAATTTTTTTTTGGATGACGCCGCCAAAACATCGAGTCTCGTCACATCGGACCCAAGAAATGATCGTGAAATTCGGACGCCGTTCGATTCCGACACGGAAGAAGACGAGTTTAACGGTTTTGGTGCGCAGGACGAAAGGCTTAGATAGCGATCAGTTGGAAGACAAAGCGGGACGGAAAATGGATTTTCCTTGTTTTATTTATGATTCAGTTACAGTCACTGTTCGGGGGAAAAAAAAAGCATTTCTGTCCGTTACGTATTTAATGAAAAATTAGAAAAAAATGTTTCTTTGTATTTATTCGGACAAGTGCGGCGTATTTATGTACAAGTGTATTTATTTATCTATTTTTAGGCGGTGCGGCTTATATTCAGGTGCGCTCAATAGTCCAGAAATGAAGGTAAATGAAGCCAACCAATCACAGATGAGTAACCCCGCACTGGGATCGATACCAAGACGGATTAGCACGCACGGACCAGGACCTTCTGCACCCTCCAAACCACCAGGAGGGATCCGGCGGCAGATCCAGCCCTGGTAACGTCCACCTGAACCCCTGGTTTCTGCCTAGACGCGTCCAAAACCCTGGCGGTTACACTGGGAAAGCGAAGAAGCCACTCGGATGAGGGCGGAAACATCTTCAAGTGAAGATCTGGACAAGAATTCAACCGTGACCCTGGAGAACCTCCACATTGTAGTTTTACTTCAAATCCCTGATGGTACTTCTATACTTCCACGGTATTAATGAGAGCACAGTTACTCTGAAGTACTTTGTGAAAATGTGATGGGACTGGCGTCCTCCTATCTGGAGGTTCTCACCGTCTAGGTTCTCCTCAGCGTGGAACGTCTGGCCGCAGCCCTTGTTGTAGCAGAGCAGAGACATGGCGGCGGCGGCGAGTCCTCACACCCGGCGCTGCTCTGAAGGAACGCAGAAGACCTCCAGAAGCTTCTCAACCCGGCAGGAAGGGGGAGGGAGGACCTGATCCGGGAGGAGACCAAAGATCTCCCACCCCTTCGGGTAAAAATAGCATCCTCACACACACACACACACACACACACACACACACACACACACACACACTCACAGCTGTCAGGAGTTATCCGGGGTAGGGGTGTTGGAACGTCAGCTGCCACCAACATGGCAACTTGTGGAGTTCTCCAAGGCAAGGGGGCGGAGCTCCAAGGAAGGGGGCGGAGCTTCCCCGTACACCCACCTCTGTAAATACATGGTATATGCACACTTTTTGGGGTCGCGACCTCGTGACGGGGTAAAGGAGCAGGCGGCGAGGGAGCATCTGAGCTTTTCCTCACACACACACACACACTCACACACACACACATACACACAATCTGGGAATTTTGTGTGTATTTCAAGGAACAAACCAGAGGGAGAGTCGGGTAGGAATGGAAAATGACTCTTTATTTCTTCCGAAAAAAAAAAACAAAAAAAAAACAAAACAAACAGAGTGAAAGAGAGGAAACCACCCCGAGGTGAAAAAAGGGGAGAAAAAAAAAAAAAAAAAAAAAAAGCCTGATTGTGGCGGCGGCGTGCTGGCCTTTCCACGCCCCCACGCGCTCCGGAGAGGTCTGCTTTTAAATAAATAGAAATGTACAAAGAGAAAGAGTAGGAGGAGGAGAAGGAGGAGAAATTGATTACTCTGCTCAGAAATTAATTAAAAAGAAATAAAAAATCAAATAAACATTTGGCATCATTGAGACTTCCTGGCGGATCCCCGGGTTAAGCCCCGCCCCCTGGCCTTCGGACCGACAGACTGCGGGAGCCTTAACACCTTAACGCGTCTCCCGGATTAATAAAAAAAAAAAAATGAAAATAATGCAGTTGCAGGTTATGAATAAGCTGTGTGTGTGTGTGAGTGTGTGTGTGTGAGTGTGTGTGTGTGTTGACTATATACAGGGGAGTGAGGCAGCAATCCGAGGGTTCTTAATGGGAAAAAAAAAAAGAAAACAGATGTAAAAACGACAGAACGTGCAGGTTTAGAATTCGACACAGTGACGACATGGGGGGGTGGGGGGGGGTGGGTTACCGGGAGCCGGCAGGGGTCGCCATGGCAACGGGTGTGACATCTTTGGGGGGGTTTGGCGAGAACAGTTTGGCCGGAGGAGGAGGAGGAGCAGGAGCAGGAGGAGGAGCAACGAACCCAGGATTCGGTCCCACGCCATGTTCTCCATCGGCGCTATGATGGAGGGGAAGCGCCGCCGAAAATGAAGCTGCTGGTTGTAAAAAATAAAAAAATAAAAAAAAAAAGCTGCAAAAACAGAGAAGACCCGGGGGTCCCTGAAGGCGGGGAACATCTAGAACCCTGCCGAGAAGGTCGGGGTGCTTCCGATTCCACCTTCGGCTCAAAAACTGTCCGTGAACTCCTCACCAGAAGGTCGGTGGTCTGAACCCCCAGCTGTGTGTGTGTGTGTGTGTGTGTGTTGACAGTGAGCTTTAAGCTCGGACTTTCATTCGGGGGTCCAAACGTCCAGGGGTTTCTGTCGCCGTGGAGACGCAACCAGGAGGACCAACGTCTTCGTCTTAAAGTGGGCGGAGCTTATTACATGTTGACTAAAAGCCCATTTCTGCGTTTGTTTTTCCAAGCCTGTGCTCTACAGAGGAGCTAAGTGTATGCGTGTGTGTGTGTGTGTGTGTGTGTGTCGACCTGGACGGCAGGACTCAGCGGTCCAATCGCAAACAGCCCGGCGTGTCGGCTAAACCTTCGCAGGAGGCGGAGTCGGTCTGATGTCGTCCAGACGGGGGGTGAAAAGGGGTCTGGGACCCCCGAAGGAGGAAGAAGAAGAAGAAGAAGAAGAAGAAGAAGAAGAGGTGTTTACTAAAAGCTAGCGAGAAGCGAACCACAGAGGCCGAGCTGGGGAGGTTTGGTCTACGGCTAGAAGACAAGAGACACCGAGATACGAGAGCTACAGTCACTGGACGCCGGAGGAGGAAGGCGGGTTCGGGGGCGACGGCGATGAAGGAAGCCTAAAGCTAACACAAGACTTGCTACGAGGAGCGTCCGAGAGCGAAGGCTAACCGGGCGAGCGCTGGTGTTTGGTACTTTACATATCTACATGGCGGGGACGGAGGGGGCGGAGCTACGGCACGCGAGACGGGGGAGGGGCCGCGCTTTTCGGCGTTCGCCGCTCCGACAAACGGAGGAAGGTCTTCTTCAGTGCAAAGTCCGCGCACGTGAAGCCGAGATGGCGAGGGCGGGGGCTCCGGTTCGTCGCGGCCGATCCGAGCGATATCATTGGCTGACGTGACAAGTTCAAGTTCAAGTCCCCCCCCCCCCGACCCCCGACCCCCGACCCGGACGGGATTCTCTTTAAAAAAAAATAAACAAAAACAAAAAAACACCTCCGCGTTGGTGGTTCTGACATCATCGTAGGGTGCGACCCACTTCCCGCGGCGTCCCGTGCGACGCCGCTCCAGTTCATGGGACATGAAAATGCATGAAGGTCGTCATGGCGACGGCTTGTGCCGATGGGATGTCCCGCGCTTTTCCTGTTTTTTGTAAGTATTTCCTCTGGGGGCGGAGCTTCCACCGTCAATCACACTTAAAGCCACTTACGTTGATTCAGTGCAATTTTTTTCTTTTTTTTTTTTCTCAAACCTCGATGACCACACACACACACACACACACACACACACACACACACACACACACACACACACACACACACTACTATGAACCCTGGGGAGAAAGCAGGAAGTTGGCAGCTAATTCACGCAGGTAAACTCTACGGGCTTCTTCAGAAAGAAAATAAAAAGGTTATTGATCGGTTTGGGGTCAAAGGGGTCGTTTGATCAGTTTCTGATCGGGCTCTGCTTCACTAACGAACAGACTAATTAACAACTTCTAGCTCAGAAACCTCAGACGGCTGAGCTAACGAACACACGAACACGCTAACTCGTCTTGCATGCTAACACCGCTAGGTCCTCTTCCTGCGCTTTCCATCCCGACCAGGCCTTCAGATTCAAAACAAAAACATAAAGGTTGGATTGCTGATGGTTCACACACACACACACACACACACACACACACACACACACCGGCGAGCCGCTAGCCTGTGGTGGGTCCTGTGCTTCTGCAGGTGGAGAAACTAAGGAGCAGTGACAGGGCGCCTCGGGGCGAAGCTCTCAAACACGATGTGGACAGATCGCTGGTGGGAGCCACATCTGGGGGAAGGAGGAGAAGAAGAAGAAGAAGAAGAAGAAGAAGAAGAAGGAGGAGAAGGAGGAGAAGAAGGAGGAGGAGGAGGAGGAGGAGTGGAAGGGGAGGTTCGAGATCTACTTCTGAATCCCTCACTGATTGGACGGCTGCACAAAGACAGCAGGGGACGGAGGAGGGCTTGTGAAGGTGTTGCCTGAATCAACCGCCGCACACACACACACACACACACACACACACACACACACACACACACACACCTCTGCACACCGAGCACACTAACCGTCCTCCCCCCGCGGAGGGCTCCCGGTGGGCCGTCGGTGGGGGTGGGAGGGGGACCAAATAGCACCAGTATGAAATAAAGCTAATGCTGCGGCCGACGCTCACAGCCGCCAGGAGGAGGAGAAGAAGAAGAAGAAGAAGAAGGAGAAGGAGGAGAAGAAGGAGAAGGAGGAGAAGAAAGACCAGAGGTAGGAGTTTGTCGATCCTCCTCTCACTTCCATCACCACTCCGTCGGTTGAAGTTAAAACACAAAGCAGACGCGAAGCTACGAGTGCGCTCACGTGTGGGCGCTTCAGGCGACAGCCAATCAGGACGGCCCCCTCTGTCAGCCCCTCCCCCAGCCCCGCCTCCTTTTCCTCCTCCTCTTCCTCTGTTTCGGTGTCCGTTTGGTTTTTCTCGCCGCCGGCGTGTCTCTGCGGTCGCTGCTCAGTCAAGGAGCTCCTCCATCCTGTCACACTTTATCCTCCTCATCATCTTCTTCTTCTTCTTCTTCTTCTGCTGCTGTTTGTGTTGCTTTTGGCACTCTGCTTCCCCCTGCGGCTGGACTACATGAACTGCATCTGCGTGGACGGAAAGACGCGCCCACGTCACCCATCTGCTGGTTTTTCTTGGGAATACTTGGAGTAAAGTCGTGCAGCGGCGGCGGCGGCGGCGGCTCACCTGGGCTCCTGGCATGGGCGCGAAGGGGTTGGTGGGTCTGAGGACAGGCTGGTTGTACATGACGGGCTGAGGAGCCATCACCGTTACCCCGCCCATCTGACCCATCTGGGGAGGGACCTGGACGGAGAGGCCAGGAGGTTACAACGAAAACGGCGAGGGGAGGAAACGGCCGGCGAGGAAGCGGGCGACTCACCATTCCGTACACAGGCACTTGCGGTGTCGTCATGGGGAACGCCATGGGAGCCGGAGCCTGCGGCGGACGAGAGGCGGCTTAGAACGAAAGCGCAAAGGGCTTTCCGGAGTGATCCGATGAGAAAGGTTTTATCTTGCGACGCGACAACGTTCTGCGGGTTCGGGATTGCGGATGACTTTTTATGCTTTTAGCGAGATGGATGACGACGCTCTTTTATTTCGACAAAACCGCGTCGAGCGCCCTCTGCTGGCGGGGAATCTCGCTTCCTGGCGGCGGAGCCGGATCCGATCGGCCCGCTCGAACATTTCAAGTCAAATCAAAAAGAAGGGAATGCCGCTCGGGGTGGAGAAAATAAAAATAAACGTCGGTCGTCTCGACGGGGCGCCCGCTGAGCGCGTCATGGATGCTTCCTCTGCGAGAAACAGTGCCGGCGGGCGGCGAGACGAGACGCGGCGCCGCTTCCTTTACAAACGGCGTTCCGGCCGGAGACGACCATGACACCCTTCCCTGGCTTAGTGGTTCTGGCCGCACCCCCTCCGGCCGCCATCGGTCCGGAGATTGGGAGTCTGGCGCCGAAACCCTCCGGACCCCCGGGGCGAGCGCACCGAGGAGAATCCGAGCGGATAAACCCGCGGCGTTTGAAATCAGGGGCAACGGGGATTTTTAAAAGTCTTGCAAGCAGACATCGGATCCCGGCGTTCCGGTCTCCTTCCCCTTCAGGGGTCGCCACGGCCAATCAGCTTCCTCCATCTAACCCTCCTCTCTGCGTCCTCGGTTCGGGGGTGGCGTTCGGTTCTTAGAAGCGAGACGTTTGAGCGGAACCAAACAACGGCGGCGGCCCTTCTATTCACATGCTGCTAGCATAGTTAGCACGCATGGTGGCTAAGAGTCTTGCTAATGCTGTTTGTATAGAGTCGCTCTCACGTGGCGCCCAGCTGCCGTTTGCTTCCCGTCGAAAACAAAGCTTCCTCCATCAGCGATTAAAGATGAGAGCGGCTTTTTGCTCGCTCTAAGCGATCTCGGGCAAAACTGTTCTCAGCTCTACTACCTCAGTGGTGGAACAAACTTCCGGAAGCAACAAGACTAGCATCATCTCTCTCAACCTTCAAGAAACAGGTAACAACTTTTCTCTTTCAGGACTTTTTACTGCGCTGACGCCCCAGATCAGGTTGGCAGCAAGTTAGGCTATGCAGTGTGTGTGTACGTTTGTGTACGTCTTTGTCAAAAAAAAAAAAAAAAAAAACTCATTAACCCAAGCTTACTGTTTTGTATATTTCCTGTGCATCTTGTATTTGCAAGTGTTTAAAAGCGTCTGCCAAATGTAATGTAATGTAATGTAATGAGAGCGGCTTCGACGTCGGGCCTCGGACGGAATCGGAAAACCGCCGGGGAAAAAAAAAAAAAAAAAGGACTTTCAGACGACGGACAGAAAAGTACATTTTGGGTATTCGGTTGTTGTTGTTGTTGTTGTTGTTGCAGGCGAGGAACCGCAAACGAAGGCTACGTCCACATTAGCAGAGGTGACGGAGGAAGTACAGCTGAGTCCAACCTGACGGGACTAGAAGTGCTTTTCAGAGTTCTTACTGCAATGCTGATATCAACCGCCGGCGCCTGTTGTTGTGCACGGTTGCTATTTTTAGCGGTAATTGGCCCGTCGGCGTCAGAAACATCAGAAGAGTTGTCTCTGCCGGGCGGGATGTGAACCGGAGGGGCCGCCGCTGACCCCGTCCGTCCCGACCGTAGGTTTGTTCCACGCGTCCGCAAGCAGAGGAGGAAAAACGAGGCGTTTTCGCGTTTTTTTTTTTTCCCCTCGACTCTCCATCAGTCTTTGTAGTCGATCCGTCTTCAACCCAGCCGCCGCCGCCGCCGCCGCCGTGGCGGCATTAATTGAACGGCGTCCGGCGCGGGAGGAGGCCGGCCTCCGTTTCCAGCTGCTGGGATTTTGCCTCTTTGCCCTTCTGGCCAAACACTCACCGTGTTTGCTGCTCTAATAACTTGAGCTGGTTGCGACGTTGTGCGTGAGTGTGTGTGTGTGTGTGTGTGTGTGTGTGTGGGGGGTTGACATCTCCTGGCTCGTCAAAAACGACCGGGCGTCAGCGGGTCCCTTCGTGACGGCGAAACACTGCGGTTGTGTAACGATCGTTGGCATTTAGAAACGGCAGAATTAATAGGGACGCGTGAGCGCGCCGGCGATGGACTGCAGCAGAGCTCCGGGTGCGAGTCGCCTTTTCGGACGTCGCACAAACAAAGGTTCTGATTGGCTGTTCCTCAACGTCAGATGTGTGTGGGTTGGGATATTCCAGCCATCTCATTGGCTGGAGAGCGCCAGCGTCAAACAACTATTTCAGTGCGCCGGCTGTGGTGCAGTTACACTGGGACGCCTCTAGGGAGCAGCGAGCTCCCTGTCTAGTCATTTCATCACACACACACACACACACACACACACACACACACACACACACACACACAAGTAATTCTCTTTGTTTCGTCAATACGGCTGACAACAAAAAAAAAAAGCCAGAATCCAAACTGTTTTGAATTAGAGCCACTTGTTACAGGAGAGATGTGTGCTGTGTGTGTGTGTGTGTGCTGTGTGTGTGTGTGTGTGTGTGTGTGTGCGTTCTGTAAACAGGTCACGAGCGCAAAGACAATGAATCAAACTAAACTCATGCAAGACGGAGAGGAGCGCCCCTTTCATCTGCCAGTATTAATAGTCAGGTGTGTGCGTGTGTGTCTGTGTGTGTGTGTGTGTGTGTGTGTGTGTGTGTGTGTGTGTGTGTGTGTGTGTTGGCTGCAGAAGAGAGGAAGATGATCAGATGTGGAGACGAGGACGAGTACTTACGTAACTAGTATAGAACATTCCATTCTGCATCGGGAGGCCGCAAGGAAAGGAAGTAATGGAGGAGTGTGTGTGTGTGTGTGTGAGTGTGTGTGTGAGGTGGAGGGGGGGGGGTGCAGGTGGAGGTGTGTGATGAAAGAAGAAGAACCAAAAAGTGAAGACCAGCAGGGTGGAGAGGAAACAGGAGCGGGAGGGGGGTCAGAGGTCAGAGGTCAGAGGTCAGAGGTGGATTCGGGAAACATGACGAGCAAATGAGGAGGAAGACGATTGGATGACGGGGCAAAAGCGGCGGATGAAATGGAGGCGGGGGGGCGGCGGAGGAGTGGAAGGGGGACGACATGAGAAGAAACCAAGAGGGAGGAGGAGGAGGAGGAAATGATAGATATTGAAAAGAGACAGAAGCAGAGGAAGGTTAGTGACAGTTTGTCCTCGTCAGCCAGAAACTGCATGCCACAGATCAGGAGGACCGGCGGGAGCTGCCAAGGTCACACACACACACACACACACACACACACAGACACACTCACAGACAGACACACACACACCACTTTCACTGTTTACATGCATGGAGACAAGCAGCGATCAGAGTCCACCAGTTGGTCCATCGACTCCCAGCAGGTTCAGGCCGGACAAAGAGGAGGAGGAAGAAAAGGAAGAAAAGGAGGAAAAGGAGGAAGAAAAGGAGGAAGAAAAGGAAGAAGAGGCAGTGACTGAGCGTCTGCTAGAAGTCATGGCCTTGACTTGCACACTTCGTGCGCTGGTTTCAGGGTCTGATCTGCAGTCGTGGCTGCCATGTGGGACGATATTAGCGGCTAAGGGGGGGGAGTTTTTCCGCCGGGTCAAAGGTCGTCTTCCTGCCGGTCGTCACGGCGACGACCGGAAGGGACAAGTTACGCTTGCGAGAACACACTCGGGAGGAGGCCCGGGGCTGTGTGTGTGTGTGTGCGTGAGGCCTTTGGAGGCCCGAGGTCGGCGGGTTTCTGAGCTCCCGTTTCAAACGCTCGAGTGTGATTCCCAAACGTCCAATCACGGATCTCCCTCCTCCCCCGCTCTGAGCCGGGCGCCGTCAAACGCCTTCAGACCTCATCTGAGGCAGGTTCTTTTCAAAAGAGCTGGAGAGGCTTCAGACGTTCCTCAGACGCCGCTCAGACGCCGCGGCGCCGCTCTCCCATCCCGAGAACCGGCGGCGCCGCCGCCGCGATCGGGTTTCGACGAGCGAAACCCCGTCGGATGGCGCTCCTGGTTTCCCCCCCCGCGGCGCCGCCTTGCCAGATCTCTGGATTTCCCCCCTGCTGGGGTTCCCACGCCCCCACGGAGAACAGTTTCAAGGACTTCTTTTTTTCCTCCCCCCCCATCAGGCCGGGTTTGCATTTTAACCAGATCGTCGCGAAAACGTTCAAAATGTAAATTCGCTCACGTCGCCGGGGGAACAGCAGGTGGCGGTGCTCCTCCTGTCCAGGTGGATTTTGGAGGAAGAGCAGCCCCTTATGACTAGTTTTACTATATAAACTATATATTATTACTGTAAAAGTCCATTATTATGTCGCTGCTGTCTATTTATTCATGGATGTCTCTCTATTTATATTCATCTTTATTTGAATTTTTTTAACTGTTATGCTGCTGTGACTGGAATTTTCCCTTATGGGGATCGATAAATTTTATCTTTTCGAATCTTAGAGACGTTCTAATTTCGTATCGTGGATTTATTGCCTTACCAGAGGTTTCTGCCGTATAATTTTTTTCATATATTTATAATTTCAATTATTTTGATTTTTTTTTCTCGCTGTCTTCTAGTCGATTTATAATGTTCTATTCATATTTATGTTCATATTTAACTGTTTCACTATTTAACTACAACTGTTGCGCTGCTGTGACAAAAGTTTATCTTAAGTTTATCTTATTTTCATGGTTTAACGAAGCACTGTCTACGGTGGCGACCAACCAGGACACGGCGCTCTGTGTCCCGCCCTCTGATTGGCTCATCGGCCGGCATCTCCTGCGCGTAGCACGCATTTAGCATCCGGCCTCCTTCGTTTGGCGTCGATCGCTAATCGGAGCGTCACAATTTACACCAAAATAACGTAATAAATCCGCGTCTTTGCGGATTTCCGTTTCCGTGGCTCCGGAAGGAAACCCAGAGGATAAACAAGCGATTACCGGATATTTAATTCCCCTCGTTCCCTCGCTCGCGGCGCCGAGGTCATTATTAGCTTCTCATCCTGTCAAAACTGTTCCCCTGGTTTCCATGTGGGAGCCCCGACTGGTGACACAAAGAGAGCCGGGGACGACGGCGCAGGCTTCCTGGATCGACGGCGTCGATCGAACGCACGATAACAGCCTCTGTGCGTGTGTGTGTGTGTGTGTGTGTGTGTGTGTGTGTGTGTGTTAGCATGACCGTACCACGTGTGGCACAGGCATGGGCTGCGGGGCCATGGGCGCGGGGCTCCACTGCGTGGTGGACATGGTCTTGTTCTGCCAGTTCTGGCCTCCGGTCAGCTTCTTCTCCCCCGGCTGGTTCCACTGCATCTCCGGCCTGGAGGGCGAGGGAGGAGGAGCGGGACGTCAGGACGGGCGCCGGAACCCGGCGTTCTGATTTTCGGACACTTACTTCTTGGCCGGGGTGCCGCCGAACTGCAGGTCTGGGGAGGAGGAGAGGTAGGGGTGTTTGTCAAACGCGTCCCGCTACGAACGTTTCTGGAAGATAAAGCCTCCAGAAAGGTGGCCGGCGGCACTCACTGCCCACGAGGTTGGCCAGCGACGAGTCCAGGTCGTTGGCGAGCAGCTTCCCTCCCGGGTGGATGGCCATCTGCGGCGGCGGAGGGGGAGCGGTGTGCGCCGGGACGGTGGGCTTCAACAGGTCTCCCAGAGCATCGAATCCTGGCGGGGTAAAACACGCGCGCGTGTTAACGAGCCGCAGGTGGATACGCGGAAAACGGCGGAAAATGCAAGCTCGGGGTGAAGGTCAGGTGACAGGCGGCGAGCGGCGGGTCGGAGCCATTTAGCGCCCGGATGTTACGACCCGGCTGCTGCTTCCAGACTCCCAAAATCTTCATGAAAGCCAGACGGACGGTTTTGATCTGAGAGTTTCGCCGAGCGGCCTGATCGTTTACTTCTCCGCGCTCTATTTTTAGAAAATCTGGAGGGCAGAAGCTCCTCCCGTGCTTCTTCTCCTTCTTCATCATCATCATCATCCTCCTCCTCTTCTTCTCGCCGGCGTGAAGGGGGGCCCGCTTTTATCCGCCGCCGAGCCCATAATCCCTGACTCGGCGGCGTGCGGCACTTGCTTGGAATGATCGATTTATCTGATCACGGCTGTCATGTAGCGACTCCGACTCCAAACAGTCATTAGTTTTGCACATCTGTGTGTGTGTGTGTGTGTGTGTGTGTGTGGCGTGAGGTGCAGACTGTGGACAATGATCGTGTTTGTCCTTTCGCCAGCGGGTTTAAACGACAGTAATTTCCTGTCGGAGCGCCGGCGTCGGTGGGAGCTAACAAGTTCCCATGGCAGCATTGATTCAGCAAATGGTGCTGCGTCGGTGTGTGTGTGTGTGTGTATCGGTGTGTGTGAGTAAAAAGGTAAGGAGGATGATTACAAATGAGAACGTTTGAGCAAAAGTTGAAGTAGAAAAGAAAAGTAAAATAAAAATAAAGGACACTATCCAAGAAAAAAAAAAAAAAAATCAAATTTGATTTAGGTACAAAAAAATTTGTAAAATTTGTAATTTGTTACTTCTCTGAATTATTCATTCCTTCGTTCTCTATTCTGCCCGGAGGAACCCGGAGAAGCCGAAGGACCCCGACACGAACACGAAAACATGAAAATGGCGTCGGAAACGACCTGGACACCTGCGGACGAGGGAAGCGAACTACAAACATGGCTGCCGGCGGGCGTCTCCGCAGCGTTCGCCGTAGCGGGAGGAATCTGACCCTACGCCTTTTTCTTCCCGGAAGTAGCGCCCGCTGAAGGTTCCCGCTGAAAACCACCTGGAGATCACGTGATCTCCTGGTGGTTTTCGACCCGCCGGGTAAATCGGAGGAGACGGACGAGGGAGGCGGGAAGAAAAACTGCAACTCCAGGGCCTTCGCCACGCAGGGGGAGGAGAAGAGCGAGCAGGGAGGAATAATATTTGGTTAGGAGGAGGTGAGCGGCACTGACAGCGCTGCTGACACCAGACATTCAGGAGACGCCCGTTTCCCGCTAGCTTAGCAGATGAGAAGGAGTGAGGGAGCGGGAGGGAAGGAAATGAAGGAGGAGGGAGTTTGTCACATCCTCTCCACGTGTCTGAGGGTTTGCTCCTCGTGAGAACTTCAAGGTGCGCTGCTTTTTGCAGAAAGACGGGAAGGGAGGGGGAGGTCACAGATGACAGGAAACAGAACCGCTTCATACCCGCTGTGAGAACGTGTCTGCAACTAGAAGTTACTTTAACCAGGTTCCAAATTGACATGGACGCCGGCAACCAACCGGGGAGTAACCAAGAGTGGTGGCAAACCGTCCAGGAAGTGACCGACAGTCAACCGGCAAGCAAGAGTAACCCGTAACCGCCAGCAACCAGCCGGGAAGTAACCAGGGTGTTGTAGCAACCTACCAGGAAGTAACCAAGAGTAGACCGGTAACAAACCAGAGAGTAACCCATAAGCAGCCAGAAGCAAGCCAGGACGTAACCAGGGAGCAGCAGCAACCAACCAAGAAGTAACCAGGGAGCAGCAGCAACCAACCAGGAAGTAACCCAGAGTAGACTGGCAATACAGCAGGAAGTAACCAACAGTCAACCGGCAACCTTCAAGGAAGTAACCTGTAAGCAGCAAGCAACTAACCACGAAGTAAACGAGAAGCAACCAGCAACTGAGCTGGAAGTCACCAGGGAGCAGCAGCAACCAACCAGGAAGAAGTCAAGAGTAGAACGGCAACAGACCAGGAAGTATTCAACGTTCAACCGGCAACCAACTAGGAAGAAAACGGGAAGCAACCAGCAACCAAGCAGCAAGTAACCAGGGAGCAGCAGCAACCAACCAAGAAGTAACCAAGACTAGACTGGCAATACAGCAGGAAGTAACCAAAAGTCAACTGGCAACCAACCAAGAGGTAACCCGTAAGCAGCCAGAAACCAACCAGGAAGTACGTGGAAAGCAACCAGTAACGGGGTAAGAAGTAACCAGGGGGCAGCAGAAACCAACCAGGAAGTAACCGAGAGTAGACTGGCAACCAACCAGGAAGTAATCTGTGAGCAGCCAGCAGCTAACCAGGAAGTAAACAAGAAGCAACCAGCAACTGAGCAGGAAGTAACCAACAGACCAGGTAGCAGCTGTCAACCAACCAGGAAGCAACCAACGACCCACCAGGAAGTACATGGAAACAACCAGTAACCGGGTAAGAAGTAACCAGGGAGCAGAAGCAACCAACCAGGAAGTACCCAAGCGTAGACTGGCAACCAACCAGGAAGTAAACAAGAAGCAACCAGCGACTGAGCAGGAAGTAACCAACAGACCGGGTAGCAGCTGTCAACCAATCAGGAAGTAACTAGCGACCAACCAGGAAGTATCCAGAAAGGGAACAAGGAAGGGACCAACAATCAATCAGTAAATGACCAGGAAGGGAACCAGGAAGTGCCCGGCAACTGGACACTGCCGGGTCCAATCACAGTGCGAGCCTCCTGGGTGCCGACAGGGTGCCGAAAGGTGCCCAGGAACCCTCACTCCACTTCCTGCAGTGAAACCTTTCACTTCCTGTTATCAAACCTTTCACTTCCTGTGTTGAACCCTCCCGGGAGGTGTTAGCGGGTCCCCTCGCTGCGCGCCGCTAATGTGCAGACACTCGGAAACAGATCACTGTCAGCGGCTAACCGATGGATAATTGATCGCAAATTAAAAAACCGGAGCGGCGAGTCGGCGGCGCCTTTCGCGCTCGGACCCCCGGGGCTCCCGTCCCATTTCACGCCTTCACTTCCCCGCCGCCGTTAAAGCACTTCGCTGAATGTTAACTGTCGGTCTGCGGCGTCCGCGTGAATACGAAATGACGACGGGCGCCGCGGCGATTCCTCCTCTCGTCTCGCGACGTAGCGCCCCGACCGAGGGCCAATCGGACGCGCAAAAAGGTGCTTTTTCGAGGAATGAAAAGCGAAGGGTGATAAAAAAAAAAAAGGGAGCGAAGGAAGAGGAGAACATATGGAGAGGAGTCGCCTGGGCTACTCCTGCCTTGTCGAGTGTGATGGCGAGACGGGACAAAGCAGAAAACGAAATAACGAGCAGCAGCAGACAGATGGGACGGGGCGAGATGACAGATGATGTGCAAAGAGAAGCAGACATTGGTAGCAACGCACACTCGCAGATATTCACCAGTGGACACATTAGACACACACACACACACACACACACACACACGTGGGATTTTTTTTTTTTTTTTTTTTTTTTTGGGAGGCGCTGCCAGTCGCCCAGATGGCGCGTTGGTAGTAGTCGTGGCGGCGCGGCGCGTGCTGCGGATGGCGAGAAGCTGAGCGCGCCCGCTGCCGTCGGCCGGCGACACACTCCAGAAGCCCGGCGGAAATAAAGGAAGTGGAAAAACGCTCGGTCTGCCATCTAAGGTGAAGTATTTACAAAATCCCCGGCCGGCGTCTCAGATTTATATCCGGTGACCCGGCGGCGCGGGATAACGTCCCGACGAGGTGCTGCCGTCAAACAGCTGGCTGATTAATCCCGGTGTGTTTCCAGTAATACTGATGGATGAGGTGTGTGTGTGTGTGTGTGTGCGTGGGGACGGGAGTCCGAACTTTTAAGGCGGAGACTTTGCAACCGTCCCGTCTGCAGGCGGGAGTGAAAGAGTCCTTGGACGACCTTGGATCGAGGGGGTGGCTCTTCTCCCCCGCCTGGCTCCAGGGGATGTTCTCTGCAGGATCGGGTGTCGGTTGGCGAGAGGTTAAGAGGAAGCCTGGCGAGCGGAGCGCGGGTTCCTGCGCGGGTCTCGTCCCCCGACGTTGATGGACTTTCTCATCGAATAGCATCTTTTTTTTTTTTTTTGCAGACCCGCGTAGGAACCGCTTAGAGGAAAAAGGCCGGCGGTTGAGAGGAGCCGGGGGATTCTGATTCCGGTGGCGTGAGGCTGGATTAAAAGTTAACCGCCGCCCGACTCCTCGGTTCCGGCGGGCCGGTTGTCAAGGTGATTATCGGATTTTTTTTCGCAGGTTCTCACCCACGGCGACTGCGAGCGGCGGCGAGGAGGGGGAAGTTAGTGAGACGCGACGCCGGCGACGCCGGCGGAAGCAAGAGGGGTTTTAGTGGCGGGCCGGCAGCGGAGGACGTTTACCGGCTGCTGGTTGCGGCGTGCCGTTGTTTTGGGGAGTTCCCTTGTTCCCGAACACGGCATCGAAATCTACCGCCATGGCGGTCTGCTGCAGGGGCTGGCTCTCCAGTCCTGGGAGGGGGGGCAGTTAAAAAAAAAACAAAAATAAAAAGGCCCGTTCGGAGGCGAGAGGGGGGACGACGGCGGCTTCCGGAGGAACAAACATTCACGTCGACGCCTCCCACGGTTAATAATCCCGTCAGATTAGACAGGCGGACATTACGGTCCGTCATGGGCCGCATTGTTGTTGCTTAGTAACTTGGGTTTGGGAGGCGAGCTGCCGGGAATGAAAGGCTCTCGCAGGAGAGCTAAGCCCGTACACCAGGAAATCCACCGGTGCGCCTTTTGTTTCGGCTTTGCTTTCTTTTCTCTCTGCGCCGCAATCCATGCCGGGGGATTAGAGCGCAGCGGCGGCGGCGGCGGCGGTTCGGAGAACGCCTGTCGGAGAAATTTACAAGACAACGGGCCGCCGTTACCATTTATAGACGCGGCGGCGTTACAGCTAACCTTTTCGGGGGGGGGGGAATGAGAGGGATGAAGCTAGTCATTAGCTCCTCTCGGCGCTGACGGCAAACACCCTGCAGCCGACGCTGTGTTTTCCCGTCGCACCGATCGGAACGATGCAGGCGGGTGAGTTCGTCGTGACGCGCCGATTCCAGCCGGTGTCGAGGCAGAAGGCCGCCAACACTTAGCTTGACATTTAGCCTCACGGCGCTAAACGACGACCCGAGCGCCAAAAGCGATACGGATAAGAAGCGGCGTCGGCTTTGCAGACGTTATAAGCTCCGTGGAGGCGGCGGAGAGGAGCACCCACACACTCCCAACTCAGTCGCTTCCCGTAACAAATCTATTACTAATTTGAAACGCCACTCATCTGGGTCACAGACGCTTTTAGCTGTGGATGTTTACTCGCGTGTTCTTTGTGTTATTTCAGAAGGAGCGCGGCGGGGATAATTATCTCGGCTCCCCGTGTCGGAGCCCGCCGATCGCGGCGAGGGCGCCGACGTCTAAAGCCGAGCCGATGAGGAGCGGCGTCTCCGGCCTGGATCGCGCGGCCCGGCCGGACTCCCTTCTAAGTGGCTCGGGTTAAATCCCCTGTCAGAAAGCCCGTAATGCTCGGCGCGGGCGCCGCCTCCAGATGCATCTCCGCGCCGCTTTCTGATTTGAGTTAGCTGATAGCGGGGCTGAAATGTCAACTTTTTTTTTTTTTTGTGTAGGGGAGGGAAGGGGGGATAAAACGCCGCCGTGTGAGTGTGTGTGAGTGTGTGTGCCGTTGCTCAGCATTTCTGCGGCAGCCGCATTTTCCACACCGACAAACAGGAAAACGAGGCGAGGGAGTTTGAATCACGGCTGACATTTCCCCCGGCTGCCTTATTGAGCTGTTTGAGCGCCAACATATGGTCACAGGATTGATTACGGCAAAATACTGCCAGTATTTACAATCACAAGACCTGAGAATCAAACTAAGTCTGCTGCGGCTGCGGCGCGGCGAGCCGGCGAGGACACGCAACATTGGCTTCTGGGGGGAAAAAGGGAGGCGTTAATAACCCGCCGCGCGAAAAAAGGGGCGCACCCTCAGGTCTGCCTCGTAAACGCGAGGTCTTCATCCCCGTGCGTGGAAGCGGCGCTCCATCTTTAGCCACGGCCTCTGCGCTTCTTGACGCTTTCGAACAAACCGGCGTTTCCAAAAAAAAAAAAAAAAAAAAAAAAAAAAGGTCATTCTGCGTTCTGATTGGACACGGCAGGAGGCGCTCATCGACTCTTTTCCCCCAGAACCGCAAAACTACAAGCACGAGAGCGATAAAGGTGACGTGTAACTCGTAGTTAGCTTTGCGCCTGTGGCTTTAAGCTAACTCGCTAAGCTAGGAAGTGGAGGAGGACCAAGCAGGTGAGTTCCCCTCTTACCTGGCATGGTGTTTTAAGCGTGTGTGTGTGTGTGTGTGTGTGTGTGTGAGCGACATACCTCCCCAGGCACTGTTGGCGGTGGAGATGGAAGGAGTGCTCTGCACTGCGGGGATGAAGGCCGGCTGAAGGTCAAACAGGTCACTGTTCAGGTTGGGCACACTGAGGGGAGAAAAGGGGGAGGAAGGTGACGGTTTAATGGACGAGGAGATAAATAAAGGCCCGAGAGGAGCGGGAGGGTTGAAAGAGAAAGCGGAGGGACGGGTTGACAAGACGAGAATCAGCCACTAATATTCGATCGATCGTGGGGGCTAACGCTAACGGCGAGGACCAGAGACGGATACTCGCTCCTCCGGGGCGAGCGGGAGGCCGATCGCAGCTGGACCACATGGGGGCGTTTGAGAAGATAATCGTCACCTTTTCAAAGTCCAGAAATGGGATCCCTAGCGTCCGGATCGGGATCCTTTCCCGCCGGAGTATGGATCGACGTGTGGCTAGCTGTCCGGCGCCGCGGCTCGCTTAGCTGGCTAAAGCTAACACGGTTCGAAATTGACGATCACCGAAGCGTGATCGGGCTTAGCGAGAGTGAACCGCCGTTGTGTGAAATCCCTCGCGGCCGCCGAATGTTAGCGCGGGCGTGGAAACATGGCCGCCGCACCTGTTGGCAGAGAGCGTGGAGGTGAACAACTCCGGCGTGGGTGTGATGTGGTTGTTGTTGTTGGCGCTGCCTATGGACTGACTGCTGGGGGAGGCGGAGGGCGGCGTCTGCATGCTGATCTCCTTCAGGCGCTGGTCCTGGGAATAAATAAAAATAAAAATAAAAGATGGAGACATTCACCCAAGGCGGGGGGGAATAAAAGGGAAGGGGTTGCGGTTTAACTGTTTCCTGATTTTTTTTTTGGAGCGAATTCCACGCGGACGACGCCGCAAATACGACTCCGTCCGCTCGAATCGGATCGTTTCGATATTTCCTTTTTTTTTTTTTTTTTTTGTTTTCGCCTGGAAAACAAACACAGACATCCCGACGTGGAGGGGAGGCGGCGCCTTTTGTCTCGGCGAAATGCGGATTGCATCTCTGGAGAGTGTAATGACATGCTTCGGCTGGAAAACACAATTATGTGCTTGGGAGACACGGAGATGTTACGGCGTAGCCATGCGTCTCAATTTGTGTGTGTGTGTGTGTGTGTGTGTGTGTGGGGGGGGTGGGGGGTGTCGAGGAGCGAATTAATGGCGGCGGCTACGCGGCGTGGGTTTCTCAGATATCACCGTGGTCATCGGAAATCAGTAATGGGGAATCGACGCGGAGCCGGACGATTCCGGATGACAGGTTTTAAGGTGACGCAAAAACGCCGCGGAATAAAAGGCGTGGTGTTTAATCCGCATTTCTCCGCTTGTGCGAGAACGCCAACCCGCCGGGTTTGTTTGATCCCGACAAACAAAAGCCGCCTCCATTGATTTCCGGTCTCCTTCCGCTTCACTGGGAGCGGAGGAGGAACGGGGGCCTCCTGGGGGGGAAAAGAAGCTTCCGGCGTACCTGGACGCAACCTCCCCCCCTTCCTCCACATCCTGCCACTGTGTGCAAACGCCAACTGCGGTTTCAGGGCTTTGAGTGCAAGCCGGACAGTCACTCTGTGCGTGTGTGTGTGTGTGTGTGTGGACGTCAGGCACGCGGACAGCTGCGGAGTGTTTGAACGACCCCTGCTAACCTGCTAACCCGCTAACCCCCCCCTCCCTGTTCCTTACTCTGTAATGTTCTCCCCTCACTTTATCTCGCCGACTAAACCCAGAGGTAATCAGCCGACCCTGGCGGAGACAGGGGGCAGCGAGTAAACAGCACCGCTAAAATCCAATCAGCTGAGCACACAAAGACACCCCGAAAACACACACACACACACGGTGCACTTCATCTGGCAGGACGTGCACATGCTTCAAACACACACACACACACTCGGGGATCAACAAAACGAAGAGATACTGGCAGCGCGGGGAGACGTGCGGCGTGTCGGAGCTAGGGTGTTAGCATGGTTTGCGCGCGCACACACACACACACACACACACACTGGCGTTTGTTGGGGCACCTGATCCGTGCCATTCAGTGCCGGAGTGTGTACGAGACGGGACAATTGTAAGATAAGATAAGATGATCCTTTATTGATCACCATTGGGCACGTTTGTTTTTCACAGCAGCGCAACAATAACAGAAAAAAATATGAATACAAACATAAACAGAAGAGTCATTAATTTTAAGAATTATTAAGATTAGATTCCCGACGGCCGTCCTTGCTCGGCGTTACGATTTTATCCCCGATTTTTGAAAACCATCCAACCTTTTCATTTGTTCTTTTTAATGATTCATCGCGTCGTGAATTGATCATCGCAGAAAACAGAAGACCGCTCTGTTGGTGCTCTCGTAACCACGGTAACAAGACCCGCCCCGAGACGTTCGCTTGCGGCGAAACAGGAAGTGACTGGTTTTTTTTTTTCGTTTTTTTTTTTTAGGTAATCTGGCATTTTACGGATGCTCTCATGTAATCCCAAAGTGTGTGGAGTCAAAATAGAAAAATAAAGAAGCCGTACCTTGAGAGCCTGCAATCTGGCCTGCTCCTCCTCCAAGGCCTGCTGCTTCTCCTTCTCGTCCATGCGGGTGAAGGACATGCCGGTGGAGGACAGGGAGGAGACGGCGCTGGACAGCGTGGACGCTCTGAGAGGACGAGTTTGCAAAGTTACGACGCGGAAGAGCGCGATTTCCGATCCCTGCCGGGGAGCCCCGAAGGCCGTGCGCGGGGTCGCGGGGTCGCGCGGTCGCGCCCGCTAACTTCCTAAAACTCGCCGTTCGCCGGCGATGCTAAATCACGCGTGTTAAACAGAGCGGGGATAATAAAACGCCTCTTCTCGTTCATTTTTCCCAGATAATGGAAAAGGCCGGCTGTGTATCACTTATGCTAAACCATACATCCGCACCTCAGTCACTGTCATGTCGTCCGGACGAGATGTGTGTGTGTGACCTTACCGGATGAATTATCTTACGGCCCTTTAAGTAATCACCTGCCAGCCTTCCCTTTCCCCCCGCCGGCCCGACAGCCGCCGCCGCCGCCGCCGCCGCCCGTTTGGATGTGAGCAGAATGAATGGCGGCGGGCGAGATTAGTCAACCTCGCATCCACCTTTGGTTATTCAACATCAGGCGCGCTGTTTCTAATCATAATATTTCCACACAGGTGACACACACACACACACACATCTCAAAGAAATAAATGAAATTTTAGAGAATCAATAGAGTCACGGAGCGCTCCTGATCCACCAATCCCAGCATGGGGATGGTAAAAATGGCGGCCGGGGACAACAATCTCACTCGATTCCACGAAAAAGATTCATCGGTTCTGATTCTTCACCTCTAGAGATCACATGGAACTAGTTAACGAATCGGGCAATCTCGATTAATTAGTTAATTAGTCCCTCGAATAGTTAATTAATCTATCTGTAGGACTGCTGTAACCGGCCGGTGGGGAGCAGAGGCGAGCGAGAAGGCATAGGGGTGAAAAGTCCGTACAAGCTCTTGAAAAGTCCGTCTGATTAATTACTTAATCGACTCTGCATTAATCGTTCCGATTAATTAATCGACCGGGGTTGTTAGCACACGAGCGATTCAGAATTCAAAGATTCCGCTCCTCGGTGGCAGAATACGGTGGCAGAACCGACCGCCATCGAGCCCAGGACGGGGGACGACCGTGCGACAGGAAGGAGGTTCTCCCTTCACTGAAGCACTTCCTGTTTGACGCACCACATCAACGGTAGCGCAGATACCAGTCAGGGTTCCTCTGCAAGGACTCTTACATACATATATATATATATATATTAAAAAAAAAAAAAAAAAAGAAAAAGAATGGATAAGGATGTGATTTTATCGTGGTTGGCAGCAAAAAAAAACCAAAAAAAAAAAAACCATCCGAACACGCAGACGCCGGAGAAACGGCGGCGTTTACCTGGTGTCGGCGTTCAGCTCCTTGGTCTTCTTGCCCTCCAGGGAGGCCAGATGCTGCTCCAGGGCCTCCAGGAGGCTGCTGGGAGCCTGGCGGGGAGCAGAGGGGAGGAAAAATTCAGCAAGTCTGCTCGACTTCTTGAAAAGTCTGTCACACACACACACAAAAAATAAAATAAACTCAAGATCCGCCTACACGTACAGTAACACACACACACACACGCAGCGTCCCCGGGTTAGTCGGTCTCACAGGAAGGTAACAGAGTGCATCGGGCTCTAAGAATAGCCATGGCAACATGCAGCAAACACTCCGAGGAGGGAGAGAACAAAAGACGAGGGTCTGAAACGAGGAGCGAGGGATAAAGGTGAGGAGCCGAGGGAAGGTTCGTGCACTTTTATTTCACTTTTTCCCCGTGAAGACGCCCGTTCTGGGTTTCCGCTCGCGGGCGGGGAGATGCCGCCAGGCCGCTCTGCGAGGAACTTCCCACGCGCGACATCTCGTACCGTCATAAACGCCGGCAGGGGGCGCCGGCGAGCGAGAGGGCGGCCGGGTTTCGCCGCCTGCGAGTCAGCGATCTGGGCTTCTCGGCCCCGACGCCGCCGAGAGCCCAGCGCCGGCTCTGCTCGGCCGGAGGAGGAAATTCTTCCACTGTGAAAATATGACAACGTCATGTCTGCCTCTCCGTCCGCAAGAATGCTGTGTGTGTGTGTGTGTGTGTGTGTGTGTTGTCGGTAGGGTTGCGGGGCGAGCAGGCAAACACACACACACACACACATCTGGGAGTGTTTTTTGGCTAGTGAGGTCTTTGCGGCTGGCGAGACAGCAGGTTCTTGCCAAACGGTTGCCTGGAGAAAAGGGCCTTCTGTATGCCAAGTCAATATTAGCTGTGACAAACACACACACACTCACACACACACACACACACAGGGAGGACGCTCTTCTGCTTTTTGTCTCCCGGTTGCGTCTTTTTTTTTTTTACCAGTCAGTCTCTCCCGTGAAAGCCTGCACGCCGTCGGGTCACCGGCGAGCAAAGCGCCGCCACCGCCGCCGTGCACGTGGAAAGCCGTGGCGTGCATGACAAATATGAAATAAAGAATTTCAAGCGTGGAGCGGCGGCGGCGGTTGGATCCAAGCGAGCGGATCCAAACCGGCGCCGGGCTTCTTCCATGCAGATGGGGGTGGCGGGCGCAGGGGGCGGAGCCTCATTTGCTATTCATGAGCCTCTGTGGCCTTTCAGCCGCTGCAAATCATGAGGGGGGGGGCAAAAACACATGCCGCCAGTGCCGGGGGCAAAAGTGTGTGTGTGTGTGTGTGTGATCACTCATACTTGAGTAAGTATGACGTACATGCAGGGGGCGGAAGGGGGAAGCAACACAGTACGCAACCCACCACCTACAATGTATGATCCTTTTGTTTTCTGCGACGCAGCGGGAGAGAAGAAAACACACTTTAACCAACCGCACTCGGACGCGTCCGGCTCCAACACCACCTTATTTTTCTTCTCTACGGCGCAGCCGAGGTTACGTTCCACTCAGGCTGTGAAAACACTCGTGTGTGTGTGTGTTTTTTTTTTTGTCCTGCGGGCATAAAAACCAGACGTTTCTTTTTTTTTTTTTTTAACTTTTAAACGGCGCTCGGAGAACGCGGCCACGCCGACGCGGACGCCATGTTGGACGGATTATTAGAATACAAACCCCGTCGACGCCGCTGCCCGCTAATCCCCCCGGTTTAGAGGCTTTTCTCCTTTGCTGGATTTTAGCGGGGAAACTAAAAACGGAGGACAAAAAAAAAAAAAAAATCCCCCGGCGTCGGAAAAACATCGTTCCGCCCGATGACCTGGTCGGACCGGCGACAAGATGGTGGTCGGGAGGGGAAAACAAAAGGAGAGGAGAGGGTGGAGTGTGGGTGAGGAAGAAGAAGAGGAAGAAGAAGAAGAGGAGGAGGTTCACGGGTAGTTTCGAGGCGAGGAAATGAGTGAGGGTGAGAAGACGAGCAGCGAGAGAGGGAGGAAGATCAGCGGAGGAGGGTGGGAGGTGAGATGTACACTGACCTGTGAGAGATCGGGGATGTCACCCTGATCTATTCCGACTTGCTGTCGTCAAAACAAAACCAAATTCAACAGAAAACAAAACAAAAAGAAATAAAGGGATAAATAAGAAAGGGGGAAGGGGGGGAGGAAATGGAAAACCAAATAAAAACAAATAAAGGAGGAGGGGGGGAGGGGGTGTTTAAAGAAGGAGAAACAAAAAAAAAAAAGAAAAGATGGGAAAAGAAAAAAAGGGGGAATCATTACTCCATGCAGTGGCAGAGTCAAACATAAACAACAACAACAGAAATAAACGAGGAAAAGTCCCCGGACGAGGCGATTGGCCGGGGCGGGGCGGGACCCCACAGCCACGGACGGACGGATGGACGGATGGACGGATGGATGGATGGATGGATGGATGGACGGATGGATGGATGGATGGATGGATGGATGGATGGATGGATGGATGGATGGATGGATGGATGGATGGATGGAGACGGACACTCATGGGAAAGACGACCACGCCAGGATCATCGCAGACAGGTTACACTGGTGTGTATGTGTGTGTGTGTGTGTGTGTGTGTGTATTCCCTCAGTCCTCACGGAGGAGAATCTCGGCGGTCCTCCTCCAAACACGCCCAAGACGCCAATGTGGCGTCGGCCCGCTATCTGAGGGGGCGGCGGTATCTCCGCGTCCGCCGGGTGCGTCTCGCTCAGGAGGCTTCATTCTACGCGCGTTAACTTTTAATTAAACAGCAATAATTTTATCGAAATGGGGGAGAAAAAAAAAAAAATGCTTTGAAGTCCTAAAACACAGCCAGTCCTCGGCCTCCGGCGTTTCCTGGTTACGTCGCCGCCTCCCGTGAATTTAACGAGACGGTCTTGAACAAATTCCGGGTGGGAACGAGCTAGCGCGAGGAGGCGCTAGCCGCGGAAGACGTCGCCCGCCATGTCGGATCGTGCGACGCTCGCTTTCTTTCGTTTGTTTGTTTGTTTATTGGAAAACTTGCTTGGCTGCCGGGCGCAAGTCAGACTCATCTGAAACATCGGGTTTTGTTACGAGAGGATTCAGGATCTCCTCGACCTCGTAAGCTCTGTGTTAGCATTAGCGCGTGACATGGGTATCTATGTATAGCGTTGTACATGAGCGCCTAAATTTGTGCGGCGTCACGTCGTAGGAATGGAATCCTGGACCGGCTGTAAACCGACGGCTGGTTTTCGGCGGCCGAGGAAAGTTTCAGATGCGGGGGTGGTTGTTTGGTTTTTAAAGGACGGCGGAATAAACAGAAGCTAATTATGAAAGACAAAAGAATTTAGCGGCGCCGGGCGTTCGTGTCGGCGTGTCACGGCGGCCAAAACAAAGGCTGCGGGGGGGGAGGAGGAGGGGGTCTGCGGGCACCGGGCATCCATCTTTGTCAGCGGAGGAGCCGGAGGGAGGGGGAGCTAACAGAGCACCTAAACACATCCTCCATCTTAGCGTTATTTTATTTATATATAAAACTGTGCGCGCGTGTCAGGTGCTGTTATCTTGCAGACACCGTGAGCGCAGTGGGCTGCTTTTTTTTTTTTTTTTTTTTTCCAAGAGGAAAACACTCCTATCAAACTGGCGTCTGTGTGTGTGTTCGTGTGTGTGTGTCAGTGTGTGTGTGTGTGTGTGTGTGTGTGTGTACCTCAGCCACTTTGAGGAACTCTGACAGCTTTGTCATCCTGTAGAGGAATTTCTTGTAGATGTCCAGGGCGTCTTTGCACTGGTTCTTCTTCATGTCAAAGTATTTCTCTGCAGAGACGGGGGGGGGGAGGAGGAGGAGGAGGAGGAGTGTGAGGGAGTGAGACGAGGAGAGGGGGGGGGCAGAAAAAGTAATAATAATAGTGACATTGGAAGAGTGAGAGAGAGGAGGTGTTCAAGGCAGAGCGAGCGAGCGAGCTTGCACAATCAGTGCATGCTTTAGCAGGTACATGGCAGCCTTTGAAAACCTACAGCGCTGCCGTGACAACCAGACCGCGCGTGTGTGTGTGTGTGTGTGTGTGTGTGTGTGTGTGCTTCCCCGGGGTCTGCCACCGTGTTTATGCGATCATATCTGCACTTGTGTTAATCAGCGTTGTTACCCAAGAGGTTGATGACCCCCTCGTTGTAGGCGGCGAACAGCCTGATGGAGTCTTTGAAGAGCAGCATGAAGGCCGAGTTGATCACGCCGTTGGTCAGCTCATTAGGGTTGGCCTGGCGGAGAGGAAACGAGAGCAGACGAGAGGAGACGAGAGGAGAGGGGGAAGAGGTGACGGGAGGCGAGGGGAGGCGTCGGTTTACTTCTGAAGGAGGAAAATAGCCGGCGCTAACGTCTTGATTTTTTTTTGCCGTCAACGGTTTGAGAAGCATCTGAACAAACACGGACGTGCGACGTCAATCATTCATTACCTGCTGCTCTTTATCTCGCGTCGGACGCCGGCGATACTTTTACGAACTCTTAAAAAGTCACGCCTGAAGAAAATGAATAAGTGATCGGACGTCGGCGTTAATGAACGGCGGCCGCCGTGCCTCCTGCATAAATGTGCCCGCGGGTGATTATTGAATAAATCCTAATATCCGCAGCCGCGCAATTAGAAAAATACATCTTGTGACAAAAGCAACGGCAAAAAAAAAAAAACATTTTTTATGATAAAAATGGTGTTTGGCTTCATTGTTATGCGCCCAAGTTTTCGTTTCGCTGCTTTGCTAATTTAGACGTTTCGCCAAACAATTAACAGAGCGTGTTCTCCTACGATAACAAAAAAAAATTTAAAAAAATTAAAAATTAAAAAAACCCAGACGGAGCCGGGGAACTTGAACTTTGGCTCGCTAGCAAAAAAAGAAAAGAAAAAAAAAAAAACAGGTTGAAACCAAATCATCTCACATCTGTCGCCATGACAACCTGAGAGCTCATCAATAAAGATGAGCTGCGGGGTTGGATTTTCCTTCCCCGCAAACTGCTTCTTCTAATTACGTTTGGATTGGAAACGCCAATCGTCAGGCGCGTATGAACACCAACACACACACACACACACACACACACACACACACACCTGGAAATCCAACAGAGCGTCCAGCTGGTTCTGAATTATGGGCAGCGTCTTGATCAGCTTCTCTGTGCTCATGGTGCGCATCACGCCGTCGATCCTGCGCAAACGGAGTGGGAACGAGAAAAAATAAAAATAAAAAAAAAAACAATAGAAACGTTCGTGCGAATCCAGGAAGTTCACAGGACGTGAGCGAGAGCGTAATGAGGAACTACGGGAGGGGGAAGAAAAAGCCGATCTCTCGGGCTGCGCACCTGCGTTCGGGGGAGTCATGACACCATCCTCCGATAACAACAAAAAGGAAAAAAAAAAAAAAAAAACAGACGCCGCTGTCGTCATTTTGGGCGCGTTGTCGTTAGTCGATAGATTAAAAGGGAGCGCCTGACACTCGGGGAGACATTTTTAATGGGCCGCCGCGGCGAGATGAAAAGATTACCCCGGCGCTCCGAGCTGTCAGTCAAATTTTAAAGACACAGCCGGCAGCCGATTTGTTTAGATTAGCATAAAAGCCGGGGGCGGGAGAAGACAGCTAGCATAAATAACGGCGTCTTTTACTTCTCGCGGTGACGGACGGGCACCCGTCCGGAGTTAGCGCCCCCAAAATATATACCAGTTGGTTTCGAATCCCCGCCTGCCTTCCTTCCTTACCCCCTCTTCATCTTGGTGAAATCCACAGCCACCAGCCGGTAGGACATGGCCTTCTCGTTCAGGTAGCGGCTGTATCTCCTGATGAAGGTGGACATGTCGTAGCCTGGGAGACGGGCGAGAACGGGAGGAGACGTGACCGTTGGAATTCCCGGACCAGGTGAAACCGACGGCGTTAACGTTTAAAGAAAAAAAAAAATTAATTTCTCCGTCTCCGGCGTTCTTCTTCTTCTTCTTCTTCTTCTTCCGGCTTTTCCCGCCAGGTGTCGCCACAGCAAATCCACTTTCTCCATCTAACCCTATTCTCTGGATCTTCTTCTCTCACACCAACTACCTTCATATCCTCTCTCACTACGTCCATAAACCTGCTCTTTGGTCTTCCTCCAGACCTCCTGCCTGGCAGCTCCAATTCCAGCATCCGTCTACCAATATATTCTCTATCCCTCCTCTGAACATGACCGAACCATCTCAGTCTGGCTTCTCTGACCTTCTCTCCAAAACATCGAACATGTGCTGTTCCTCTGATGGACTCATTCCTGATCCTCTCCATCCTGGTCACTCCCAAAGAGAACCTCAACATCTTCATCTCTGCAACCTCCAGTTCTGCCTGCTGTCTTTTGGTCATTGTAACTGTTTCTAGAGCATACAAGTCACTGGTCTCACCACTGTCTTGTACACCTTTCCTTTTATTCTGGCTGAAAGTCTTCTATCCCTTTGTACCCCTGACACTTTTCTCCACCCATTCCAACCTGCTTGGACCCGTCTCTTCACCTCTTTTCCGCACTCTCCGTTGCTCTGGACTGTTGACCCTAAGTACCTGAAATCCTCCAGCTTCTTGATCTCCACTCCCTGTAGCCTCACCCGAGTTCCTCTCGTTCACACACATATATTCTGTCTTGCTGCGACTAACTTTCATTCCTCTCCTTTCCAGAGCATACCTCCACCTCTCTGGATGTTCCTCTACCTGTTATCTGCTCTCACTACAGATCACAATGTCATCCGCAAACAACGTCTCCGGCGTTCCAATTTTTTAATTTCCTGATGGAAACGGGGGGAAAAAAAAACGCACCACTTCCGTTGGACTTGACAAAGTTTCTGTGGTCTCGTTCTGGAGCTTTGCGCTCGGCTAATGTCGACGTCGCAAAGAAGCGACCGAGGTCTTGTCGTTCCTTCCCTCCGACGGGCCGGGGATTGAAAGTTAACCCTCCCCGGACCTTCTGTGATTAGATGAGTGGAAGCAGCTCGGGAGGTGAGGAAGTGGAAACAGGAACCGGCGTCGGAGGGGAATAAGTGGGTCAAAGAGCGGCGGCGAATATCAGTTTTGTATTTTTAACCGCCGACCTTCTTGTGGGTTTTTCGTCAACGGTATTCACAAAAAAAAAAAAAAAAAAGGGGCTGGGAGAAAATAAATAAGTGACGGGATGACAGGATTACCGCTTGTTTCTCGGAGAGAAAAAAAAAAAAAACACCAAAATGTAGCGGAAACAGGAAAAAAAGATAGGCTTTACCTTGCAGGGCTCCTTTGTCCAGGAAGTTGTTCAGGTTGAACAAGGTGTTCCTGGAGGCCAGGTACTGGATGAAACGCTGTCAGAGGAGGAGAAAACAAAACAAAATAAAGCAGGACGTCAAAGGACCGGAAAGACGCCGCCGCCGCCGCCGCACACGAGCTCGGCCGTGCAGCCGGTTCGGGTCAGGTGAGCTTCCGCCTTCCACCTCGGAGGGCCGAACGCCGTCGCGGTTAATAGTTAATGTGATATTTCAGCGAAGAGACAGACTGGACAGGAGCGTCATTAAATAATTATAACCGGCTACCTTCAATATCCTCCTCCGCCTGGAACGCGGGGACCATCTTTCGGTTCAGTCCGTCGGACAAAGTAGGAGTCCGACTCCTCGCCATTCCGTGCAAACGATCGCTGGGAAACCGGGTCACGGATGTCGGAAAACGGACGCGTTTAAAACGTAAAGAGGCAACAATTATTCGCTGTCCGTTTCTCAGAACTTGCATCGACTCTGACGGAGACCAAGGTCTTCTTCAGGCTGCTGTCTCATCTCAGCCATGATGCCTTCATGAGATTAGCTTCTTCCTGCAGAGACGGGAGCTCTAGAACCATTTGGACCTCAGAGAACCATTTGAGCTCCAACCTAAAGTGGCAGGGTCTCTTTACGGTTCTGCCGTTACTCCAAGGTAACGTTTGGTGCTTGGTGGAACTCATAATCCATGCCCGTGACCAGCGAGTCGCTCCAGACTGACTTTTAGCGTGTTCAAAAACCGTCGCCGTCGCCGATCGGCTGTTTTCTTGCACCACGACGGACAGAAGCAAAGAAAAGAGGTCCGGACTCCCCTGGCCTGCTGCGCCCAGGAGGAGTTTCCGGAGTTTGCACATTTTGGCAAGAATAAGAGCGGCGCTCGCTCTCCATGTTGTCCCTGTCGTTCCCCTTCTTCTTCTTCAAACCTCACCGTCCGCGGGAAAGTAAAACGACATGTTAAGAGTCGTAGCGTTGTTCTTTCACCCTCCCGCCTCGGACCGAAGAGGCGAGAGATGATCTCTCTTCGTGTCTCTTCGGGCCAAAAATCCATTTTTAATGACGAAAATAAAGCGCGGCGTGAATTAGCTGAATGATATTCAGAATCTTCTACCAATCCGCCGCGCTACCTTTTATTTTTCTTTAATCTCATTACTTTCCACCGCTGGGTCGGACAGAAACCCCTCCATCTCTTGTGATTTGCGTTTTTACCCCGCGTTGGACGCAAATTCGCACGAGGTGTTTCCGATCTCCTGTACACTCGTCATGAACTCCGTGTATTTCTTTCCGAATACACATACAGCGATCCCTCGCTATAACGCGCTTTACTTTTCACGGTTTCGCTACTTCACGGATTTGCATGGTGCATTGTGTTCTGCATTCTGATTGGCTAAAAAGTCACTCCGCTTCTTCTCTACCTGTGCGTCAATAAGGTTGCAGTTTAATATGTACACGTACGTAAAACAGCTTGCTGAATTTACATGACGTACGTGCAAATTCTCTCGCGATTTCGAGTTTCTCTAAAACCCGTAATGTTGACAAAACGCTCTGGAGCGACAAAAGGGCCCAAAAGGCAGCGGAAGATGCTATCTATGGCAGATAAAGTTAAACTTCTGGACATGCTAAGGGAAGCTAAAAGCTATGCGGCTGTAGGTCGGCATTACGGAATGAATGAATCTTCCCTTCGTTCCATAAAGAAGGAAGAAATAAACATAAGGACGACAGCGGCGATAAGTTTTAATAAGGATGCAAAAAGGGCTGCAACTGTCCGCCATTTTTTTTCATCATCATTTTTAATTTTCTCCCGTTTAATCCAATTACTCGGGTGGCGGTGGGCGGAGCTAATCTCCGCAATTTGAAGCCTTCTGTTCACAATGATGATTAAAATTATCATTTGACAGTACAGAAGTTATTTGTTGACAAAAACGTTTCTAAAGTACAGTACTTTTATTTGTGAAACAAATGATTGAGCCTGTAAAATGGTTTGTTCTTTCTTTTCAATGTATAATAGAGTATTTAATTGTATAATAACTGTAAAAAAAAAGTAAAGGTTTCAACGTTTGCCTATCATGGGTTCTTAGGGATATACTGGATATAGTGGATATACTGTAGATGGAAATATCACCGCAACAAGAAGCGAGGAGAGGAATGGATGACCGTGAGGCTCCACAGCCGGCCTGCTTCCGCACAGGCAGAGTTTAAAACGACTGGAACGGATAAAAGTGGGATGAGGGGGATAAATCTGACCACTGTCTTTGCTGAATGGCTCCGCCTCCACATGAGACCGGCTCAAACCGGCGCCGCAAAACAGGCGGTCTGCACGCGACAAACCCGTCCGGCTTCGGAATACGTTCGAAATAAAGCAATTTTCATCGAAAATCGGAGCATCTTCGTACGCTTTCGTCTGTTTGTGAGCTGATCGGGGAGCGTTCGTATTTTCATCATTTTTATTTTGTTTTCGCTTTTTTTTTTTTAATGACGATCTCGGTCCGACTCGACCGTCCGGCTCCAGACGCAAAGATGATCCAATTACACACGGCGTGGAAAAACTCCGCCGAGTATCTATCGGGATTGAGTTGCGGGTTTGAGAGGCGGGAGCGCCCGCGGCGACTCGGAGACGCCGCGGTCGCCGAGACGAACCCGGCTAAACTTTGTACTTCATAAGCTCTCTTTTCCAGCCTGACGAGAGCGCAAGCTCCTCTACCAGCCTCCGACCGGCGACGACGGCGAGGCGCCGCACAAAACGCAGAGAAATAGATAAAAAGGGAGTAAATCTATAAAGCGGCAGAACCACTAGATGCGGCGAGAACCCTGCTGAGCGCTGGATTATTCAACACGCACGGTTCTGAAGGGGGGGAATTTTTATTTTATTTTTTTTAAACACGATTGGAAGAGGAGACTGGGATTTTTTTTTTTTTTTGGGGGGGTAGAAAAGGTAGGTGAGGAGTTCCAAGCCAACAGAGGAGAGACGGAAAGATGTAAAGAGACACGGGATTCATGTTCGCATATCGGAGAACAACCTCATGTATTATTGATATGTTAAAATCCAGGACGTTCCTCGACTCTCTCAGCCTCGGCAGCTATACATAGACACACACACACACACACACACACACAACATCTTACCCTGTTTCCGTAGTAACCATACCCCACGGCCTAAGCACTGACCTGAAGATCTGGGTTTTTTTTTTCCCCTCCCTCCACTTAGTTAAGTACAGATTTTGCAGCAAGGAGGCGTTTCATTTTCAGGCGGCGGCGTTTTTCGCGATTGTGACTAAAAAAAAATTTTTTAAAAAAAAAAGTATTTGCACGGAAGCGGCTCCGAGGTGGAGCACACCGGGACTCGAGCCAGACCGAGTACTCTGAGGTATCGCCGCAGCACTCTGGGGTCGGCCATTGTTGTTGTGGTCTTCCCACCCACGCATGGCAACGGAGCGCGATCTTGGCGCGCGCGCGCGTTTTCCGAGTGTTGGGTTTTCCCCGTCTCCGTGGAGACCGAGGCGTTTCCAACTCCTTCACCCTCCGGAGCCTGATTCCGACCAAAGTTTTCGTCCCGCGAACGGGGACTCGGCGAAGGTACCCGGACCTGCTGCGCTTCCAGATGATCCACCGGACCTCCCGCTTGCTAACGCGGGGATCAAACCTCAAATCTACCGCCGTCAGACCTTGTCGGGAGTCGACACAGAAAAGCTCCCGTGTCAAGAACATGAAGTTAGCGCCGTCGGACACGTGAAGCGCTTTGTTGGAAGTCCTGTTCCTGCGCCGTTTGGATTTTTTCACCACTGTTCCTTCTCCACACAGAAGCCACCAGAGAAAGGGGGGAAAACACGGCAAAAAATCGGGCCGGAGAAAACTTCAGGACTCTTTCATCTCGGCGTGAAGCCTACTGTGGTGGGGTTGCATAACTGGCGGGCCGTTCCTCCGGCCTGCCGGCGAGCGGACGAGGCCGAGCGTCTCGATGCTGCAGGGAAGGAATCCTTGATCCTGCCAAAGGCCACAGATTCCACCGGCTCACCCTTTCATATCAGCAGATCTTTAAATATCACCGTCTGTTTACGGGAACAAAAGCGCCGACATCTGACAGGGACAAGACCGCTGGCTTCCTCTGCGTCGACCCGTGTGCTCCAACACACACACACACACACACAGACACACACACACACACTCGCGCACAGCCGTCAGAACCCACTGCAAACCCGGTTCCATTGAAGGGTGATGACTCACATGAGAAGAATGAGTCGTGATGGAGCCGGAATGAAGGAAAGCAACTCTTATGCAAGCTGAGAAACACACACACACACACACACACACACACACACACACACACACACACACACACACACACACACACACACACACACACAAGCAAACAGACAGGGATATAAACGTGTGGTAGACACGTGTAAGTTAATCAGATACATGCGAAACAATAACCATACACACTCCGCTGCCTACTAATGGCCTATATATTGCCGAAGACTATCCCTTTCTTTTGTACCCGACACCCACACACCCACACACACACCCACACACACACTCACACACACACACTCGCCTCTTCCTTATCCATCCTGAATAGTGCAGCTCCTCTTACTCAAGCATTTAGCCTCTGAATCCAGTGCGCGCGCACGAGAAAGAATAAACCTTGACAAGAAGGCCTCTGACAATGAGCGGATTAAATAATGCGTCGACATTTTAACATGTATCCCACATCCCACTCGTGGAATGCCTTTGTGTGTGTGTGTGTGTGTGTGTGTGTGTGTGTGTGTGTGTGCGCCTACAAGCTGACGGGGCTAATAGTGTGTGGGAACTCGCTCCCAGGGGAGCGGTTGTGATTTGCCGGCAGATGAGTGAGTCTCTGAGGTCAATGATGCAGCCAGGCAACGTGAGTCATCGTCTGAAACACACGAGTGTGCGCGCGCACACACACACACACACACACACACACACACACACACACACACACACACACACACACACACACACACACACACACACACACACACACACACACACGAGGTACTTATGGCTGTTTGTACAAGCAATGTTCCCCATGTTGAAAGGTGAACACTAAGTCAGGTACATCATTTAGCTTGAAAACTGGATTTAATCAAAAGCTCCTTCCTAACATGAAAGGTGGTGGCAGCGCTGAACACCTATGTGTGTGAGTGTGTGTGTGAGTGTGTGTGTGAGTGTGTGTGTGTGTGTGTGTGTGTGTGGCGAGGCATGACCCAAACACCCTGGCGCTTTAGCAGAAGAAATCCATTTGGTTTTCCATGTTGTGTCAACGCTAATTGAAACAGGCGATCTATTAAAATTTCATTTTAATTATTTACATTTTTTGGCATTTTATTTCTTTTTTTACTTTAAAATCATCAATGATCATATAAATGTACAGACATTATTTTATATGTAATCATCCATACAAAATTAAACAAAGGGGAAAAAATAAGGAGTTTCTAAATTCAATATTGATTGAAAATACTTCTTAAAATACCGTATTTTCACGACCATAAGGCGCACATAAAAGTCAAAGATTTTCTTCAAAATGTGCGGTGCGCCTTGTGTGTGTGTGTGTGTGTGTGTGTTGTTGCAAGGCGGACGTAGTAGAGAACACCATGAGAACGTTAAAGGGGGAAGCGTGGCCGTAGATTGTATATAAAACCCGCGCCCTATCATTTGATACGCCTTATGTGTGTGTTAAATACAATAACGGCACACATAACCCAGATTGCGCCTTTTAGTAAGGTGCGCCTTATGGTCGTGAAAATACGGTATTAAAAGAAAATAGTTTGGCGGGCCGTATAAAAAAGGGTCTGATTTAGAGAAAAAAGGAGCGAAGCTATAAGCCCACGGCAACCCTTTCGGTTTGAAATCGCAGCGATCCCGGCGTCTATCCGCCCGGTGAAGCCTGCGATCCCTTTTTCGGGTTTTTTCAATCCCGATCTAAGAACCGTCCGGCTGGAATTCCCGTTCTTGGAACTTCTCGGCTCCTCCGGGTGGAACCCGCTCAGTTTGCCTTCCAGCAGAAAGCGAGACCCGGCCTTCGGGTCCGAGATAAGAAACGTCCCGATTCTTGAAAACCGCTGCCGTTACGCTTGAGCTGCGCCGCTAGCGGCGTCCAACCGGTCCGGAACGGTAGCTCGGCCCGCTAAAGCGCTCCACGGTTTCTGCTGCAAACGTTCAGACTCGTCCCGATCGGTTACTGGAACCCTCCTCCGACGGGTTCTGGCGAAATACAGCAAAATGAGAGTCCGTTTCCGGCCGACCGGAGTTAACCGACTCGGATGAAACGGAACGGAACGGACGGCGCTGCGGGTTCGGTTTCACCGGCGATCTCGTTCTGCGAAAGAACTAATTGTATTGTTGGAGGCACAATTAGATCCAAGGGCGGCGCCGGCGGAGCTAATTACAGTCGGGCTAATTGGAGGCGGCATCGGAGGAGGGAGGGAAGCAGCTTCTCCCCGGCAGCGGAGGAGGACCTCCGACGTGAAGACCCAGACTCCCCCAGGCGTCACGAGTAACGCGGGAAATGCGTTGTTTTGGCGGCGGCGCTGAGCCGGAACTCGTCCGAACCGAGGAAAACGGGTGACGCGGTAGCGAGTCATTAGCGGCGTCCTGCGTTAGCGAGACGCCGGCGACAAAAAAAAAAACATCTGGCCTGCGACCACAACCGGTTCGCTGGGGAGGGTTTGATAACCGGGTGTCGTAACGGGCAAATATCAGGGGGCCGAGCCTTCCCTGGTGGGTGGACACACACACACACACACACACACACTATCTTTGAGCTGAAAAAGGCTTGATAAAACAAGCTGGGGGAGTGTGTTGCATGTGTGTGTTCACTGCGGGTCACCCTGGAGCTTCGGCTATTTCGATAGGATGTCAGTGTATCAGAGATAAGCACGAGTCTGTCCGGAACACACACACACACACACACACACACACACACACACACACACACACACACACACACACACACACACACACACACACTGGTGCAGACGCAGCTATCTTTCTCAAGACAAGGCGCTGAATTGCAGTCATTCGGGGGAGCTGGACCGGAGCCCCAACTAGACCCCTCAAGTCAAACCCCGAATCCCGCCGCTCCCCAGGTCCTGGTCCGGCCCCCAGGCTGGCGCCGGCGCCGGCGCAGGAGCGAGGACGCGGCGTCCTGGCGTGCGGTTGGTACACGGAGGAAGGACCGCCGGTCCTGACAAGGCCGCTTTTTATCCCCGAAACGGCTCTCGGGAGGTTACAAAACATCCCAAAACCATTTCATGTCGACGTTAATCATCTCCGTTTGCCGGCAGCTGATTGGAAGTGTGTGTGAGCGCGCACGTGTGCGTGCGTGTGTGTGTGTGTGTGTGTCCATGTCCCTGCTCCTCAGATTATCAATGACCCCTATTAGAGCAGAGTGACCTTACACACACATACACACACAAATAACATCCTCCCTGTCGCTACTCCTCCTGACACAGTGCTGCAGTCAGCAGAACCAGACATCCCTTTTCTCTCAGTCTTTCATTTTCTTCAATTTTTTTTCATCACCCCCCCCTCCCCTACACACACACACACACACACACACACACACACACACACAAACACACACCCCTCCTCTCTTCTTGCAGTCTGCCTCCTTCTCCCTGGAAAGGCGTGTGTCTCTTGTAATATCTTTCTCAAGTCATCCCGCACCTGTCATCCTGCCCCCCCCCCAAAAAAATAAAGGGGGGGGGTTGATGAGAGCGATTTGATGATGTCATCGAAAGAAACGGGCCGCTCGCTATCTGGGACGACGGCGGTGGCGACACGGGTTCGGGGTGGTGACAGATGCCCCGACTTCTGGCTGCCGCGGAGGAGCGGGCAAACAATATCGCGTTTGCACACACACACACACACACACACACGGTGTGTCCTGCTGCTCTCAGCATTTCCGTCCACGTCCTCAGTCGTCCCGCCATCAGGAGACACCCAGACACCCGAGGAGACGCGGCGGTCGGCTCGGAGGGAGGCGGCGGTTTTGAAAGAGCCGTCCTCCGGCTATTGTTCTGGGTTTCCTGCCGGGCTGTTTTGGGTCCGTGCCGCTCTGTCCGGTGAAAATGCCTGGAAGCCGAGGGACGATAACGGCTGAGACAACGGCCGGGCCGAGCGTCCGTCCCGGGAGGGTTCGCCGCGATCGTTACCCGGCGTGTTTTGCTACGTTCGCTAACAAACGATGCTGAAAGAAAAGTTCCAAGAACCAAACCGTGGTGCTTCCAGGAAGCAGCCTCTTCCAGGGGAGGTTCGAGAATAAACCACTGAAGGAGAAGATGACAAGGACAACATGGAGAGCGAAGCAAAGATGTTTGTATCTTCCCCCTTGCGCCGTTAGCCGTTAGCCGTTAGCCATTAGCCGTTAGCCGTTAGCTAACTCTACACTCGGACCTCTTCGTGGGTCCGTTTTGTCCCGAGTAAACAGCCGACGGTACTCCCTCGCCACGAGTATCTTGTGAAGGATCTGGACTACAAGTTCCACCGATCGCCGATGCTTATAAGACCAGCTGGGAGGAACGACTCGGCGAGGGAGGAACAAAACTGCGGCGCTGCGTTTATTTGGAGTTTGGAAAATGAAGGGTGGCGAATCCATGCCCGTCGGGTCTGAGCACCGAGGAGCTCCACTGAACGCCACAGGAGGGCTTTCCTACCTGAGGCTGTCAGACTTTTTAATTCCTCTCCCTTCACCTGCAGGGAATCTTAAAATCTTAAAACCTTAAAAAAAAAAAAAAAAAAAACTCATCCACTTACTGTAAATTGTAATAATTTATCTGTATATATGTTCATAACTGTGCAATATTTAAAACAGCTACATGTACAATATTTTTTCATACTCTTGTGCACTCCTTATCTTTCACTTGTTACTTAAGGCACTTTATAGTTTATTTGAATTTCTTATTCTCATTTTTTTTTTTTTTTTTTTTAAATATATAATTTTCTACCATTATTTATTATCGTTGTATTTTTCTTGTAGCTCTTGCACAACAATTTCCTTCGGGATAAATAAAGTTGTTCTTATTCTTATTCCTACCGCGGTGAGACGGCCAGGATAAATGCGGCGCGTGATTTTATAACATTTAATTTTTCTACAGATTGTGGGAATTGTGTTGACAGCCGTGTCTCGGCTCAGGTTCCGACCTCCGGGGTTCACGTCAGGTCAGCCTCGCTGGATAACGTGACGATGCGAGACGATAACGCTCCGTTTGCCGAGCGGTTACACATTAAGCTTTCTGTCCCGGAACATTTTTTTTTTTTTTGTTCCTTTTTCTCAGAAACGACCAAACAAACCCCCTCCCTCCCCGGCAGGGCGCGGCGGCGGCGGCGGCGGCGGCGGCGTCCATCGCTCCCACATTCAGCTCCAGTCAACCGCCACTGCCCTTTTACCGGCGGCGGCGGGGAATGGAGGACGCCGGACAAGCTGGAAGCCGTCAGCTTGTGGACGTGAAAAGGAACGTGCGGTCTATTGACCCCAATTCTGCGGGTCTGTAGTTTCTAATTTTATGGCCGGATCTTTCTTTGGAGAGGAAGGCCAGGTGGGGGACGGGGAGGAGGAGGAGGAGGAGGAGGAGGGACACCTGGCTGCCGAGCCTTTGTCAGCATCGGCCTCCTGACAGGCCTGATGAATGCAGTCTGATCACCACACACACACACACACACACACATAGTGTCGGTGTGTGGGGCGGGACCAAAAACACACACCGGCGTTGTGTGCATTAGCTTTGCTCGTATCAGCACTTTGCCGTTACTGTACATCACGCGGTTTCCGCCGGAGATCCGCGCGGCCGCATTTCAAACCCCCATTGAGCCGGAGTTATTAGTCGCTTTAAGACCCGGCTGTAATTGAAAGACAGCGGTTTTTACATTATTCATTGAGGGTGTTATACGTTTTACGGCACGTTTTTACATTCCCAGTTTATCAGCATAAAGACGCACACAGTATCCCGTGTCTCAATGGTGATGAGTTTCGTCATTATTGCCGCTGTGGAGGATGTCGGCCGCGCAGCTCCAGTCCATAAAAAGCCCCGACTGCAAGCATCTATTTGACGGATCTAAAAACGCGACAAAATAAAAGCTCCGCCGCCATGTGATTTATCCGGTTATTCCCCGGGTGGAGGGAACCCGTCAATCTGGAGCGCGGATCCGCAGCCAGGCCGCCGTGCGCGATATTGATAGTTTCTTAGATACGAGCAAACATCTGGCGTGGGTCCGGCAGATCGTATTTAAAAAAAAATAAAATAAAAAAAATTTGTTGGACACATGGAAGTGGCCTCTGATCAGAGGGATGATTGTATAACTAATTCCTTCACCAATTTTAATATTTAATATTATATTTGCTTTTGCCGTACATCAACCCTCTATAAAATCTGTAATGAAATTGTGGGAAAAAAAAAAAAAAAACTATTTGCAATTCTGGGATTCTGGGAAAGCGACGAGCGCCGGTTTCACCTGCCGCCAGCGGAGGAGCCGCCTGGGCGGGTTGGGTGTTTGCAGGGCGCCGCCTCCTCCGTGGACAGTGACATTTTAAGTCAGGCATCTCTGCGCTTTTGCCCGCTGGGGATTTTTCCCCTTCGGGTCACGGCGTGGCATGTTGACGAGCGTTGCTACTCCGAAAAAAACAAAAAAAAAAAAAACCAGGTTGCGACAGCTAGTTCCCGGTACTTGCGTCAGCCTGGTAAATGGTTTACCATCAGATCGAAGAGTTCCGCGCCGCCCGCTCTTCGCCCTCGCCGACCATCAGAGAACGACAAAACCAAAAACGAGATCCTCTTTCAAAAGCTGAGCGCCACGTATGTAAAACAGCTTGCCAAATTTACATGACGTACGTGCAAATTCTCTTGCAATTTCCAGTTTCTCTAAAACCCATAATGTTGACAAAACGCTCTGGACCGACAAAAGCACCAAAAATAGAAAAACTTCCTGACATGCTAAGGGAAGGTAAAAGCTATGCGGCTGTAGGTCGGCATTACGGAATGAATGAATCTTCCCTTCGTTCCATAAAGAAGGAAGAAATAAACATAAGGACGACAGCAGCGATAAGTTTTAATAAGGATGCAAAAAGGGTTGCAACTGTCCGCCATTTTTTTTCATCGTCATTTTTAATTTTCTCCCGTTTAATCCAATTACTCGGGTCGCGATGGGCGGCGCTAATCTCCGCAATTTGAAGCCTTCTGTTCACAATGATGATTAAAATAATTATTTGACAGTACAGAAGTTATTTGTTGAAAAAAACGTTCTAAAGTGCAGTACTTTTATCTGTGAAACAAATGACTGAGCCTGTAAAATGGTTTGTTCTTTCTTTTCAATGTATAATAGAGTATTTACTTGTATAATAATTGTGAAAAAAAAAAAAAAAGGTTTCTACTTCACGGATTTTGCCTATCACGGGTTCTTTATGAAACGTAACCCCCGCGAAAAATAAGGATATACTGCATTGATTACCCCGACCCTGCGTCAACTTCCTGTGTTACGCCTGTCATTCCCAATGTGGCCACTAGGGGGCCTTTGTTTGAGTGCTCTATAAATAAAATTTAGAACAGCGTCAACACTAAGTAGCTGTGCACGTTATCTGCATCCCCTGTTCGCATCCGTGGCCCGGCGACGCGCCATCTGTTGATCTTAATGTCGAACAGCGGCATGAATAAATAATGGAAACGTGCACGCGAGTTTGTATTTATGAACGTGTGGGACAGCGAGCGTTGAGTCATAATATAACTTATGATGCAGCCTGCACCGACGGGCCCGGGGGGCATTTCTTTATATGTGTGTGTGTGTGTGTGTGTGTGTGTGTGTGTGTGTGTGTGTGTGTGTGCCGCAACAGCCTCCCACCTCGTTGCCGTACATCATGAGGTGGTGCGTGGTGATGAGGGCTTTGAAGACCACCACCCAGCTGGAGTTGGCGGTGCGCTCAAACAGCGTGTCCGCCAGCTGGGGGATGTTCACGTTCATCTCGTTGGTGCAGTGGATCAGATCTGCCGGGGCGAGACAGAGACACACACACACACACACACACACACACAGATGAAATAAAAAGAAAGAAAATGCGCTTTTTCAAACACACGAACGTGAGGAGGCACAGACATGTCAAGGACGTCAGACAAATCCACAGCTACCGTGAAACCCGCTTTCTCCTTTTGAGAATGCTTCTAGTTAGCGCTATGCTAACCCTTATCCCACCTCTCATTCCTCTTGTGATCGATGTGATAGTAGCCACGCGTCTTCGAGCTCTCTCATTGGGCAGGCTCCCGGGGGGGCGGGGCTTAATCTACCGCGGCATCTCACCGGGCATCCACCATTGTTGTGGTCAAACTCATTTTCATCACTATAATCGTTGCCCTCGAAGGATCACGTGTAACTAAATGTGACCAAATGTAACGCAAAAATAAATGTAACTGCTCCTTAACGTTAAATAATCGAATTTGGTACCCGTTCAAACTCAAATTTTGCAGAGATTCTATGCAAATGCATACGTGGCATTTTAGCTTTTAACTCTTGGACAATTTCTTGTTTTTCCGGAAGGCTAACTTTGGCATACTTTGTGTCAAAATGCTCCACTTTTGGTGTCAAAATGCAAACATAGATCGTGCTCTTTGACAACCAGCGCTGCCTCGTAACGCAAAAGACATACCGTTTTTTTCTCCTCGGAGCGCAAACATGTATTGGCCTTCCCGTGTTTCTTGAAACAGCCTTCGGTCTTTTCTCTTCGTGGACATTTAAGGGATCATTAGTATTTCTCAATTCCACTTGTTGAAAATGGCACTGATGTGGATTCACTGCGATCTAATGGCGGGATGCCGTCACTTCGCGGGTCACGTGATCGGCATGAACTGCGGGAAATGTAGTTGTTTATGGTCAATGCACGCGTTGGACTTATTTGAAGACGTTCCCGTGGGCCATATTAAATGAGAAGGCGGCCCACATTTGGCCCGCGGACCTTGAGTTTGACACGTTCTAGCAAATTAAATCTATAATTATATAGCGTCTGCTATTAGCATATTTCCTGTTATTATCTCAGATTTTCTTTGAGCCCGTCGGCGCAGAAGGCCTCCAACATCCAACGGAAAACGTGAGGTTTCCTCAGATCACGTTAAAGAGCGGCGCTCCACGCCTGTCCGACATGAAAAGTGTCATCGGGCGACTGCGATGTTGATAAAAAGATTGATAAAAAGCTGCTTCAAAACTGAACTTCAGCGTCACCTCAGACGCGAGCACAAAAAGAAATTCATCCCCGCTGTAGCTCCAACTAGTAGAACCTTCCTGCTTTTCCACCGTTGCAGGTTCGGTTGTTTTTTGTTTTCCCCACCCGGGAAACTTTTGAGTCGTCTTGCGCTCGAAACGCTCCGCAGTCACTCCTTTTCCTCCACAATAACAGATCGACTTCATCTTATAGATCCGACGGTTGAAAGCAGAAAACAACGGGAATTAACACCTCGCGCTGAGAAGCAGACACCTTCTGCTTTTCTTATTTCATTTTTGTTTTTTTTTTCTCTCCCCAAAACGGAGGACGACTCCAGCCGCCGCAACAAATATCGGTTTGTCTACCGAAGGTCGATAAGAACATTACCCTACTTTTTATTTGACTCGGGGAACATTTTCCTGATGAGTTTTCGGTCTCGATCAATAGTTTCAAGTATTTTCCGCGACTCTCCCTCCCCCTCCTGCGAAGCCCGATTACGTATTCGGTGTAAAATAAGGACCCGAGCCTGGCGAGGGCGCGTCTGCCGCTCGCTTCGGGATCGGACGCGCTCTCCCGTCACTATTTCGTCACCTCCCGGCGCCAAAGGAAAATAAAAACAAGTCCCGCCGGGCCGCGTCGGCTCGCTCTACGCGAGCTACGGCGCCGACCAGAAACTAATGGCTTCTTCCCGCCTCGCCGCAATTACGGCTTAAATGGAGATTGATCGGAAGCGGCCCTCGCCGAGGTTCCCCCCGGCTTATCGTGGAATTCGGGTTTCGCCGCAACTGCGTAATAGACCGCAGCCGTTGGTTGAGAACCCACGCACACCGCTGCGTTCATCTCCGGAAAATGATACGTGAGGGTTTCTTTGTTTATTCCGTCTCTCCGGCGTCCTCCTGTTTGATTCCTTTACCTTCGCTTTCCACCCTGCCCCCTCTCCTCTCCGCACGCTTTGTTCTTCTCCACAGGACGTTACAAGCTGCCGCCTCACACACCTGGTAACTACGGAAACGGCTCCTCATTTAAAACTACTGGAGGACGGCGGCGGCGGCGGCGGCGGCGGCGGCGGCGGCGGCCCATCGGGAGCCTTCATCATCATAATCAGATGCACGGGCATGGGCGCGCGCAGGTGCACGTACCCGTGTTCGCTGTTACTTTCAACCACTTAACGCATTACATCCCGTAAGTATTTGCCCACACACACACACACACACACACACACACACACCATTCCAAAACAAGATCTACTGTAACTGCATCCTTCAGTCGCCATGGCAGCCGGCCTCTGTCTCTTCCCGGATGCCGCGCGCTCTCACACACACACACACATATGAGACGGCGTGCCGTTTAGTCGATGCTAAGTGAGAAGTGCGTCCATCTAGCGGTGTTTGGCGGCGTGAGCGACGGCCAACTCGTGGCCTGCCGGGAGACGTTCCAGCCGCGTGGATTCACGTGCACGTGGAGGAATCTGGGCGGGTTCGCAGCTTTCGCCGTGTTCGCCGCCGTCTTTCACGCCGCTCTCTGCGGCTTTTTCACGCTCCCTCTGCATCCCCGCCCGATATCACTAATGCTAATTAGCCACCAACCCACCGCCCGCGCTGGAAACTGGCATGAAGAGCGACTGGTGTCTTTGTCGACTAATTAGTTTTCCCCGCAAATGCCACGCGGCTCCTCTGTATTCAGACTGTCCGCTCAATCTGCCGTTTTATTTTGACAAAACCCTTAGACTTCCAGCTCCCCTCCACGCCCGCCTGTCCATCCGGCCTTCTTTTTTAGCCGAGCTCATGTTTTTTCATCAGGCCCGGAGTTGTGCGAGAGCGAGAGCTAAGAGCGGGGCTGATTAGGTCTATGGGGATGCGCTGGTGTGTGTGTGTGTGTGTGTGTGTGTGTGTGTGTGGATGATAATGTAAAGGGGGTACACGTGCCGACTTAATCAGCCGAGGTGGGAAGTATTAGATGCCACCGATCCTGAACCGAGGGGGGAGTCAAGTAGAAAAAGCAGGAACAGAAAACATGAGTGACGCTGAACGGCGGGAGGAAGAAGGGGCGGAGCCAGAAAGAAACGCCATATTGAGACATGAGGGTCTCTTGATCCACGCCATTTGCAGGAATCCACATCCGGCTCGTCTCACTTCGTCGCCCCTTGGCGGAGTCTGATGTAAAATTGATAAGTGAATACAGTAAATAAATGGAGAGCGGGGACGATCAGCGGTGCGGCCAGTCTGGACCCGTAATTGACGCCGACGCCGTCGTATGGGAATGAACGGCGGGGCGAGGCTCGTGATTGGTCAGTTTTGGGTACCTGCATTTTTTTCAAAACGGCTCCTAAAGATGAGATCTATCGGACCAAGCGAGGGACGAGTCCGGGACGGACGGTTTCAAGTCACCGTGGCGACCAGAAAGAAAGGAGGCGGAGCTAAAAAAAAAACAGGATTCTCGGGTTCCCGACGGAGAACTGACCCTTGACCTCCTGACCTCCGCGTCTTTTGATTGGACCACGATAGAGCGCCGACCTCCTGGTACCTGGGCTGAAGCTGGAGAAGCACTGCTACATGACAGACTATCTGAAATATTCAGGGTGTGTGTGTGTGTGTGTGTGTGTGTGTGTGTGAGACAGAGAAAGAAAGCAGGTGGTCTAGATCAAGCAGTAGGTGGAGGAGGTGGCAGAAATCGCATCTCGTAAAGCTGGCAACCACCTATCGGTGTCCTCCTCTCTTCATTCCTTCATCCACCAGGAGGTCTCATCTCTCCACAGCAGTTCACACACACACACACACACACACACACACACAATCTTTCATCTCGGTCCTCCTCTCTTCTGCTCAGCACACAAGCGTGTCTTGTATCCCTGACCTGCTTTTGCATCTCTGCCTCCGCTTTTCCCTTTTTTCTTTTCTTTTCCCCGTTAAAACAAGAAGACGCAACTAATTGATCTTCATCAAGGTTTTGGTGGGTTTTTTTTTTTTTTTTTTTGTGTTTTTGTTTTTTTTTTTTAATCCAATGCACATGTTACTATTATTACAATTCTCTAATTAACGGCTCCCACTCCGCAGGGCGAGAATTCTTCTCTTTCTTCGCTCGCTCCAGTTTACTTCCTCCTCTCCGGCCACGCCGGACCGACCGCGACGTCTCGGAGAGAGCGAAACAGAAACGGCCGTGGACGTATTCCTGCTGACCTCCGACACGGAGCTGCAGCCGAAACTGCCTTTCCGCCGTTGCAACATCTGTAATTCTTTGATCGGGGCTGGCGGAAGTTAAATTAACATATTTATCAATATAATATTAGCCCTTCGCTCGCGGCGTGATTTTCTTCCAGCGCACGTACGACTGCAACACCTACGTACGCGGCTGTAAACTCGCAGAATAGCTGTATTCAACGCGTCGAGGCCGTTCTTTGGTAAACGATATGGAGTCGCCATAGCAACATCGTGATCCGATGGCCGTTCCGATCTCCGGCCGGCGTTGACTGAAAACAAAGAAACGAATACAATATGTTGACGATCCCACTCGGGGAGACGTTTCCGAACGAGAGCTTTGCGTCACGTTTGGGGGAAAAAAAGTCAAGGATGGAAGTTTCTGTGTTGGTGAGGAACGAGGGTTCCTTTCCGGACCGATCCGTGAAGGCCAGTGTTTCTCGACGAAGGCGCCGAATGATCAGGAGTATCTCTGAAAACCCGAGCTTTTCATTCATCATCTAGAACTGGGGTGTCAAACGTACGGCCCGCGGGCCAGCGCCGGCCCTCCGAGGAGTCCAATCCGGCCCGTGGAATAAAACTACAATTTGAAAAACACATAAATATCATGAACTATTTTTTTTTTTAAATAAGAATGCATAATCTGCTAGGGGTTGCGCTGCTTTAGTTAGTGTTAGCAACGCGGCTCGACACTGTGTGACTCTTACAGCAGATGGAAGCAATGCAGCTTCCGGGTCTGCAAACAGCATTTTAACTTATTGTTAGAAATGTAAACGCTTTTCCGTCGGACCCGACACACTCATCGGCAAGATGTCGTTGTCAAAAAAGGGAAAAGTGGATGTGGAATGAAGGGCTTTTGTTTGTCGAGGCTAATAAGAAAGCTTGATATGGATGCGGCAATGAGACCCACTACGAATCTCGCGGTGGCGAAAAATACAATAAAATGCACGGAGAACTGAGATTGTGTGGTTGACATTGCACTTTTCTTCATGAACATCGGGTTGTTCATCATATATAAGGATTTTTATAATTTACCTGTTCTTCACACTAAAACAAAGGAATAATTTGGACAAACTTTATGGATATTTTCTGTCCTCTAATACCTGTTTAGCAATTGGAGTTCACGATTCACAAGTCGCTATTTCCAACTTTCCTCACATCCTGACCCGGCGCTGACTCAGCACTTTGCTGTTCGCCGGCTGTTTTATATCAGCGGCTTCCCCCGACCGTTAAACGACTTAAGCCGCGTCCCCTGCAAACCAGAAATGTCCGGGCTTCTCCCAGACGGGCCGTAAGCGCGCAAGCAAATGTCATAATAAGTCGGGCCTGGAATGTTAAACGGCTTTTGACCGGTCAGCTCTCGAGGGGGCCGGCTGTCTCACGCCTTCCTCCGGTGGATTCACAGCGAGGAAAGAGCTGGAGCATCAAACTACCTCCTCCCTGAGAGACCAAACCGTTGCTTTTACATCACGGTGCTACAATCCCATGCTGCTTCGTCACTCGCTGAGCGTTAGATTTCCGTAAACCGGACGGGATATTGTCACGTGTGACCGACCGACCGCAACTTCTGCCGGCGCCGCGTCCGTGTTAAACAAGCAAGGGTTCGCCGAGGCTCTTTTTACGGCGGCGCTCTTTGTTGGAGCGTCTAATGTCTTTTTCAAGGACACTTGGATGGACACTCGAGAACTGGAGGGCCCGAATGCCGGTCATCCGGTTGAAGGACCGGCCGCTCAGACGTCCCGCCGCTCCCCGTTATTCCGCGGGGGCCGGAGATGACGGGGTTTTTAATAACGGGTCCTTCTTCGGCGAGCGAGGGAGCGACCGAGCCTTCAGAATGGGAATGAAGGCGGCGGCCGGCGAAAAGCAGTGTGCGTTATCTGCACCTCGTCTGGCGTGTACAACCCTCTCCCGCTCCTATCTCTTCAAAAGTTTCAACCCCCTTCGTGGCGCTCCTCCTCTTTCTTCGTCTCTAAATTGCATCCGAGAGCAGAATGACAAGAAGTAAGGTTTGGGGTTGTGAGCCGGCGCCACGTGATAAGGAGATCCTCGCTGAGGCCGACCTTTGCACACTCAGCCTCACGCTGTTGAATGCGATAAAGAGCGGGAGGAAGGTGGGGGTTCTTGTTTCGGTCTTTCTGCGGCGCCATATCGATCGGATCGCGGCTGGATGTGATGTCACACAATGCGGCCTTTTCTCAAAGACCCGAGTTGTATTTTTTTTTTTTTTTTCGCCCAAAGGTCGAGTGTCAAGAGAACCCCGATCAACTACGGGCCGGTATTTTCCGAAAAAAATACACGGGGATCCCGTCAATGTCATCGTTCCCCCTTTGTGTTCAGGCTGAAAAGTGTGCGGTCGATACTTTCCAAAGCGCTGATAGACCCGACCGGAGCGAAGGGATGGTCTTTGTTCGGGAAGTGCATTCTTTTATTGTGTTTCTATACAGAAGGTGACTTCTGGGAAGGTTATGCAAAAAGAGCTAACTATAGAACCCGGAGGTCATAGTTTGTTAAAACAATGCCACGGCGCTGCTGTTATTGAAGTACAAACATCAGAAGTGTCTGAGCTCTTAAGTGCTTATGTAACTCCCGGCCTGTCTGGTGTGACGGTTCAGGAGCTCAACAGCCGGTGGGGAAAAGAATTTTAAAAAAAAAAGGTTCTGAAGACGGTTCTTCTGGCCCGGATTCCCCTCGGCCGTCTTCCAGACGTCGGGTCACACCCATCGGACACGAGGTACCGGAACAGAGGACCTCGGCGACTCACAAACAAGCCACGATGTTGGGCGGGACAAGAACCACAGGATGTCTTTTGACCAGAAGTTCTATTGATATTGTGTTCGTCAGGTGTGTTTGAATCCAAATTCAGCTAAAATGGAGCGTTTTAAAACAAAGCCCTTCTATCATCGCTGCTGCTCCGTTCCTAAATCACTGCGGGCCGGCCTCTTCTGTAATAAGATACAGACAGCTGGCTCGCGGGAGGAAACCACCAGGGTTTCCTTTTTCGAAAACGTCTCTGCCGAAAAGCGTTGCCTTCGCAGTCGCGGTGGAGCCTCTGGATGTCGGAGCGTGACGCCACCAGAAAGCTGAGCTTGGACTTTTTTTTTTTTTAGAGTGAATGAAAAGGATTAGCGGTTCTGAAGTTATTCGCAGTTTTTTTTTTTTTGTTTTTTTTTTTTCCCCTCGGACAATTGTTACACTCAGCCAGAGACTGATGTTTGAACCCTACGGCTTCTCTCCGTCCTCCGCCTCCATTTTGTGGGTACTTCTTTGCATTTTCGGGGAGCTCGCAGATGCGTAGCCAAACGCGGCATGGGGAGTCACATGCCTTCTCCGCCACCTTCATGTTTGTTGCAGAACTCAGAAGTGACCTCTGAACTCTGCGCCTCCTTCTGTGCGATGCATAGCTTAGCATGTATGGCCAGATAAAGCATGCATGGGAAGTATACTGCTCAAAAAAATAAAGGGAACACTTGAACAACACAATGTAACTCCAAGTCAATCGCACTTGTGTGAAATCATAGTGTCCACTCAGGAAGCAACACAGATTCATTTTGACTTGTTTTAAGGACATTACATCAAAGTTGGATCAGCCTGGAGTTTGTTTTTACACTTTAATTTTGAGTGTGATTCCTAATCCAGACCTCCATGGGTTGATACAATTGATTTCCATTGATCGTTTTGGTGTGATTTTGTTGTCAGCACATTCAACTGTGTATTTCATAAGAATATTTCATTCATTTAGATCTAGGATGTGTTTTTTAAGTGTTCCCTTTATTTTTTTGAGCAGTGTATGTGGCCACGATGTTTCATGGAGTTCCAAACTAACCTGAGCATGAATGAGTGTTCCTGGAGGTGGCGCAGGTAGAGACAGCATGAACTAACCCTATTTCTAGCCGTGAGACGACTAAAGTGCCGACATGGACGCAATTTTCAAGTCAATAATGTGCTCAAAGTGCAGGGGGTCCTCGAGTTACATCAGATCCTTTTCCGAAAAACCGACGTAAGTCAGAACAACGATAGCCTAAGTCACTTACGTAGCCTAAAACTAGGCCGTAGGGAAAATGACAATGAAATGGAATTAAAATGAGATATATCAAAGCATGCGATGGTATAACGGGACCCGAGCGGCGCCGCCTCGCCCAAACGAACGCCGAGTAATGACGTATCCTTCCGCCGCGCTCACAAACACGCTCCCCTTGCAACATTTAGAATTTAACATCGTGCTGCTTGAAGTCGAAAATGATCTTTTTAAATTATCGATTGGATGACCGCCACCAAGGGGAACCCATTGTTAATCACCTCTTTGGCATTTCTCTCGTCTTTCGCCGTCCGACTTGCGAGCGATTCACGTCACCCGACGCCCCGGCCTCGGGTTAAAGGTTCGGCCTCACCCTTCACATGCGGGTGGAAGAATAATCGCCGTCGGCAACAAAGGCTGCCTTTTTTTTTTTTTTTTTTTTTCCCTTAAAGTCAAATGACAAAGAACTAATTAGCGGTTGCGCGATCGCCGCGGCTGATTAAAACCATCTGAATCAGCAGCGGGGAAAAGAAAAAGCGGAGCGCGCGCTACAGGTTGGACGATGCGGAGGAAAGACGGGAAGGCAGGTGGGATGCCGGTTGAGGAATGGGTGTGTGTGTGTGTGTGTGTGTGTGTTGGGGGAGCTGAGAAAATGGCAGAAAACAGCAGAGAGGATAGAAAAGCAGAACATCACCAGGCTATTAATAGAGTCGCTCTGGTTCTGGAGCTTTAATTCCACCCTTGAGGTCTTAAATGAGAGTGGTTTCTCCCCTCTTTTGTGTCCCTGTCGCTCTCGGTTTCACAGACGCAGGAGTGGAGGCTGAAATCCAAACGGGGGGTCGCCTCCGCTCTCCAGCCGCACCGCTTTAACCGGTCAATTCGGGAAAGCCGGACGAGTGAACCGCCGCGAAATCACCGCCGGGTGTGTGGCGTCGACGCAGGTACAGGGAAGAAGGGAAAAAAAAAAAAAAAAAAAAAAGGAGTCGAACCCCAGCCGGAGGCTCCTGAGAGAACGCGACTAAAAATACCCCGGCGTCGGAGCGGGACGGGAACAGAAGCACAGAATGTTCCCCGACACGTGAAGGCGGCGCCGACGACGCTGCTTCTGAAAGACTCGTGTAAATGAAACGTCGGGTGTTTCCTCCGCGCGACACTCGACCGGGGGCTTCCTCCGGGAGGAGGCCGCTGACGTCCACGACGCGGATTAATACGACGGCTCAGAATAGCACGGGCGCGTAAATCAGGGTAACTTATATCTCGCCGACGCGGTCGGACGCAATTTGGAAGTGTTTTCTCACGCGGGATTCTGCGAAACGACGGGCGTCTGGACGGCACGGAAACTCCACCTGAAGGCGAAGGGGTGGTGAGTGTGTGTTCACTCCATCACCGCACAAGTAGTGCGCAGTCGGCATTACATATTTATAGCGCGAGTGTGTGTGTGTGTGTTTGCGGCTGATTCAATACTCCCACGGAGAGACAAACTCGAGCGCTCTCACGAGAGAGCCCAGAAACACACACTCTCCACGTGCATTCCCTCCGGGCTTCACTTGAAACAAACGTATCCAGACAGTCAGCAATAAGCCTTTTTCCCGCCTGGTCGTCCAAAGCGGGCCTATCTGAGCCCAGCAGCCGGGGAGGGGTCGCCTTGCTCTGTTTAGATAGCGCCGGACACACTTTGCGCCGCCGTCGAGGTGCCGGAATCGATGGGACGCCGATAGCGGGAGGTGCGCCAAACTTTCCGACCGCGCTGGATTTTTTTTTTTTTTTTTTTTTTTTTTACTTCCCGGTGTTTCTGCGACCAGAAGCTACAACCCGCTGCGCATAGTTCTGCCTTTTAACAAACGGGCGATACCGGCCATTTCAGGCACGTTGGGTGGACATTTGCGGACGGCCGCTCCTGGCGAGTTTAAAAAAAAAAAAAGGCATTTCCCGTGGTAGCAGATGACTGACATTTGAGATCCGGCATTGCAAAATTATATGCTTTTGACTGCTTTGGGCTCCGAGACTGCGGAGTTAATATTATCAGGACCGTTTCCGCCTCCCCCCCCCCCGAACGCTCCCGCACCACAGTGGGATTGTGTGTCGACGCAAAAAAAAAAACCATCTGTGAGGACTCGTCCTCTTTTTAAGTTTGTTTATCGCTCGCGAATATGGAGGCCAATAAACTCGGCTAAATGGCTTCTCCTCGGAAAGCGGGGGCTTGAAAGCGCCGCTCGCTCCACCTTTGATTGCCACAGGATGTTATTTACCGTTCTAGCTTGTTTGGTTTTTTTTTTTTTTTTTTCTTCTTGGAACACCTGATGAGAGACGTCTGCAGCTTTTGAAAACTTGGGGCCGATCCAGATCACACAGGACGAGATGAACCGTGAACCCCCGTCTGCTCGGCCACCGACCCGCCTGGCCTCCGACTCCATGCAAGCTGTAGTCCTGACCCGATCCGCCTCGGCCTGGAGGTCAACTTCTACACTCCACCCATCTGTCAGATAGGCCTAACCTAGTTTTTACCTCACGATGGTCCAACATCTCCAGTGTCGACAAAAATGTGGGCCAGTGGTCTCGATCCAGCCGAAGTTGTGCTAACCAGAGTTCAAAAAAATAAAAAAAAAAACAAAACAGATTTGGCCCCTTCGGCCCCTTTTGAGGCACGGGAAAGGCAAATGTGCGACGGTGAAAACTAGATGGTGAGAAGACGAGCGTCCACATCTTGACTTTCTTCATTCCTTCGAGTCACAGAACTTGTATGACCAAAAAAAAAAAAAAAAAAAAAAAAAGAGAGAACTTCGTCGAAACGGGGCTGAACAAATTCTCCAGGCTAATTATAGGTAGTCGACAGATGCACGGCTGATCTTTTATTTGGCAGTGTCCAAATTCCTTCTTCGAGTCAGCCAACAGACATCCTTTTTTTTTTTTTGGAAAGACCCTCTCTGAGGCTTACTGACAAACATCTATCACTATCCATCAACAGAGCCTTCCGGAGGTCGCTAGCTTGATGTCAACGTGCACCAAATTCCAGTGCTATTGCTAATATAAGATATCGTACTACCTGTTGTAGAGCAAAGTATTCAAGTCTGATGATCTAAAAGGAGGAACTAGACTTTCTCTTGGTTGATTTGATGGACAACTTCACGGATATATAGCCATAAATACTTTTGGAGGCTAGAAATACAGGCTTGCGGTCGCAGCTCGACATCGTGACAAACCCGTGAGTTTGGAGGCTCGACTGCAGACAAAAGTCTCCCAAACAAACACCGAGCTCCACCCAGAGAGGTTGTAAAAACACCGCCATTACGGCAACGGAGGCAGATTTCGCCGTCCAACTCCCCGTCAAACGCATGCCAGTTGCCTGGTTTGCTGCCATGACAACAGAGTGCTGGCGAAAGAGGGGTTTGCGGGGGGGGGGGGGGGGGGGGGGGGGGAGGCTAGACTTTAACTCGACTTTAAATGTCACAACTGCTCCGTAACTGCAGAGAGATGGCGAAACAATCAGCGTCTGAACGATGCCAAAGTGGAGGGACGCTGCCTCCGGAGTGTTTTGCATGACAATCACTTAGCCGCCTCACACACACACATAAACACACACCCCTCACCTTGACGACCTGGGAACCGCTCACAGGTGTGTGCCGACACGCGCAGGCTCATTCCAGCCTATTCTAATCACCCCTCATTGATTTTTACGATGATGATTTCCATAAATAGAGCCATTTATGGCGGCTTTCAGAAGCCATGAGAAGGACTCCTCGTATTTGCCGCTGACTCACAAGCCGGGGTTAATTGAGGTGGACAGTCCTAATCATGAAACTAAGCAGCTTTGAAATGGTACTTATTTTCGCTGCTGGTGCATGAATGTCACCGCTGCGCCGGCGAGCGCTACGGCGACGGCGGCAGTGGCAACCCCCCCCCCCCCCCCCCCTTCCTTCCTCTTGCCTCCGGGCTGAGGGCCTGGATGCAAATACGCCGGTGAGATCATTCACGGCGGGCTGTCAGACAGCCGCAGACACCCGCTGAATATTTGTGCCGCGGGAAGAACGAGAGGAAAGTTGTGTTTTTGTGCGGGAGAACGGGAGGCAGCAGCATAACATCATCCCAGATTTGCTTTTCGTCTGTGTGTGTGTGTGTGTGTCAGAGGCAGGTATGCAGCTGTAAAGCACCTGAATGTGCTCACCTCCAAACACAACTGTTAGACCGCCTGGCGTCTGCAGCCCAGAATCACGGCGAATTCTTTTGAAACACATATATTAATGTGTAAAGCGTGCGCGTCTGCACGTCGGCACCGGGCTGGGAGCCAATCAGAAAGCTTTCGCGGTCCTCCACGGAACCGGCTGGGTCTCCATTGCACTTGTCCCCTCAGTTACGGCGTAACATAGTTCCCTGCGTAAATCTTCTGGGGAGGAAAATCGATATTTTTATTCCCGCACCTGTTGAGCGCAGGGGTCTCCGCCGATGAAACACACACTGTGTCAGGTGGAGCTAAAACCCTTTTTGCTCCGGGTAAGACGGCGGGCTCCGTCCCCGAGGGCCTGTGTCATTGCAAAGCGCTTACCGTGACACGGAGTTGAGAGGACGCTCGGCAAATAAAGCCTATTTTCACACTCCGAACGGTCGCAGCACTTAAGCTGAGTATCGGCTGGATAACTGACCGCTTACTAGCGACCCGGTGCTCATTAGCGCGCTAACTAGCTGCATCAGAGGGCTCGTATCTGACCGCCTTCCCCTTCGTCACACGGGAGAGCTTGACCGCTACAGGCTAGCCTTCATTTGATTATTGCATCACGGATAGAAGACGGCGGATGAATATTTGACAACACTGCGCCAAACCGCCGCCGCCGATGGCCTCTCTCTCACGGAGAAATCAATAGCCTGCCATTATTGGGCTCAACGTGGCGTTTCGGCTGCGGAGACGCGGACGATAAATGGCTCGCATCTCAAACTGACAGCATGCCGTAAGTACACACACACACACACACACACACACACGCGCGCATACGCAAATAACGCCACCACACCAGCTCTGAACACGCCCCGATATCAAACAGCACCGCCAAATCCCTCTCCCGCAATACATGTATTGATTACAGAGCTGACTGATAGACCGTGATGGATCGGTACCAGTTGCCATGATACCGATCAAACGCCGATCCGGTCTCCCTGCTTTTCTGCTGAGTTTTATCCCACGCCGCCTGTTAGTTTTCCCTCAAGACGGCCAGGTTCTACTGAGCAGCATTCCACTGCATAAGCACTTTAAACTCAGGCTTTGTTCAGACTGCCAGCCCAAAATCTGTTTTCGTGTGTGTGTGTGTGTGTTTTTCTTTTTGGCATATCTAAATTGCAACCATAAAAATGGCTTGGAACGCCATTCCCCTGGGGATTCCTGCAGATTTGGCTCGGACCTGGAGTTTGTGTCACTGGCTGAGCGAGAGGCGGCGGCGGCGGCGGCGTCCAAGCAGCTGAGCGACGCGGTGGCAAAGCTGGAGCGCGGTTTTGGAGCAACTGAATTTAGATCCCGAGGTCGACACAGACTGGCGGCGCTGACACCAGCATTTTGGAGGTGGTTGGCAAGGAATTTAGATGGAAAGAAGACCTGGAGGATTTCGAAATAAAAAAAGCCCCCCCCAAAAAAAAAATCAAGAAACTACCCAGAACTTCAAAAAACAGAAATAAAAACTCAACTGGAAGAAGCCCAATCATTGCAACGTCGCAAAACAAGTGGCGGGTAGACAGTGCGCCCACCTTCTCCGAACACGGAGTCGTATTAATACTAGATGAAACTCGACGCAGGGACAAAGTTACACTCGGCCTTTGTCACGCGTCGGCGCCGCCGAGCGCCCGCCGTCAAATATAGCTTCTGAGACCCCAAAGAAGAAAAAGACGTTTTTTTTTTTAGGTTCTCCGGCAGCCAGGACTGAATGAGACTGCTGGTCCATGAAGGACGGGGTCACTTTGTGGCAGCTGAGCTCTCAGACCCCCTCCCTTCGTCCAGCTGGCCTCCGTCTGACCCCCTTTCAAACTCAATATATACTTTTGCCACGCGTCACTCTTTTAGGATACTTTACACCACCTGGGGTCTCTGCTGACGTGGGGGTTTGCAACAACCAACACGCAGCGGTAACCGCTCCATGAGGTGAAATCATAGCTTCCCATGTGCCGTAACCTCTGTGTGACATCACACACACACACTTCCCGTGTCCTCACAGCGTCCCCTTCCACGCCCCCACCCCCCCATCGCTGTTCACCTCGCACCGCCGCGGAGCGACAGTGCGCCTCGCTGTGTGACATCACAACACTCCCGACAGGAAGGAGACGGAGACAAACACACATGTATTAGTCACGAGCGCTGCACGGCCCCCCCCCTCGCCGACCCCCGCCTCCCGAAAAAGGAAGTCAGACTCTTCCTCGCGGCCACGAGCTGCTCAGACAGACCTAATTACTCCTTGCTGCACTTTAGTCAAATGAAGCAGGACTGCGTTTCGGGATTCTGCAGGTCATTTACCTGGGAAACAGGTATTTGCTCTGTTTGCTTTCGGCTGATTGTGTGGAATTCCACAGTGCGGGCACACACACACACACACACGGCAAAAGAATTAAAAGGCCAGAAAGGGTTTGAGCAGCGTCTCCTTGAGAACAAGGTGAGCGCGGCATGTCACGTCTGCTCCGCGAGCCCCGTGAGACATCTCCGGCATCCGGAGGTGTGTTTCGGGTGTGTCGGAGCGCCGGGGGTCCCGGACGCCGCTCGGTGTCAACAGATGTGCGAAGAACACTCCGGTTGAAGGGATTATTTTCTCCAGTTCCACAGATGTAGAGCTGAGATGCATTTGAACTACCCCGGTGGAGATTCACATTCGGACAGCGACGCTTTCCCTGCCGCAGCTCATCCTCGTCAGGAGCGGCTTGGAAAGTTAGCGTTAAAGTAACCGTGTCGGTGTAGCCGGCGCCGTCCCCGACATGGACGCCCAAGGCATTTCCTGTAATACGAAGACGGGCGGTATAAATAAAACCCGGTACAGAGACTAAACGTCCTAGTGGCAACATGTTGGAACCGCTGGTATTTTTCAGTTTCTAAATAAAAAGCGATTAGAGCTGGACTTTTCCTTGAGCTATTATTTGACGTCATCTATTTAGGGCCGCCGTCCAGGAGCCCGTCTCAGCAGGGCCACGTGTCAGTTCCACCGAGTCGCCGCCTCAGACCATTTGACACCTGTCATTCATCACGTCATATGGAAACACAATTTTTCACCCTCTCATTCACACGTCACATAAAGACACATAATCATTCAACCTTTCAATCACATAATGTAAACAAAATTATTCCCTCACACGTCAAATGGAGACATGATATCACTGTCTTGCATTCACACATAAAACACACAACTATCCCCCCCCTCTCATTCACACATCATAAAAAGACAAAATCATTCAACCTTTCAATCACGTCTCATATTGATACACAATTATTCACCCTCTCATACACACATCTGGGCAATTTGGGGTCCTAATGAAGGTTTTTCGGACAGTAGGAGGAACCCGTAGGGAACCCACGCAGACGAGGGGAACACAGAAACATGTCGGAATCAAACCGGGAACCTTCTTGCCGAGAAGCGGTGGCGCAAAGCACAGTGCCGCAAACAAAAAAATAGATAACTTCACTTGAAAAGTAAGTAAGACACTAAGAAGACCCGCTCCATCACTCTTGGGTGTTCCGGTTGCCGGGCAACGTCAACTCCTGGGCTAGTTGTGGCGGACGAGATGTTTGTGAAGGGAGAGCAGGAAGAAGGTGCTTCAGCCTGCAGGCGGCCGAGTGTAAAGGAATGTGTGCAAAGCCTTGCACTTGCAAACACACACACACACACACACACACACAGATGTACTCACAGTCCAGGTGTTTCTTCTTGGGTCCGCTGACTTCATGTGTGGTTGCCTTGCACACCGCCTTGCTGATGGCAGAGCCGGTCATGCTGTGCTGAGCCGCTGCGATCCGATCCGTGATAGACTGGCCCGACATGACTCCTTGTCTCTGCGTGGATTTCCCCAAAATTAAAATACAAAAAAAAAAAATAAAAATAGCTCAATGGGGATCCGACCTCACTGTCAAAGAGGCGAGGAGGAGGAGGAGAGAAATATTTTGGATTTCCAGGTGAGTAGAAAAAAAATGTCCAGTCTCTGCAGGGGGGGGAAAAAAAATCTGCTGTTTGATTTAATAAAAAGATTTCCTATCTATCTATCTATCTTTTTATCTATCTATCTATCTATCCGGAAAAGGGGAATTAGCCGTGCTAGTGTGTGTTAGCTAATGTTTCCGTTGCTGTGCCCGGAGCGAGAAATAGTCCCGCTGTGGAATCCGTGAACGCTGGAGATGACTTTATGAACAGAAATAAACATCGCTTAAACCGTCTGGTTTTGTCACCTGGACGCGGTTGTTTCGGGGAGCCCCCCCTGGCGAAAGGGGGGGGGAAAGAAGAGGAGGTGGAGAAGAAGGAGGGGGAAGTTGGAAGAAAAGTAATCCGTGAGGAATCACGGCCGCGGCGGACGCCGATCCTCCGCCGCCTCCCCCCCTCCACCGGACGGAGAACAACCCCCGAGTTCCTCCTCCACGTCAACTTGTTAGCTTCGGCACTTTAGCTTCGCTCGCTGAAGAAGGAGAAAAAGAAGAAAAAGAAGAAGAAGAAACCCTTCCCCGGTCGTGGAAAGTCCTCGGGAACCGAACCGGGCATCGTCCGAACTTTATTTTATTTTCCGGTGGGGCTTGACAGCGACACCGAGGGTAGCTAGCGGGGTGAAGGGGGGTTAGCTAACCTGAGAGGCGGCGGGGAGAGCGGAGCGAGTCCCGGCAGGTTGTGACAGGAGCCGGCGGAGCCGCTAACTTAAAAAAAAAAAAAATGACAGCTCCAGTTGGTCGCTTCCGCGGTCCCCGGGCTCGGTTGGTGCTCTCTCCCGGCTACCGCCTCCACATTATCGGCCGGTGTCTGGAGAATAAACCCCCCCCTCGGCTGGTCCCGTCCCGTCCAGCCGCCTGTCGAGTGTCTCCGGCGGGCTGCTCTCGCTCTGACTGCCTGCTCGCTCCTCGCCGGACAAAATGGCAGCGTAAAAAAATCAGCTGATCTCACAACCGAGGTGCGTTCAAGTGCAACTTCTGCGCTCGGAATTTCCAGACCTCCTTTTTGGGAGAAGCCGTGAAGCTACTTTTCAGCCCGATGGAAGCCGAAAGAACGGTGTGTTAGGTAAATCAATGTATTTATTTGTTTTATCTTTTATTCTTTATTAGTTTTGTTTATTTCTTAATGATCTGTCACTTGATTCCCTTTAATAAAGCGCTTGAACGTCAACGCGCGCCTGTCTTTCCGCGTAATAGCGAAACGTCCGACTACACATGAACGCACCGCCGGTCCGTTAAACACGAAAAACCACCGGAAAAAAAAAAATCCGCGTCCGTTTCCACGCGTGGCGTGTCACAAAAACACGCATGACCCCCCCTCCGTCCCCCCTTTCCACGGGGGAGGGGTGGTGGGCGTGGACGGGTTCGCCCCTCCAACGCCGCCGTGTCCTCATTTGACTCCTGTGGATGTGGAACACGGTGTGCTGAACGGGGGTGCGTGGCGTGGCGTGGCGTGGCGTGACGTGACGTTGCGTGGCGTCACGACGCCTTTGCACGGTTATTCCACGCGTGGATGCATCCTAGCGTGGACGCGCAGCTGCTTCTTTTGGTTTGTAGAAATATCCGGGTCACGCACACGCACACGCACGACATCCACGAGTGTGAACAGTAAATTAATTTAAAATAAAAAACACGTGTTTTTTTTTCGTAATCGTTTGCAGAATCAGCTTTATCGATCCCCAAGAGGGAAATTACTTTTTGTAGAAAGCAGCTCCTGCTACAGAGTAAAGTGGGGAATAGAAGTGGATATCAAACTAAAGATAAAGACTAAAATAGCGATTAATATAAAAAAAACAACCAGCAAAGACAGAGATAAAAATACATGTAAAAATATATGTAACGTATATGCATGTGTATTAAGAAGTATATGTATATGATGACATGTATATAAATGAGGGTTGTTGCACAGAAAACAATGGAACTTTTGCACGATGGAGAATTATTGCACATGACGGCCGACTGACAGAGCAAGTATCTTATCATTATTGTTGTTTTTAATTATTATTATTATTGTTATCATTATTTCATTATTATTATCATCATCAATATATTACTATAATTATTGTTATCGTCATTAACATTATTGTCATTATTGTTATTATAATGATGATGATTATTATTATTATTACATTGCATATTAAAAATACAATAAAATATTGTATTATGCTTATGGATGTCATCACAGCATATTGTTATTTCAGTCCTTTTTCTTTTGGAGCTAATTATATAAGCAACGGGAAATTTACAAAAACTCCTTTTATATATATGTGTGTATGCATCGAGCAATCTAATAAAATAAAGTTAATAAAAGTGCTGTTGTTTTTGTTGTAGCACTGGCACAGACTGGATCTCTAAATAAAAAGCAGACGTGTCGACAGATGTTTGCCTGTGATGGTTTAACACGTCTGTGCAAATGAGCCAAAAGTTAGTCCAGAAAATGTGTGTGTGTGTGTGTGTGTGTGTGTGTGTGTGTCAGCTTCAGACTCACACACACTCCAGGCATGATATGTCTCACAGGGCTGGGAAATACCAAGTCGTCTCTATCCGGGTGACCTCTGACCTCTGACTGCAAGAATGATGGGATATGTCGCCACGGGTGGGCTGAGACAAACAGAGGGGAGCAGGCGTGTGCGTGTGTGTGTGTGTGTGTGTGTGCATGCACTGCATAGATGTATTCAATGTATCTTCATCCTGGTTCTCCTCAAGCAACACTCGCTACTTCATCAATGGATGCAGGAAATGAACCAAACAGAGGACTCTTGCCTGGGGTGAACACACACACACACACACACACACACACACACAGGTGTGTGAATTGCAGGTGAACCTTGAATGCCAACATCACCCCCCCTGTTCCACTTGCCGCGCCGCCACAAGGCACCTCTCCAGACCCCACTGACATGGGGTCTGGTTGCCATCTGCAGGCGGCGGGGCTGAACTCCTGATCTCCATGGCAACTGCATGGATGCAGGCAGCCCCGTCGCCCCTGGCAACAGGCTCCGGACGTCGCCGGGCTCCTATCAGCAGCTGTCAGTCACGGATGAGCCGCCGTCTCGCCCAAGGCCGGCGCGCTCGCGGAGATAGAAATAAATCCATTACTGTGGATGAGAGGGGGCGAGCTCCTCCGTGCACGCCGCCGGGCGGCCGGGAGCCGCATTTCAACCGCCGTGTTACAACGGCATACCTGGGATGTCAGGGGAGATCATTTTCCTCCAGATTACCATGGTTACGACTGAGCGCGGAGCATCGCCGGCCCGCGGTATTGCGGCTCCTCGCCTCACCGAGTCACCTCACGGCGTCGTGAAGACGAGGGTCTCGACACCGTCTCTAATAATCTGAGAATGAGGAAAATAGCATTTTGTCATCACCGACTGTCGAAAAAGGTATTTTGATTCTTTGTTTTGCAAAATGCAAATAAGAAGATTTGCGTTACAGCAGCCGGCTGTTACTAAAACAAACATTGAGCCGCATAAATAATGGATAAAACTATTCGTTAACTTTGTGCCGCCGCGTCGGAAACCTGTGGGTCTCGGCCACAGCTGGGATGGCGGTAATTAATTGTTAGTATGACTTTAATTACCCATGGAAACAGCAGGGGGTGGAGAGACGGGGGGGGGGGGTGCTCTGACACACTTCTGCAGGAAGTTTGCAAAGTTCCTGTTTGTGGGGGGAGAAAAAAAAATCTCACAAGCAAAATGAGACCACACACACACACACGCACACACACACACACACACACACACGCATTCAGGCAGTCTTCATTCAGATCACTCTGCTGCCCCCTAGTGGCCATATGGTGAAAGTGCATGCAGTCATTTTGCATTTTGCTTCTTTTTTTAAACCTTTTTCCTGCACAGCCAGAAGGTTCTTGGGCCTCCACACACAGTCCAAATAAAATCTGGAGGTTCAGGGTTGTGAATTGTTGTGTTGTTCTATATGTGGCCCTGTGATGGATGGATGGCTTCAAGGATTTAAGACTTTTACTGTCATTACACAGAGTGTTAGCAGCTCTCAGGTTCAGTGGAATTAAAAAACAAAACAACCAGAACAACCTTTTCTGGAATTGCCCCTACATACATCTGAACACAAAGTTCCAAACTAATGATTTGTGAAAATAATTAGCATCAAGAAAAGACGCTTGGATTAAAATAAATTATTAAAAATCTTGGAAACGTTGTGAAATACTGCTGTTTGTAGCAGTAAGAAAGTACCGTCTTATTCATAATAGCTGTCCTGCACATATGTGTGTGTGTGTGTGTGTGTATGTGTGTGTGTGCCTGCATGATTTACAGATCACTAATTCATTTATCAGTGAATTTTTGAACCGTCAGACCGATGGGGTTTAATCTGGCCCCGTTAGAATGCAGAGCAGGATTATTTCAAATCCTACGGATGTCTGACTGCGTATGTTCAAATGTCAAGGTCGGGGAAAGTATGCAGGGAAAAAAAACAGATGATAAACTCACCTTGGGATGGTTACCATGGAGATCTTGAGTATCCTCTATTATCCAGTCAGACGCTCAAACCTGAAAAAGTTACGCTTTGTGAAAACAATAAAAAGATTGTATTGAGCGAATGAGCTGAAAGTGCGGTTCCACCAGAAGGCGGCGCTCTTACCAATTTACCACATTATTTTAATTAAAAATGACATCTACTCATCTTTTAAGACAGATTTATTAGATAAAAAAAAATTCTGCAAACCAGCAGACTATTTTAAATCAATAGGGGTGACTAAGTGAACAGTTGTAATGTTGTAATAAATAGGGAATTAAACTTTTATAATAAAATGTCCCTAATACTCTGTACAGTAGACCCTGCGTAACTTCGCAGAGCTATCATTATTATTTTTTTGTAATTCAGTTCTCACAATTAATCATTCTTTGGCGTTTTTTTCAGCATTTGAATTCTTTTTTTATGTGTTAAAATAACCATTTTTAGCTTAAGAGTGAAGAAACAGTAAACAAATATAGTATATAAACAAAAATTCATTTTATAAAATAATTAAAATGCAGGCTCTCCATTGCTAAACAAAGATACCCAGCATTGCAAGCTCTAGCTCGTACCATTGTATCCACACAAGACCTCATACGGAATAACAACACGCTCTACGATGCCTCCTAAACGTCCAGGATCTACCAAGAAGACGGTTTAAACCCAAAGCATAGCAAGAAGATGAAGACCATGACTGAAAGATGAAGCTTCTCAGTGTGTGAAATCACCACAACTAGTTTCGGCACAGCAAAGTCATTTCAATGGTGAGTATTTTAATAGTAATAATAACAATAATAGTAGTTGATTTATTGTGGATTATTATTATTATTATTATTAAGTTTCAGCACAGCAAACTAGTTTCAGTGGTGAGTATTTCCATAATAACAATAATAATAATTTTGGATTTACTGTGGATTACTAATTAATGATTATTGTTATTTTATTATTATTATTATTATTATTATTAGGTTTTGGAACAGCAAAGCAGTTTCAATAGTGCATATTTTAATAATAATAATAATAGTAATAATTATTATTATTGTTATTATTATTATTATTATTATTATTACGTTTTGGCACAGCAAAGTCTTTTCAATAGTGAGTATTATAATAATAATAATAACATTATGATAATAATAACAATATTTTTTGATTAACTGTGAATTATCATTAAATGTATTTTTTCAATTATTATCAGGTTTATTATTTATTATTATTAGTTTCAATGGTGTGTATTTTTATATGATAATAGTTTTGGATTTATTGTTGATTCTTGTGAAATTGTTATCAATATTATTAAGTTTCAGCACGCAAAGTAGTTCCAGTAGCATTTTAATTTTAATCATATCAATCTTAATAATATTCTAATAATAATGATAATAATAATAATAATAACAACAATAATTGTGCATTTATTGTTGACTCATGAAATTATTATTTTTAAGTTTCTGCACAGCAAAGCAGTTTCAATTGTGTGTTTTTTTATGTTTATTGTTAGTTAAAATTATGTAAAATGTTGAGTGTACTGTCCAAGAGTGTGGGAAGCGTAATATAAACGGTGGTGGGTTGATAGCAATTTGCAGGAGGTTCGTCGAGGATTATTATATCTGTAAATACCATCAAAATGATCACGTCTCTATTAAACAGAAATTTACTTTTTGTCTTGGAACGAACGGCAGGAAGTCAGAGATAATTATGGGAAACACAACAGAGGAACCTGGACATTTCCAAGACAACAGGCCTCCAATAAACATGTAAAAGATGGAGGGGATGCAACGCACGTAGCCTCCTGTTAGCCAGAGGGCGCTGGTCGTCATGGCAACCAGGTCATTTATTTCTTTAAATATTAAGGCCGTCTTGTAACATCTGAAAAAAAAAAGTGTTTATATTCTTGTCGCTCTTTGTGCACACGCAAGTAAAAGCACACCGAGGGAAAACAGCATTTTTGTTGTTTTTTTTCTCATAAATACAAGAAGTACATAGACATTCAGTATTTTCCTTAAAATCAAACTTCAACCCAACATCTTTTTTTTCGGGATTCCCAATGTTTTGTTGCACCCAGAAATGTAATTTCTCTTCAGTTGTGAACTGATTTAAAAAAAAAAAAAAAATTGCAACATATATTTTGTTTATACATAACAAAAAGTCAAAAAAAAAAACAATAAACAATAAAACATTTGCCGAATCAATTCTTTACTGTAGGGAAAAGTATTTCTTGCCGACCCCTGGCGTAAGATGCAAAACAATATAGTACTAGGTGGAGTATTAAGGTAGATCGTGGTACTTTTAGATACTTTCGTTGTATTTCAAACGCCACGGCGACGGATATCTTTATCTTTTTTTCCCTCGAGTAAAGTCATGTGACCCCATCCCGCACCCCTCTGGGTGAGAATGGTTTGATCCGGGACGCCCGACGGCTTCAATCAGCACATTTTTACTCAACAAACATTAAGCTACTACAACTTTATTATGATATTATTATCATATTAAATACCCTCTTGCATGAAATTAGCGTATAAACAAAAAAAAATTTTTTTTGTTGTTTTTTTTTTTTTTTTTTAGTTTTTTTTCAAACGGATTCACATTTTCAAACACATCCCTTGCCGTGACGCCACCGGATGGATTATTCATCTCAGCGACCTCCTCCTCGTCCTCCTCAGTCTCTCGGCTCCTCAGTCGTCGGCGGCTCTGGGCTTCAGACCTGGACACCCCGAGCAGCCGTCCATCCGCAGCCTCTTCTCCCTCACGTTGTAGTCGAAGCGGGGAAGCACCAGGACGCCGCCGTCGGCTTCGCTACGGGCGCCGCCGTCGCCGCCGCCAACCGCCTCGGTCTCCTCCTCCAGGGAAATGATGCTCCTCACCAAGCAGGAGATGGCGGCGTCAATGTTGGTGTTGTCCTGGAGGGGGAAGACGGCGAGAAGTCTATGCCGATGCACTTAGAAGACGAAGAAAACTGAGACGGCCTATGATCGGACCGGAAGAGACGGTCAGAGTAGCGTCTGACTCTGTGGCTTTTTAGCTAAAGATCGGCAGATGATGAATTTCTGGTGTTTTCCTCTTATTTTCTTATTTCCTCTTATTTTTTGGACAACTCACAGTCTTTTCTAAGCTTGGGGGGGTCTCTGTTCACAATTTCATCTTATTCCATGGTTATTACACATTTATTACATGTTATTACACATTACAAATTCGTCACGGTCTCTTGAATTGTTCCTTCGTGAAATTCTGCCGGTGAAATACGAGACGGTAGCGGTCAGAGCGGAGAACGCCTGGAACTCCGCCTACCTTGGCCGAAGTCTCGAACCAGCTGACGAAGCCGTAGTCCCTGGAGAAGGTTTCCAACTTGGGCAGCTTTGGGCACAAACCGTGGCGCCGCTGGTCACACTTGTTAGCCAGTAGGACGGCGGGGACGGGCCTGCCGTTGCTCAGGGCGACCTGGACGCGACGAGAAGCAGCGGGATGAGGAGGCGCAAGGCGTATCGCTCACCTTCTGCCTTCTTCTAAACCAGGGGTGTCAAACATACGGCCCGCGGGCCGGAACCGGCCCGCCAGGGAGTTCAACCAGACCCGCAGGATAATTTGAAAGTGAAAAAATGCATAAAAGACAAGGATTTAATTTTTTTGATTAAATGCAATTTGAGAATTTTCCGCACTAGTTTGGTCAGCGTAGACGACAGTCCGCATCACTGAGACGGACCAATCAGCAGACGTTATCAACGCACCACCTGCTGCTTGTTATGACGTTGTTTCTACCCTGTTCTCCACCTCCTGCTACACCCTCATTAGCCAAAATGTCGTTATCAAAACAGAGAAAAGTAGTTAAAGAGTGTCGAATTTTCAAAGAAAATTTGACGACGTCTTATTTATTTACGGAGACGCACGGGAAACCTTTGTGCTTGGCGTGTTTGCAACAATTTTCGGTATTGAAGGAATATAATATACGGCGCCGCAACGAGACTCATCACCGCGAAAAATATGACAGCTTGCAAAGAAACTGAGAAGAGATAAGATCGACGAATTGCTGGCGGGTCTGAGGAAACAGCGTCCACTTTCACCTATAGCCGAGAAATCAGCGAAGCAGCGGTAAAAGCCAGCTAGCTAATTGCTAGCGAAAATGTGCAATTTAAAGTTAGTCACCAGCTTCACTACAAACTAGTATGATGGAATTCAATTTTCATGCAACTCCGTACATTTTCAGTATGTGTAGTATGTGTATGCATGTTTTATGGATGAAGTTTACACATTTACAGGACAGGTAAATACTCCAATCCTTACACATTTAATAGCACTCTTTTTAGTTTGTAAGATGTAGGCAGGGATTCAATTTAGATTTCATATGCACATGTGTAAATAGTTTAAAAATCCCTTTCTTTATAAGTCTCATTTAATCTTAAAGTGCATTACTATATTTTTCAATACCAATTACTTGTTTAAGTTTTGTGCCTTTGCAAGATCAGTGGGATCGCATGATCACATGATTGCAATGCAAACATGTGAATGATAAAAGTAAATTACACTTTTGTCTAAGGAAATATGAGGTGTTTCATGAAATGTTTTGTAAAAGGATTGTTCATTAAATTCCAAAATTTTCCTTATGTCCTTATACTTCTTTACACCAAAACAGAGGAAAGACATGATATTTTGGTTATTTATTGCTGAGTATGCTATTATTTTAATGGTCCGGCCCACTTGACATCTACCTAGGCTGTATGTGGCCCGCGATGAGAAATGAGTTTGACACCCCTTTAGAATCTAAAGGGACTCACCTTGGAGTCCAGGTCTCCCTTCCACTTGAGGACAGCCTGAAAGGTGGAGAGTCTAGTCATGTCGAAGACGACCAGAGCTCCGACAGCCTCCCTGTAGTACACCCGGGTCATGTTGCCATATCGCTCCTGACCTTCAGGGAGGGAAGGGAGGGACAGAAATTCCCGACTCAGTGAAGCATACCGTACATTTTGCCAAATGGGACATTCATTCGCCGCATCGCAATCCATCCCTCCAGCGCTTCAAGAGGAATCCCGAGGTGACCCCAGGCCACCTGAGAAGGATGGTTACTCCAGCATGTCCTTGGTCTTCCCCTGGGGACCTCCTCCCAGATGGGAAGCCTCTGAGAGCCGTCCTGACCAGATGTCACCTCGTCTTTCTGGCCGAGCTTCTGACCCTACCACTTGTAGTACAACATTTCGTTCGAGGAGTCTTCTCCTTAGCTTCTTCACCATGACAGACAAATCGGAGTGTGCCTGTAGACCCCCGACCCCACGGTACCCTCACTCGTGAACAAGAACCTAAGGTACTCGGACTTCGCATTGGGTAGGATCTCATCTCCGACCCAGAGAGGACTCATCTCTGACCCTTCACCTCTGACCAGCTGAGGACCACGGCCTGAGAACCTCCTTCCAATGAAGCCACCAGAACCGTATCATCTGCAAAGAGAAAGCCGAGCCGGTAATCTGACGTCCGACGTCCTGCCGTCGCAGGAAAACATGTAGGCAGCTAGCTTGTTTCACAAATCTGAACACTTCCCGATCGCGCTAGCTAGCATTCGTTAGTGTTAGCACCAGCTCTGCAACAACACGCAGCCAAAAAAAGTAATCGGTTATTTTTGCGGCCATGTGAAGAAATCACATGAGATGTTTCTACGCCTTCCATATCTTAACACCGTGAAATGGATTCTTCACGATTTCTACATTTTTAACATTTCGACCAAATTAAGGAAATGGGGCGGTTCATCTTGATCCAACCGGATCGTTCCAGAACGAGGCTCCTAAACAAGGGGGGCGGGTTCTGCTCTGCGGGGTACAAGAACTCCTAAAGCGAAGTACTCAATGTGCATGTGATTACCAATAAAAGGGCTCCGGACTTTCTAGCGCGGTCGCTAGAGGCCGTATCCGGACGCTCAAACCAAAAAACGATCATCACATTTTGGGTTCCTCTCAGGTGAAGTGACCGCTGGACCGTCAGCTGAGCCACATGCCTGTGACGCAACCTGGAAATCTCCTTAATCAGATGTTCTGATCCACACGGAAGGACAGGGAGGGGAAGGAGGGGGGTCACTGGGAGTTAATTACACCTGATGGGCAGTTTATAACAGTGTAATAACACACTCCTTGCTTTATTCATCCAGAAAACCCAGACCTTTTCCGGAATGTTTGCTAATAAACCGGAATTAAAGAGGCTGCACGAGACGCCGGCTAGGAAATGCACCAGAATTGCAAATATTTGAGCACGGAACACATAACAGTGTATGTGTGTGTGTGTGCACGACAGAGCGCATGTGCTTGTGTGTAAATGAATATATAAATAAGTCCCTATCTGGGTAGCTAACGTCCTCCACATGATCCCAATATAGCGGTGAATCAGCAAGTAACAATCAGCCATCTGACCCAACACACACATGCACTCGTGGCCAGTGCACAACGTACTCATTTCAAAAAACCAAGCATACAAGTCTGTCTCAAGAGAGACTCAAGCCGGCACAACCCTGGCCAGCGGCCCGGCGCCGGCAGCGGCCAGCCGTTGTTCCTCCAGACTCCAGAAGGCCGTGTTCTGGATCCCAGAATCCAGGAAAAGCTTCAGCGGCGCGAGAAAGTACCTTGAGGAGGTCGGTTCTTCTTACCCAGAACGGCCTTGTGGGTTCTTTTTACCCAGAATGGCTTCTCGGATGCATTGTCACCGTGACGAGGCACTTCCCCATCAACCGCATGACACCGGCCTACTTCTCCTTTGAGACCCAAAATGTCTGGCTCTGGACCCGGGGCGAGCCACTGAAGGCGACTGGGGACGGATGCAAAACTCCCGCCGCTGCTAAAGCATACATGTCTCCAAATAACAGTCCAATTTTCTTTTCACGGCGCCAAATCACAACCCAGTCATCTGTCACGTCCCACATAGAGCCAACACTCTTTAAGATGATCTACAAGAAACCAAACGTTCCCTCCTTGTTAGCAAGAACTTAGCGTCCACAGCGAGGTAGAAAGCAAGAGTAGGAGGGGTTGGAGGGTCGGGTTCAAATGATATCATCATAATAAGAGCAATAGTGCAAACAATTACATGCTAATAGCTAAAGTTGTAGCTTTAATATTCGTAAAAGGAATAATGAAGGTGACGGACGGCTGTCTGGCTAAATACTTATGCTAGCGACGTGCTAAATGTGAGAACCCAGGGCCCGGCACTATTACCATTGCTAGCATGCTAGCACATTCTGCTAACGGGAGTTGTCGGGCAAATGTCTCGTAAAATTAATGTGATATTTTCACGGTAAAATCTCATTAGGACTGGATGCCATGCAAGTTAGCGTTATAAAATTAGCATGGGGGAGTAAAGTTGGAGGTCTATTATTTAACCCTAGTACAACTTAACCAGAGTTGGCAAAAAGTAAATATAATAACCGAGATTAAAAAATCCTATTCAGCGTTGATTGGAGACAAATGGGTTAAAAACCAGATATGCGGCCAGGCTAATGCTATTTTTTATTGTGAGTGCACGTGTGTGTGTGTGTGTGTGTGTGTGTGTGTGTGTGTGTGTGTGTGTGTGTGTGTGTGTGTGTGTGAGGACACGAACGCCAGGAGGCGACCGCTCCGGTGTGAGGTCATCACCGCCCACTGGTACGACACATCCCGGCAGCTGCAGACAATCGTGGCCGCCGTCGCACAAACACCCCAACGGGTTAACGCCACTGCATGCCTGCGCGTGTGTGTGTGTGTGCGTGTGAGTGTGTGTGTGTGTGCACGAACTTCGTGGATTAAAACAAATGCACCCAGTTACATGGACGGCCTTGCAGGGCAGGGTAGAACCAGCCTTGTGTGTGAATAGAAAGACGGAGTGGGGAAACCACATGTTACCTCTTAGTAGCTTAGGGAGAAGACAAAAAGGGACGGTTTCCATGGCAACACCGAGTTGGGAGAAAATAAATAAAGAGGAGACTTTGTGTTGTGAGTGGATTATAAACTGATTATAAACTCCTCCCTCTGATATTAATCAATATCCTCATCTGCACTTTGATTAATATCAAGTCTGGTCAGATACACAAGTGTGTGTGTGTGCGTATATGAGTGTGTGTGTGTGTGTGTGTGTGCAACCAGATCCTCAAGTTCAAAGTGAACATGTGAGAAAGCACTTTTTAAAAAAGTTGTAGATCAAGAAATACACGAAAGGGATTATGCAAACTGGGAGCACACACACACACACACGCACACACACGCACACACACGCACGCTCGCAGGGGGGGGACGTGTACGCACCGGCTATGTCCCACAGCTGCAGTCTCACCACCGTCTTGTGGTCCCAGTTGAGGATCTTCAGGGCAAAGTCCACCCCGATGGTGGCGCGGTAGTGCTGCGAGAAGACCTGGTGGACGTAGCGCTTGATGATGGAGGTCTTCCCGACGCCCAGGTCTCCGATGACCAGCACCTTCAGCAGCCGCTCCTGCTGCTGCTGCTGCTGCTGCATGGCGCTCCTGGACCTCCTCCTCCACCCTGGACCTCCTCCTCCACCCTGGACCTCCTCCTCTACCCCCGCGGAGAGACGCCGAGGCGACGTCTCCAATTACCGGCTGCGCACTTTTGCAGACGACGTTGTCGTTTACCTTGAAGTGTTCCGGAAAAAAAAACAAAACAAACAGATAAACAAACAAAGTATCGCGATGCTAAAAAGACACGCTGCTTTTCTTTCTATCTTTCTATTTTTCTTTTTTTCTTTCTATCTTTCTATCTTTTTTCTTTCTTTCTTTCTGTGATCGGAAAGTTTGGAGACACGTCGCGGGAGAAGCGGCGTCTGCGCAGTAAGAGTCCGGACAGCCCGCGGTGTGTGTGTGTGCGTGTGTGTGTGTGTGTCTGCTCTTCTGCTATTTGGTCAGCTGCAATATCCGCACACACACACACACACATAAACACACACTGTCAGAGATGTGTGCCAAAGTCGCGCGGTTCACCACGCCCCCAGTAGTGTGTGTGTGTGTGTGTGTGTGTGTGTGTGTGTGTGTGTGTGTGTGTGTGTGTGAAAAGGCGGCGTCACCACTCGTGACGTGGCGACAGCTTAACCGGCTTGTTAACTGTAAATTATAACAGTACTAAATACACACACACACACACACACATACACACACACACCACATATTGCATACATGTATATATATGTGTGTGTGTGTGCGTGTATACATACACACTTATACATATATATATATACGTGTAAAGAATGACGCTGTTCAAGAAATTATTATCAAATTGTAATAAAAAATGTTAATAAACTCGTTCCTTTCTCTGTGGAGAGACACATCTTCATGTTTCCAAATGTTTGGGATCTGCATGCTCTAAGGTTTCTGGGTGGTAAAAACTAAAATATACAGGAATATATTATAAATAGGAAAACATATTTAAGAATGAGGCACTGAGTCAGGTTGTATCTGGTTTTAACTTGGAAAGTTCATGAACTGGTTGTTTGGTGATATTTTTTTTGTTGTTATTTGTAGTAGTAGTTGTTGTTGGGGTATAATTACGAGAAAAATTTTTTTAAGGTACATAAAAAGAATTCAGGTTTCAACATTTTTAGCAATTTTTTAAATTAATTTGATATTTCTAGCTGCAGCCCGCAAAACGTCATGAGCGTAGTTGCTAATATTGTCCAGCAGATGGCGACAAATCTCCGGAAATATCACTTGTGCGTGCGTGTGTGTGTGTGTGTGTGTGTGTGTGTGTGTGTGTGTGTGTGTGTGTGTGTCTACATGATCTTCTATTTTATCCGTGGATTTTCTTTCCATTCTGGTTGTTATTCCTGTCACGGGTGGGGGGTCAGGGGTCAGGGGTCAGGGGTCAGGGGTCAGGTCTTGCTGTCAATCAATCTCATAAATTCTTCTTCAACATGACACACACTGTAAAAATCATATCAGATTTGAGTAATTTCACCTCTGTATGGCTCCTTACAGCACAACTCTGAGGTAGCACTGGGTGAAAGGGCCCAAGGAACCAAACCACAACGATTCTATTTTATATAGATATTATATAAATAATATATATATGTGTGTGTGTGTGTGTGTGTGTTTATATATATATATATATCTATATATAAATTCTAGCAGTATATATATATATATATATATATATATTGTTCCTTCCGCATTCTCCATACATGCAATAATTCCATTGTGTTCTGTGCAATAAGAATAAGAATAAGAATAAGAATAAGAATAAGAATAAGAATAAGAATAAGAATAAGAATACGAATAAGAGCAACTTTATGTATCGCAAAGGAAATTGTTGTGCCAGATTTACAAGTAAAACATAACAATATTAAATAATAGAAATGTATACTACATGTAACCATATATACTTGTATATGTGACATATATCATTACATACCTTAAAGTTCTTCATTTCTTTTGATCTTTACCGTTTCATTTGACTTTTATTCTTATTTTTTTTAGTTTTTATTATTCTTAATTCGCTATTCTTTATTTTCTTACATAATTCTGTTTCAATTCTTTTTGACTTAATGAGCAAGAGCTGCTTTTAATAAAAAGCCATCTATCCATTGGGGATCAATAAAGAATTCTGATGCTGAAGTGATTGGATTGAAGCCCAAGGTTAAATGTGACTTTTGTGGATTTGTGTTGCTTGCGATCCTCACGTCGGCAAGATGAGTGCAGAATAAATGAATGAATGGATGGATTGGTGTTTTAATGTGAGATTCGTGAAGCAAACGAGGCGAAAACGCTTAAAACGGGTCGATAAACGACGCGTAAACAACGTCTCAACAAAAAACTACATTTCCCAGCGTGGCGCTCGCTTCCGGGTCTGCGCTTTGGGGCGTCTGCGCACGTACGGCGCCGTGAGTTTGGAGCGTCGCTCTTCCCGATGCTCGCCAAAACAGCGCCAACAAGAGAGCCGAGATAAAAAAAAAATAAAAATAAAAAACAATGCCCTGGCGCTCCTGTGTCATGTCACAGTAGGTCCTCCGTCCTCCGCTCGGCGTTTCCGTGTCGAAAATGCGGGGTTTCGTCGCGCCTGTTTGTCTCGGGGATTTGCGGTTGCGCGTCTTTGCGGTCCTTTACGGTAATGGTACTGATGCGGGATGAGTCAGGTTGCGTGATGCTGCTGCCGCCGCTGCCATTTCGCCAGCAGTGGAAACACACACACACACACCAGTTTACACAAATGTCACCGCGGGATCCCCCTCTCTGACGGCGAGCATCCGAAACACACAAGATCAGCGGGTTTTTTTTTTGGTTTTGTTGTTGTTGTTTTTTTTTTACGCTCTTCCTGTTTTGTTTTGTTTTGGTTTTGTTTTTGCAGCGGCTCATGATGCGTTCAGGGCCCTGACGTGCGGGAGGCCCGCCGCGGTGGAGGAGGAGGAGGGAGGGGGTGGTGGTGGAGGCGGGGGGGGTCACGGTTATTTTCGCAGGGAGCCCGGTGCCATGGAGCCCGCAGCCCGGCCCTGAGCGCCGCACACGGACGAGGGGGACTGAAAGAGACGGGGTTTGACGTCGCCGCCGCTCCCAGTAGGTCATCCGGGGACGAATCGAGAAACCGGGATGCACGGCGGCAGCAAACGCGAGGATAATATACGTGTGTGTGTGTGTGTTGACCGACCGAGCTACGCGGCCGACCCCCCCCCCGGGGTGGAGGAGGAAGGCCGGGCTGCGAGCACATCCCGGCCGGAGGCCTGAGCGCTGAGACCGGGGTGGCAAATATCGCGATAACTCCGGTGTTTTCTCGCGTGAACTGTTTTTTTTTTTCAAATGTTGAGAATCGATTATTGGAATGGTCGAGTGTGTGTGTGTGTGTGTGTGTGTGTGTGTCTGTGTGTGTATGTTCAGCACATAAAGTACAGCTTGTATGCAGTTTATATTGGGTTAGCTTATCTTTAAGGATCATATGTATTATGTCCAATGCGTGTGTGTGTGTGTGTGTGTGTGTGTGTGTGTGTGTGGTTGGGTGTATTGGATATATAAGACAACTTAAATTTGCACTAGCTTGCAAGACTGAAGGAGCCTTGTGCAATTTGTATGTGTGTGTGTGTGTGTAAACTTCCTGAAGCCACTATGCTTAATGTGAGAGACATTGCATTGACAGGGCTTTGCTATGTGCGAACACAAGTGATAGTAAAGTGTTTGTGTGTGTGTGTGTGTGTGTGTGTGGTTGGGTGTATGATTTGGACATATAAGACAACTTAAATTTGCACTTGCCTGCAAGACTGAAGGAGTCACATGCAATTAGTGTGTGTGTGTGTGTGTGTGTGTGTGTGTGTGTGTGTATAGAATTCCAGCAACATCTCTGCAAAATGTGAGAGTCACTGATTTAGCTTTGCTGTGTGAGAGCACAAGTGAAAGTAAAGCCATTGTGTGTGAATGTGTGTGTGTGTGTGTGTGTGTGTGTGTATTAAATTCTAGCAGCATCTCTGTTCAGTGTTAGAGACACTGAGTGGGCTTTGCTGTGTGCAGACACAAGTGAACGTATAACAGTTGTGTGTGTGTGTGTGTGTGCGTGTGTTTGTTTGAACACAGGAGTTAACTTAGATGAAATTTGCATTGTCTCTCAGGGCTAAAGGTGGTCATATGCTTTTTGACAAATGTGTGGACGTGTGTTTGTGTTTGTGTGTGTGTGTGTGTGTGTGTGCAAACACAAGTGAACAGTAAAAACTGTCGCGTGTGTGTGTGTGTGTGTGTATGGACACAAGAGTCAACTGATATTTTAGCCTTTTGGGGCTAACAGGGGTCTTAGGCATTTGGCAAATGTGTTTGTGTGTGTGTGCGTGTGTGTGCGTGTGAGTGTGTGCAGGTGCATGCGCGCCTGCACTCACACACATTTCACTTCACAGAGTTTAAACCGGACTTTTCATTTAAGCCGCTAATTTTGCAGCATATTAGCCGTCTCATTGGGATCCTGTACAGGAGGTCATGCAGTGGGTGACCTCTCACCCCCCCGACTCGCCGCCCGCCGCTAATCCAGAAAGGAGCCGCGTTAAAACCCAAACTCTGGCTTTGTCGGGCAGAACGGCCGCCTGAGAGGATTGTCGCCTCCCGTCCCGTGGTCGTCGCGGAGCGTGTAGCAGAAGAAAAAAAAAGTGACAGCATGCCATTGTGACTCCTCCTGTTGTCTATAGTAAATAAAAGTAATAATAAATGGTTATTAATAATTATATTAAATTATATTATATTATATTAGAAATATTTGGGGCTAATAAATAATGATTTAATATTATAGATTCAAAAGTATCATTATGTCATGAAACCTGCTCCCATTGTCTAAGATAAATAAAAATAACAAATAATTGTTGTAATAATATTATATTCAATTATATTATATTATAAATATTTATAAATAATAATTACTTATTGTAAATTCTAAATTATTTCTATTATTATTATATTATTATTGATAATTGCTAATGATTATAATAGTATTTTACTATATCATAGTATATTGTATAGAAAAATTATAAATAATTGATAATAATTTATTATTATAGATTCAAAAGTATTATTATATTTTAAAACCTTTTCCCATCGTCTATAGTAAATGATTATAATAATTATATGAAATTATATTATATCATAAGAATTCATAAATAATAATTAATTATTATAAATTTTAAATTGTTATTACTGTAAATGTATTACAAAAACTTCTGCTGTTGTCTATAATAAATAATCATAAAAATAAATTATTATTATTATTATATCATGTGCATTTTAAAATATTATATAATAAATATTTAGAAATAATAAATAATAATACATTATTATAAATTCTAAATAATTATTATTATAAAACCTGCACCCGTTGTCTCAGTGCTACTTTACGACAGGCCTCCTGGACAGTGAAAATATCATCATTTTTTTTTATTTCATTTTCAAAAATTGTGAATTGTGACTTCCTGTTCAATTTCCGAATTGTCTGTACTTTGCACGCACCACTGCACTTGCACCTACTCTTTGTGAGTGCACATTTTTACCTGCACTGCCAACACCGTCTATATTTAATATTTAAAATATTGTTCACACTGTCCATTCGCTGTCAATACAGATGCACTGCGGACGGCAATTGCACAGGGAAACACGTTTCCAACCTGTTAATATATGGATTCCAAGACGTTCTGTCGTGTATTTTTTATGTACCGTGACTGATATCGTTTAATTCCGGATCCAAAAAAATAAATAAAAGGTTCTGGGCTTTGAGACGAGGTGATAAAGAGTCGACGGAGGAGCGAGAGAGAGGCTCGTAAGGCCGGCGTCACCTGACGGGTTTTAGCCGATCGGCTAATGTGGGCGGATTTCGGGCGAAAGTCTTTCCCTCCCGCCCCCCCGTCGTCTGAATCGGTAGATTATCAACAGCGGAATAAAAGCTTAATTTAATTCGAAACGCCTGATCGCAGAAATGTAAAGATATCCTCCCTCTCTCTCCTGTTTTCCTTCCCTCCCTCCCTCTCTCTCTCTCTTTCGCTCACGGCTACAAAATGCTCACACCTCCACAGACAACAAGACAGACCGGTAGAGCGACAGACAGGCAAACCCGCCGCCATGGACGCGATATGGCTCTACCAGTTCCGGCTGATCGTCATCGGCGACTCCACGGTGGGGAAGTCCTGCCTGATCCGTCGCTTCACCGAGGGCCGCTTCGCCCAGGTGTCCGACCCCACCGTCGGCGTGGACTTCTTCTCCCGGCTGGTGGAGATCGAGCCGGGGAAGCGGATCAAGCTGCAGATCTGGGACACGGCCGGACAGGAACGCTTCAGGTGAGCGCTTCGGGGATGAGCGGATGCAAAGGGACAAGGGAAACGCTCATCCTGATTCGTTGATTTCGGAATAAGCGACGGCGACGCTAAAAAGTCATTGGCTTCCTCACCCGTGCACTCCGTTGTCTATGTTATCCTCGTCGGTCTCGGCCCATTCTCATATTTTGGTTTATTTTACTCATTGCTAACTCCATTGCTATTTGTGGATGTCCTTTGCTATCTTCTTATTGTCTTTCTATTTATATTTACATTCATAGTTATTGACACTATAAAAAGAATTTCTCCTATGGGGATCAATAAACTTCATCTTATCTTATTTTATTCACGTGGCTCAAATGAATGAAGTTCCCAGCTCATTACTGCCCCCTAGTGGTCACAGTAGGTACTGTAAGTATTAATGATAATTTTGATTGATTGATTGATTCATTAATTCAGTATCAATTCTTATCTTACACTCATGGTCGCGGGGATGCCGGAGCCTGTCTTGGCTGACACTTTGGCGAATCGGGGGTTCGAATAGGCCACAATTATTCACCCTCTCATTCATGTTATATAGAAACATGCAAACATTCACCCTCTCATAGGCTTTTTCCCCGCGCCGTCCATAATAAAATAACTATTATTATTATAAAATCACTTATAATTGATCAATCAATCAGATAATTTTTGCAAAAAAGAATTTTTTTGTTGCGTTTTGCATGAGTGAAAGAGCGTGGATAATATTAGGGAACGTCTCCTCCCCGGCTTGTAGAAAGCGGAGGAGGTCCCGACGTGTTCTGTCGTTATTCGGCCCTCCAGGGGCCGCGAGAAGGTGCTGTTATTCAAACGAGTATTTTTTTTGTTGTTGCGATGATTCAAGCCGAAAGGCAAACAAACCCCGAAGCTCCGCCCGGCGGACACACTTCCCCCGCAAACACAACCCGGCGAGTCGCGGCGTCCACGTTCTACCGGAATTTCTCTTCAACGGTTTTGCTGTTTTATGCCTCGCGAGCGCCAAAAGCACGAAAACCTCCTCTGGATCTCTTGGAATAGTCCATTAGCATTAGCAAATTAGCTTAAAAAATTCTTCCAGACAGTGATCCATATCTGGATGCAAACAGGTTAGAAGTGCAAATAAAGAAAGTGCAAACGTCGCCATGGTGACGATGTGTAATAACTAAACGTTTTGTTTTCGGGGTTGAAATCCAGAGAGAGCTTTTCTAACCGGGTTCCTCTAGCCGAACGCCGCCCGTCTCATCTCGCCTTCTCCTCACGACAACATTGATCTCATCTCCGTCGCTCCGGTTTCATCTCCTCGGCCCTACTTTCCATAAATATACGTGTGTGTGCGTGCGTGTGTGTGTGTGTGTGTGTGTGTGTGTGTGTGTAAAATTAACTGAGTCACTTATTTCTCCACCTACTCCTCCCTCTCGCCGTCTCTCCGCCGACTAATCCTCCCCCTCTTCCTCTCCGGGGGGTGCAGCTCCCGTCTTCCTCCAGCCTGTAATTTTCCGTTTTGATCCACCAACGCCGATGATTGTGTGTGTGTGTGTGTGTGTGTGTGTGTGTGCGCACGTGCAAAAGCAGAGCGTGTCTTGCCCCAGTTAAACTGCAGCGCATTAAATAAGACTCAGACTGTGATATTCTACGCGATACCATGTGTTTTTGCAGCATAAATGTTTTTATATCTAATAATAATATAATATATATATATATATATATATATAAATAATATAATAATTCAAATCTTTGAACTTTTTAAGACCTTAAAACACTTTATAGCCTTGACTTTGACACTTATTGTATTTCTTATTCTCCCTCCTTCCTAATATTATTTATTACTGTTATGTTTTACTTGAAACTCTGGCACAATTTCATTCGGGATAAATAAAGTTGTTCTTATTCTTATTATTATTCTTAATAATATTAATAATGATTCATAAATATGTATAATATCAATCTATAATATTTATAATACCTTTTATTATATTTATAATAAAAAATAATATAATATATTCAATTCTATGCATTTTCTAGGGTGGTGACCAATCAGAATGCGTTCTGTATCCTGGCTTATGATTGGCTCAGAGACCGTAGCTTGGCTTCTGGCTTCTGATTGGCTGGGTGACTGGAGAATCGCATTGTGGGTTTCACATCCACATGTGGTCGCTACTCATTTTAGACTGATGAAGATTATAAAGGTTTATAGAAAAGTATATAAAAAGTAAATAAGAGTGTGGGGAAGGTCATTACACTTAAAAAATATATAAATTATAAATATGGTCGCTACTTTGCAGACTTTTTTCAATAAAGGAGGGAAAAGCGGATATGTGTACCTGTGGTAGAACCTCCAATTTGGCCCAATGACGTCTCCTGCAAATCAAAATTATTATTATTATTATTATTATTATTACCATATTTTTCACACTATAAAGGCACACTTTTAAAACCTTATAATCTGGTGCGCCTTATGTATGAATTCTTATCACGCTCACTGACCTCCAGCCAATTCCATGTGATACACTGAGCTTAAAAAAACCTGTCAAAATGTTTAAGCGACAAACGGGATGTTATATTAAAATTTGAATATGGGTTGCAACATGAGACAAAATTAGTTATGTAGAGCTGGAATACAACGTTGTTCCAACCTCACACAATCAGAAAACGCTCCACTTTTTGTTATGGCGTTATGTACTGTGCTTTAACAAAATATTACTGAGGACCCTCAAAAGTGGCAACTGTAAAAAGACTTGCTTAAAAAGCAGAATTTAAAATCAAGGCTATCAGTCAGGCAGTAGATGATGGGAAAAGAAAGAATCCAACATGAATGAAGTGGAGATGAACTGCACCACGTAAAGACGACCAAACAGAGTCAGCAGGGAGAGGGAATATATTGCTAGACGGATGCTGGAATTGGACCAAGGAGATGATTTATGGATGTTGAGGAAGAGGATATGAAGGTAGTTGGTGTGAGAGACGAGGATCCAGAGAATTGGGTTAGATTAGGGCTGACAAACGTACGGCTCGCGGGCCGGTATCGGCTCACCGGGAGTCCCAGCACGGCCCATGAGGGTAGCAGCATCAAAATTGCAAACATCAAGAATAAAATTTTAAAAAATTTAAAAAATTCAAAAAAAAATGATTAAAAAAAGAGAATTATAAATAGAAATTACTGTACACCAGGGGTGTCAAACTAATTTTGGTCCGGGGGGGCAACATCCGGCCTTTTTTGATGTCAAGGAAACAGTGAAATCATTAGCTAGAAGTAACACAAAGTCCAAATTTTTCCTTTTCTTTTATGTAAAGGAGGTAAACAGTTAAATTATAAAAATCTTTATATGTAATGAGTTGCTCCTTTAAAAAAATACATGATGAATTAATATTAAAAATGAATGTTAAAAAAGAATTGATGAAATTACAGCATACGAATATTGTTGTGTTAAAAGAGAAAATCACTGTGGGAAAATTTGCCACTAGAGTTTATCAGAAAATTGATTTGTAGCATGTTTATCATGAGGTATAATGTTTACAAGACTATTCTGGTTATTAAATCAATCTTTTTAATTTTGTAGATGTTTTTTTTTTTGCTATCCTTTTTGTGCATTTTATAGAAATAAGAAAAAATTGTTTTCACAATGTCACCAGATGTTTTTACATCCAAAAAATAACTTTGTTTTTAAATTTTGAAGCAAAAAATACATTGCAAAGTTACTTTTTCATTTTCTTCCTTGCCCGTTTTTTTTTTTTTTTAAACCCACTGTATAAAACCCCCAGATACATGCGAGAAAAAACGCACTTGTTTACTTTTACACTAAAACAAAGAAAAAAAATTGGATTTAGTGGAACTTCTGGGTAATTACGCTACGATATTAGTCCGGATGGAACTGGTCGTGACCACGAGGCGGCGGCGGCGGCGAGTCCGATGCTGAAAGCTGAGGCTGGAAACCTCTCTGGGTGACGCGGGAGAGGAAATCACATTTGTAGAAATAAAATACCGCAAACACTGAGGAACCCTAAATGTTAATGACCATGTTATTACACGTCATTTGTGGTTTGACTTCCTTTTTTTTTGGAAGCACATCATTTATTTGAGTTCCACGAATGACTTCGCAATCGCGTATCCTCCCGTCTAAAGAGCTTGTAATAAACTTGTAATAAACATGTAATAAGCGTGTAATTACCTCCAGGTCCATCACCCGGGCTTACTACCGCAACTCAGTGGGCGGGCTGCTCCTCTTCGACATCACCAACCGCCGCTCCTTCCAGAACGTCCACAACTGGCTGGAGGAGGCCCGCAGCCACGTGCAGCCGCACAGCATCGTCTTCCTGCTGGTCGGACACAAGTGCGACCTGGAGGCGCAGCGGCAGGTCGGCGCCGGCGGGAGTTTTCCTCAGCATTCCGGGAAACGGCGAAAACCCAACCGTCTTGTCTCCACAGGTGACCCGGCAGGAGGCGGAGAAGCTGGCGGGCGCGTACGGGATGCGCTACGTGGAAACGTCGGCGCGCGACGCCATCAACGTGGAGCACGCCTTCACCGAGCTGACGCGGGACATCTTCGCCCTGGTGCGCAGCGGCGACATCACCATCCAGGAGGGCTGGGAGGGCGTGAAGAGCGGCTTCGTCCCCAACGTGGTCCACTCCTCGGAGGAGGTGACCAAGAGCGACCGCCGCTGCCTCTGCTGATGGGCCCGGACGCCGGACGGGAGCGGGCGCCGTTCTTGTTTTCCGTTCTCCCGTCGGACCGGACGTGCAAACGGGCGATTTAACGACGAACTCCCCTGGAGGCGACGGTCGGAGACCCGAGTTTTCGCCACGTCTTACGAAGGCCTTAGAGCGGGGGATCCGTGGCGGCGCCGCATGAACTCCGACTCCCCGGACGTTTTTAAACCCCTCCAGCCTGTCCTCCGATATGCAATCACACGGAAAAAAAAAAAATTCGATGTCCAAGGCGTTTCCCCGTCCCCTCCGGAGCTCGATGGAGGAGTCGCGGAGGTCCGACTCCGGCGAGCCCCGGTGACATTGACTCCGTTTAACTTGTACAGATAATAAGCCCCGCCCCATCCACCAGGACTCGGGACTCCGAGGCGCGAAACCGCCTTTTCCCACGATGCACGCGTCCGAAAACAGAAGTGTAACTCGGTATAATCCAGCAGAGACGGTCCAGTTGGCACGCATTAACCCGGTCGGCACGCTTTCGTTTTAGAGTCCGAAACACTCCCGCACTCGTTTCTGCCACGTTGAAACTCGGATTTCGGAGTCGGACCTTGAAATGTGAAGTCGCTGTACATACGCGAGGCGTTTTTTTTTTTTTTTTTTTTTCCAGGAATCAAGACAGGAGAAATCCACGGGTCCCCTCGAAGCCACGTACTCCACCACAATAAACCACTGGACCAAAAGGTGTGAATGTGTGTGTTTGTATCGCGGCGAGGGGGCGGAGCCTCTGCACAGCCTGATTTCGGTCGTCCGATGCTAGCCTACCGAGCTAGCCGCGTGCTAACATCGATATCTCTGGAAACCGCTTCTAGAAATAAGCGATCATTCACCCTAAAATTCCCACGTCATCCGAATATCTGGATAATTTAGGGGCTCAAATGAGGCGGCGGCTTTAAAAACAGGTGGCTGACGATCCAAGTGATATCGATTCCTGAACGGTTTGAGAAAACAAACCGGCTTTCGGACGTGAACGAGGACGAATCGACACCACCGGTTCCTTTCCTACCTGCTCACCTAAAGCTGACATTTTAACAGAATTCAAGGTATGGCTACTCTTCCGTACCAATGTTCTCTAGTAGCAAGAGGGGTGTGTTCAACCCGGGACACACACACACACACACACCTCTTTCTGTTTGAAGGGTCGATAAGGAGCGTAACCGGTCAGCTGAGTCCAGTCAAACTACAATTCAATCAGTGTGCGAAAGGAGCTTCTGTCCTTTTCTTCCCGATCTGGTGCTGATCAGCAGCGGCGGCGGTTCCTTCGCCTGCGAGAAAAGCGTCTCGACCTCCTCTGGGCCGCGCAGAACCTTCATCAACCGGAGGTCAAAAATTGAATTCTGTTTGAAAGAGCCCGGATTCAACAAAACCTCTGCCTCCGACGTGCAGTTCCCCTCCCGGCCACCGGGTGGCAGCGGCGAGCGCCGAGAACCGAAAGCCCGCGGCGGCCGAAGAGTCGACCCCGTCGCTAATTCCCGCTTTTTCCCCGCATTCTGGAGAAGAAGGACCCACAGGGGGGAGCAGACGGTGATGCCCTCGCTTTGCCCAAAGTTCTTTTACTTCATTCATTGCTTAATGGGTACAGTGAGAGACAAATAAATACAGCGACAGGAGGGGGAGAAAGATGAGGGGCGAGATGGAAAATATAGACGGCTAACAGTCTGGCGGCGAGGAGAAAACGGCGTCGATTCAGTGCTGCTCTTCGTCCCAGGACGGCGAGTCCCGTCGGGTCAGGAAACGGAAACGGGTGGGTCCGGGGTCGGAGGACAGGAAAGTGACGGGAAGCGACTCGTGACAAAGAAATACAAAAACCCGCCCCGTTGCCTTGGTTTTCTTTTACTAGAAAAAATAGTAATAAAGTAACAAATCAAACAGTGGTGCTGGCGAGGCGGCTGGACCTGCGGGAGGACGTCGACGGGAAACGAACGCTCGGTGCTTGGAGGGGCGAAAGGGGGTCGGAGGTCGGGAGAGGGCGGCGATGGAAGCGAGGCCGGTGGAGGGGGGGGGGGGCGTGGGCGCCATGGCGACCAAACATTAAGACTTGTCCGCCGCTTTCAGGAGGTTCTCTCTGCTCCTCCGCTTCACGTCCCAGTTGTAGACGCGCGCCATATCTGAGGTGGGCGGCGGGTCAGGGAATAACACACCAACTAGATGGTCACACACACACACACACACAGAGGTGGCTTCTCCATCATCACGTCACGACGCCTACCCCGCGAGATTTACTTCTTCTCCGCTGGCGTTTATTTTGCAAGACGGAAACACGGTTGCCATGCCGACGCAGTTAAAGAAAGGGTTTTTTTTTTTGGTTTGGATTTCGGGGACCCGTGTAGCCGCGGCGCGTGACGTCCAAACCTGAGCCGCAGAGTCGGGGGAAGGATACTGACTTCGGTGGTGGTGAACTGGTCTCGGAGGAAGTCCAGGTCCTCCTCGAGCGTCTCCAGGTTGCGGGATGCCGTGGACAGGTTCTTCTCCAGGAGAGCCTGGGCCTCGTCGATGTCGTACTCCAGCATGACGTTGGCCTTCGGAGACGGGAAAAAACCATCAGGCGGGTGTTCGGCGGCGCTCGGGACGGCGCCCGTTTGCGACTCACCCCCAACCACAGGCAGACTTTCTCGGTGGGAGGCACCGACGCCTTGCAGTAAACGTTGTCGGCCAGCAGGAAGTGCGTTTCCATCGGCTCCGTGGTCGCCTGTTAGCGACGACAAGCGACAGCGGACGTGAGAGCGCGACTTACTTACTCACTTACGGCGAGCTCAAAACCCACCTTCTTCTTTTGCATGTGCCGTAGGATCTCTAGCGTCTGTTTGATTTGCGGGATCTGGGTTTTCAACCTGCGGGAGGCAAATGACAAAGGATCCGTTTGAAAACGCACGACGGAAGAAGAAGAAGAAGAAGACGCGCGGCGGCAGATCGGGAAGCAACGCTACCGGAGTTTCTTCTGCGACAGGTTGAGCTCCATGTATTTATATTTCTGGTACTGCTCGTCCAGCTTCCTCAGCGCCGCGTCCGCCGTCTCGTTCCCCGGCTGCTTCATGAAGGAGTCCACGTCCTCCTGCAACACACGGACGTTTCGCCGCCGTCGGCTCTTCATTCCGATCATTCGGGACGACTTTATATAAGCGGCGATAAGACCGATCCTGACGGAAAACGCACAGGTTTCTTCAGAATTTGTTCTCTTTTGATTTACCGTAAATTCCGGCATGTAAGCCGCTATTTTTTGCTTTTTGTTGAAAGTAGCTCTTGCTACAGAGTGGGGAAGAATCAAAACAGAACTCTATATAAAAATAAAGAGTAAATATAGCGAGTAAATAAAACAGTTAAGAGCAAAAGAAATAAATAAAAACAAATACAGGTAAAACTATGTATATACTGCTCATAAAAATAAAGGGAACACTTAACGTTTGTGTGTTTTCCCACTTTCATTTTGAGTGTGACTCCAAATCCGTGGGTTCATACATTTGATTTCCATCAATCGTTTTTGTACGATTTTATCGTCTGCACATTCAGCTATGTAAAGTATTTAATAAGATTTCATCCATTCAGATCTAGGATGTGTAATTTTAGTGTTCCCTTTATTTTTTTTGAGCAGTGGATGATTAACATTAATGGATTTTTACAGGATAATTGCAGCAATGCCGTCGCAGTGGATAAATTAATGTTTCGGCAAATCCAGTCGCATTTAGGATGTTTTGTTTTTGCACACCACGCAAACCCCATCATGAAAAAGAAACACAGAATTGTATTTAATGCAGCATTCAAGTTGCAAGTGACCAGTCTAGGTTCCTGACATTAGTTCGACATCAATTCTGAAAAAAGAAGCATTTGTGTTACATACTGGTCGTTGTAGATGTTACCGCAAGTTATTTAATTAAAACTTTTCAACAAACTCTTTACTGTAACATCTTGCTGCGCTACTATCTCATGTTTCAGGGGACGCCTGAAGCTTATTTATGTACAATTTCTTTTTTATTTTGAAAATTAGTAGTAGGTGCGGCCTACATAAATGTGTACTTGATAGTCTGGAATTTAGGGTATCAGGATTGTTTTAATATTATCGTAATAAATGAAATCGATTGTTTACAAACTACTCTACAATTGTTTTTTTACTTTTTAAAACAAGTACATAGGCACGTACATGACATTTAACGCAAAATGTCCCTGATTTTTGCCATGAAAATTTATGTAAAAATAAAAATAAGATGATTGAAAAGCTCTAGTGTTTATAGTGTTTAGATACACAGTGTGAGGCTGACAGTGAAGTACTTCGTAAATACTAACCAAAGCATCAGCTAACGACAGATGTCCCAGTCTGTCAAGACACCGAATCATTTAAAAAAAGCAAGGCAAAAACGAGGAAGACTCTATTTTTAACCAACAAATGCTTTAAAAGTGTGAAGCCGGGCAGAAAAGTCCATAGATGGAAGAGGGCGGCTAGCATATAGCACACGCCTAGCTGGCTAGCTAGGCATGGCAAGCTAGGCTAGCTAAGCTAGCTCTCATCGAGCATGACGCGCCCGAACGGTCGCGGCGACCGACGCACCGGACGTTTCGATGGCGACGCCCCGGTACCGGGACGCGACTCGTCGGGTTCTACGTACCACGAACACCGCCTCCGGGATCCCGAGGTGCTTTTTCTTTGTCGCCTGTGCGGCAGCGCCGCTGTCTATGGTCGCCGCCATCATGGGGAGAGGCTACTCCTTTCTTCTTTACGTGCTCGTCAGTTGAGGCGTCTCAAGAGGAAGATGTGACCGCTAGCGCCCCCTAGCGGGCACCAGGTGTAACTGCAACTCCTTTTGCATTAGCAGGTGGAAGCAACAGGAAAATATTTCTATTTATTTTAAATAAAATAAATACAAATGAATAAATATTTCCACCACATATGCACAAAAAATCTATTTTTTTTCTGACTTTTTATTTTATTTTTCTTGTTTTTACTGAATGACTCTTTCAAAATACAGGAAAAGTTCAGGATTTCATTTCACTCCCCGCACTCGACAATTTGTAATCCTGACCAAAAATATAATGACGCACCGAAAAATACAACCGCGATTACCCCCACTGTCACTCCAGGGAACCTCAATTCTTGACAGAAAATGCAGCAACTCCTTTATTAGAAAATGTTTTACAGAAAACTTATTCCCCGGACGTCAAAAGAAAAATAATATTTTAAATAAATTTGATAAGGAGTCGATTGCCACGCTGCGAACTATGATTCTGACTATCCATACTCCCCAAGGCAAAAGAGACCCACTTCAAAATTATGAATGACATCTACCTATCTAAAGAATTATTGAGGTTATGCTTTAACATTGAAGATAATATTTGTACATTTTGTGAAGACAGCATTGAAACCACAGTCCATATGCATTGCTCATGCGAAAAAGTACAGGGTTTCTGGCTAAAACTCAAAAATTGGTTAAAGACAAATTTCCATCATCAAATTTGGTATATAAATAACATTTGGTTTACTTTTTAAGCAACAAATGAATCCGTGTCAATGTTATTTTAGGCCTGACCAAGTTCTTCATACACAAAAACAGAATGCAAAAATGTCTGCCTAATTTTACGGTCTTTATAAACGATTTTGAATGATATAAAAAAATCCTTAAAATTAATGGAAAAATCCAAAAACTAAAAAAATATACAGTTTTATGACTGATATTCCTTTTGAACCACCAAGTTAAATACATATTATATTCCCCTTGCCATTTATTTATTTTATTTATTTGTTTTTTATTTATTTTCTTTTTCTTGTATTATTAAACATTTCTCACAAACCAGTAATCCTGAAGAAGTGTTGCAGAGCTGATGTAACAAAGAACAATGATGTCACGTGGGGCCAAAAAGCAAAATGTGGGTTTTTGAACGAGTGTTTATGTGATAGAGCGACACTGACGCTGCAGAAAAAGCCACCCAGAGTCAAGATCAAGATGATGAAGAGACGCTTTTTTACTTTATTTGTTTATAACTAATCGATAGAAACTCGGCTTACGAACTTAATTTGTTCTTTGACTGAAATATTCACGAATCAAATCAATGTCAATCCCATTGATCCGTTCGCCAGCCCTCAAAAACAAACTGCACTCTTTTGAGACTTTTTTATGGGTTTATTTGTGGCCAAAAAACAAATGAATCAAAGATAAACTTAATTATTGCTGTGCCTCTGGTGTTCTTTCTCTTCTTGCTAGCACTTCTACTCCACGTTTCCTTCACTAAATCAACAAATCTTGCATGTGAGACCCTCGCTAATGCTAACGCTAATGCTAGCACCAAAAAGTGGTATAACAGGAGAACACAACAATGGCAGGATGTAAACAACGCAGAGTAGTGCCGCTATGCTACGACGCTACAAAACACACGAGTTTGTTTGTTTGTGTGTTCGCGCACCGAGGCTTGATTCAAAATTTGAGCCGAGGATTTGGTCTTTTAGCAAAGCACGAACACGCAAGGCTTAGTGTACAATGGATTGATTTCAAAACACACAAGAAAAAGTCACGTTCACTTTCAGTGGGAACAGAGTTGTTGATCTCTCTTTCCCGCCGGTGCATCAAAGTCCGGTGTTAGTTTTGTTGTGCTGATTCTCAGGGTGGATCGAAAGTGTTAGTCGGTGAAATTGACAGGTTTTGTTGGCCGGATTTAAACACCCGACGGGCCGTTTGTGGCCCGCGGGCCGTAGTTTGCCCGTCCCTGTTTTATTCTTGCCTAATTCTTCCATTTAACCCAAATACACAATCACTCTTCTCTTGCAATGATTTGAATAACGCGCAAAACACCGCCCACTTTATTGCTTAACATCAGGGAACGCACATCCGCAAGGAGGTCGTACAAAAATTCATGTTTCCCCGTTGACGGCCGTGATGACCAACGGCGCCGCGTTTTTCCCCTCGTCCAGAACGCCCGGGCTGAAGAACGGAAAAAGCTGCTCTTCGAAGGAGCACCCGGTGAAGGTGTAGAGGTGACAGCGGGCCTCGACGTCGAAGAACGACACCGTCGCCTCCTCGAGGTCAACGAAGACGCCGACGGTCCGCGGCTTCTCCTCGAGACGCAGCAGGACGGACGGAGAGTCCAGGGCGCGGTATTCGTCCCCGCCCCTCAAGCGAACCGTCCAAAAACCGTTTTCCGGTTTGGAGGTGATCATCCCCTTCCGGGTGACGGACTCCCTGACCACGCCCACGTCCCAAAAGGTCTTGTCTCCCACGGCGACCTGATTGACACGGCGGGGAAAACAAAGTTGCAGATGCTAATTAGCATCACGCTGATACAGTAAATCCTTCTGCAGTTTCATGCAAAGTACTTGGATAGGACGTCATAATATAGTAATACCTGGACTGATGGGTTTAATTTGTTTTGTCACTCCGTTCTCACTGTGTTTATATATTTTTATCCTTTTTGTTCTGTCATCTATTATTTTTATCTTTGTTGTTTTCATTCTGTCCATATCCTTGTTACTGTCTTCATCCTTTTAATTGCCTATTTCTATTCATATTTATTGACATTGTTATTGTTCTTATAAAGTATTATCTTATCTTATCTTATCTCATCTCATCTCATCTTATCTTAAATTATCTTATCTAATTCCTCTTGTGAACGAGCTCGTAACTCAAATTAAATTAAATTATCCTATAAGATAAGATAAGATACTTTTTCACAACAATAACAATGTCAAGATAAGATAAGATAAGATAAGATATACTTTATTGATCCCCATAGTGCGAATTCTTTTGTCACAGCAGCGCAACAATGACAATATCAATATCAATGTGAATATAAATATAATAAAAGAGACTATTAAAAGATAGCAAAAGACGTCTACAAAAAAACAGACAGCAAAATGAACAAGGATAAAAATACAAAAATAAACAACAGAATTAAAAAAAAAAAAAAAAAAACTTATAAGATAAGAATCTTTTAAGATCTTATCTTATCTAATTCGTCTTGTGAGCAAGATCGTAAGTCAAATTTAAATTTTTTCCCCAGTTAAAATGATTTAAAAGCCGTTGCGGTCTGTTTTGAAGGAAAATCATACTTCATAAATAACAGATATTGTATTAAAAATAATAATAAAAATAAAAGAAATGTGTATTGACCTTGAAGATCGGACGAAGACGGCGGCGGCTAAACTTCCTTTAGCAACGGATCGAACACACTCTTCTTTTTGCTCTCCGTCTCCGTCCACAACACACACACACACACACACACACCGCGCTCACACACGGCGACCGCCTTTTGTTGTCTTTTTTACAAGCTTCATTTGTAAATTATTCACATATTTATATTCACACTTGCTGTTTTTAGCACTCGTGCCATGACAAAAAATTTGAATCAACTTTAATCCCGTATCTCGGAAACGTGCTGAGTTGACGCGTTCGTAAGTCGGGGATCTTCTTCGCACTTTTTGCCGTTTTTGACGTTACCTGGAAGTAGAACCTCCCGGACAGGAAGCCCCTCCGGCCCGTCACGCAGATGACGGGGTCGAAGCGCTGCGGGAGGTCGGGCACGAGGCGCGACGGCTCGCCGCGGCCCGCCCTCTTCCCGTCGGCCGATAGGACGATATTGGGGTGGGCGGAGTCGGGGTCAAGGGTCACATCGACTGGGAGGAAGAGGAGGCTCGGTCAGACCGGAGAACCCGAGCAGGAAGTAAGCGAGGGTGTATTCGACCGACGCACCTGCGTGCTTCTGCATCCTCTTCATCTCTGCAGACGAGACGTTTCGGCTCATTTTGATTTTTTTTTTTTGAGGCGTCCGTATTTTTTGAGGGGCGGGGCTTACCGTCCGTCCGCAGCCGCTCCAGCTCCGCCCCCACGACCTCGCTCAACCCGGACAGCGCCCTCCTCGCCGCCCCCACGCCGAGATCTGAGTGGAAAGTGATCTCCGCCCACTCTTTGCTGGCCGGAGGTGACAAAACAGAAGGCGACTTCTGCGGGAGAAAGACGGAGTAGATGGATGAAGTGCGTTCGCTCCCCACCTGGATCTGATGGCGGCGTCCACCTGTAGGAGGTGCAGGTGGTCGTCCGTCTTCCTCAGCTCCTCCAGCTCGCCGCTCCTCCGCCGCAGCTCGGAGATCTCCCGCTGCAGCTCGCCGACGAGCCTCTCGGCCCTGCGTTCGGCGGCGTCCCGCCTCTCCTTTAGCTCGGCGCCGACCAGCTCCTGTCGCTCCTTCGCCGAGTCCATCAGGGACGCGAAGAGGCGGTCGATCTCCGTCTGCTCCTTCTCGGCGCTCAGCTGGGGGGGGGAAGAGGACGACGAAATGAAGGGATCGTCGGCGTAGGAGCCGGATTTCTCTCGGCGACTTACGACGCAGAGCCGGACGCCGGATCGGATCTCCTCCGCTTTGGCCTGGCGCTGCAAGATCTTCCGCTGGAAGTCCTCCACCCACTCCGTCATGTGGACCTGCAGGAGAACGGACATAAAAGCTAGCGCTCGCCTCCCGCCGTTCCGACTCCGAATTTCAGTACCTTCCTCTCTTCACTCTCTTCTTCTATCTTGACCGTCCGGTGGTCTTTGTGTTCCGTCTCCGTGCAGAAGGTGCAGATGCACGTCCGATCGTCCTTGCAGAACATCTCCAGCGGCCTGCCGTGCTTCGGGCACAGCCGACCCTGCAGCTCCGCCGCCGGCTCGATCAGCTTGTGCATCCGCAAGGCGGCGACCGCGCCGTGCGGCTCCAGGTGAGCGCCGCAGTACGACGTCACGCACGCCAGACAGGACTTGACGGCTTTTACCCGCAGGGAGGCGGCGGCGCAGACGTCGCACGCCACCTCGCCGTGCTCGGCGGGAACGGGGGCGGCGTTCAGCGCCTTGAACGCCTCCGCCAGATCCCTGAAGGCGGCGTTGACGCTCATCTCGGGTTGCGCGGCGAAGGGTTTCTCGCAGGCGGGGCAGCGGCACGCCTCGGCGTCGCCCCACGCCGCACGGATGCACGCCCGGCAGAAGTTGTGTCCGCAGGGGGTGGTGACCGGGTCGGTGAACACCTGCCGGCAGATGGAGCAGTGGAATTGCGCCGCCGGGAGCACCAGGCCGGGCGACGCCATCGTACCAACGAGGAAAGGGAAGTCGGCGCCGCCGTTGCAGAGGATCCTCCGCGGGGGGAAGTGCTGAGGTTGACAACTAGCAAACAGGACGGGTCATGTGACCTATCAGTGTGAAACAGCTAGAACGCCACAGGAGGTCTTTCCTCCTTGAAGCGATCAGACTTTTTAATTCCTCTCCATTCGGCCGCCGGCAACCATAAAAACCTATCTTTAACCTAAAAAAAAAAACAAAAACTGTGCAATATTTCATTTCACTGCAATATTCAGAACTGTGCAATATTTCATTTCATAACAGCTACACTACAATTTTTCCTTTTATCATACTATTGTGCACTCCTTACCTCACTTGTTACTAAGACACTTTATAGTTTCACTGAAACACTTTATAGTTTCACTGAAACACTTTATAGTTTCACTGAGACACTTTATAGTTTATAGTTTATTTTTATTTCTAATTCTGCCTTTTTCTTTTTTATTATTTATTACTGTTATATGTTCTGTAACTCTGGCACAACAATTTCCTTCGGGATTAATAAAGTTGTTCTTATCTTATCTTATCTTATCTTATCTTATATTCACCATTCACACACACACACACACACACACCCTCTCCCGGTACCAAGCTGGACGCACCAAAGCACAAGTTAAACGCAAAAGAGGTGAAATCGGTATTTGTAAAATAAACAGAACAGAAAGTGCAGTAGTTCTCTCTGGAGTGACATCATAAAGTAGCAATAATACATGTATTCAAGTACTAGTACTCGGAGTAAATGTACTTACACTTACTTGGTTTCTTGTACTCCCACGGCGAGGGGCGTCCTTCCACGGCGACGGCGGCGCAGGAGTCCGGAGGGGGCGGAGCCACAGAGCGGAAAAGTGTAAAGTCAACTGAGGTTCATCAGCCTTTGTTTGGTGGGTGTGGCGTTCAGGTCCAACAGTTCATATTTTCCACCCGTGACACACCTGAGGCGGCACGGATGTGTGTGTGTGTGTGTGTGTGTGTGTGTGTGGGAATGTTGCATTGCTGCTTTGAGTCACCCTGGCAGGGTTAAAGTATTTTCAGGCTCCTGGTATTTCAATACTGTGAGTCACACACAGATACAGGACTTCACATCAAAACAACAGGTGTACAGAGAGCAGGTGAACGGTATGCTCAGACTGGGTCGGGGTAACCAGGTGGAAGGCGCGAGCGTACACCGACGGGGGAAGCCTGGTCGGGTCACGGGCAGCCAGGAAAGAGGCGCTGGCGTATACCTGGGAGGGAAGAAACCTGGGCAGGAACAGGCAGAGGAACTCTGGGCAAGAACACGAAGCCCAGTCAGGGTCGGACGGCCAGGCGGAAGGCGCAAGCGTACACCAACAAGAGAAAGCCTGGTCGTATCACGGGCAGTTAGGCGGAAAGTGCAAGCATACGCTGAAGAGAGAGAGGCCCGGCTGGGGACAGGAGGTTAGGCAGAGGGTACTAGCATACACCAATGGGAGAAAGGCCTGGTCAGGGACATGGGCAGTCGGGCGGCAGCGCTGGTGTATGTCCGACAAAGGAAGAAACCTGGGCAGGAACAGGCAGAGGAACTCTGGGTAAGAACAGGAAGCTTGGTCAGGGACGGGCAGCTAGGCAGAAGGCGCTAGCATACACAGACAAGGGAGAGGCCTGGTCAGGGATGGACAGCTAGGCGGGAGGCGATCGCATACACCGACGGGAGAGAGCCCCGGTTGGGGCCGGGCGTCTAGAAGGAGGGTGCTAGCATACACCAACAAGAGAAAGCCTGGTCGTGTCATGGGCAGTTAGGCGGAAGGTGCAAGCATACACTGAAGAGGGAGAGGCCCGACTGGGGACAGGAGGTTAGGCAGAGGGTACTAGCATACACCATTGGGAGAAAGGCCTGGTCAGGGAATGGGCAGTTGGGCGGTAGCGCTGGTGTATGTCCGACAAAGGAAGAAACCTGGGAAGGAACAGGCAGAGGAACGCTGGTTAGGAACAGGAAGCTTGGTCAGGGACGGGCAGCTAGGCAGAAGGCGCTAGCATACACAGACAAGGGAGAGAGCCCCGTTTGGGGAGGGGCATCTAGAACGAGGGTGCTAGCATACACCAACGAGAGAAAACCTGGTCGGGTCACAAGCGAGAGGTGCTAGCATACATCGAAAAGAGAGAGGCCTGGTTGGGGAAGGCGCTAGCATACACTGACGAGGTCGGGCCATGGGCAGCTAGGTGGAAGGTCGCGGTATACCCCAACCAGGGAAGGAACCCTTCGAAGGAACAGGCAGAGGAACGTTGGGCGAGGGACGCCTTAGAGACATGAAAACATTCTCCTTGTCGGACGGTGTTTGGAACTCCCTGCCTGTCATGTGACAGATCCTTGCAGGGAGGATTTACAAGCCCATAAAGCACAAGCAGGATGGGAAACTTACATACATGTTGATTTCTTCAAGCTTTACCTCCAATGTCATGCGTGTCCAGGGACAGGCGTGGAACTGACATTACTGACTCAGGGTTGATGCCATTCACCTTTGGACTGAATATCTTTTTCTAAAATCCCACAGAGACACAATCATTCAGCTTTTCAACCTGCCAGGAGGAAATCCCTGCAGTGTCATCTGTCCTCCACTAGAGAACAGTAAAGTGTCATCTTGTTACAGCATCTCAATGTGTGATTGATGATGCGGATATTTCCAAGAAAACAAATGTATATTTTGATTTGTTTGACATGTATGTAATCAAGAGACATGCTACAAGTTAGCATGTTTTTGGGTGATGGGGGACCCCCCTGACAATTCACCTGTCAATCAAAGGGCGAAATTTTGGGGTCTTTGACGAACCTGGTGACCAAAAGAAAATGTCGCTTTGTGTCCCTTCATTGGTTGATGGGGTTGGAGCTCAATCTCCAGCTTATTTTACCCCCAAGGTTTTGTTTGTATCGTCCTGGCGGGACAAACAGCCAATAAGACAGCGGACGAGAAGTACCGGTTTCTTGCAGCATGTCTGGAATCTGTGCCGCCGAGAGCTTTCTGTTTACAGGAAATCTATCCACTCAACAGGTCTGTGCACGACTACCATCACAACCACCAAAGGTAAGACATCATACATGTTCGCTGACGGTTCTACCCGGGATATTTGGCAATAGAAGTAGCCGTTGGGTCTAGAAATATGAAGGTATTTGGAGTAAAAGTAAAATAACTTTTTTGAGAGTAATGGCTGGACTTGGGAGTCAGGAAGCTTCAACTCCAAAGTGATAGAAAATAATGGTGGCTAACGTGGAGTTAGCTAAACACCCGAGAGGCGGTTGACAAGCTGACCTAGATTTTTGATGTTGTGAAATGTACATTAATGGTATGCTGGACGCGGGGATCAGTGCCAGAGCATGTTAGATAGGTGGCAATAAAAACCCTTGCGCCCGTAACATGGAGCTGCAGAAAATAGGAAGTACACAAGGATTAATTCTTCTTCTTTTCCTTCGGGCTGCTCCCTTCAAGGTTCACCACAGCCAATCACCTTCCTCCTTCTAACCCTCTCCTCTGCAGCCTCTAACTTCAGATCCTCCTTGACTCCATCCGTCAATATCCTTTCCGGTCTTCCTCTAGACCTCCTGCCTGGTAGCTCCAACCTCAGCATCCTTCCACCCAGATCTTCTCTTGACGTCCAAACCATCTCAGTTGGACTTTATCTCCAGAACATCTAACATGTGCTGTTCCTCTTATCAGTTAACCCTTGTTCCTCTCAAAGACTCATGAATTCTGTTTACTCCCTGGTTACTCCTCAAGGTTGGGCGAGCGTTGACACCAACAGTGGTTTGACTCGTACATATTTAGCTAAAAAGTTCAAAATGTTGGGGTAAACTGACTGCTCAGAGATCGGAAGCTGTGGTTTCCTGTTGCCTGTTGCTCAGAATTTTCCCGAAATTGTTTTGTAAATTTTTTTGACATATAAAGCAAAGTATCATCTGCATATAATAGCATATAATCCTCGGTAAACGTACAAGGTTAGAGGGTTAAATTTCTCCTAACTCAAGGTTGGGTTTCGACTGGGACACATGCTAGTACCAAATTTTCCAGACTATGAATATAAGCCGCACTGGCTAAAAATAAACAAATCAATATAGGCATACATGTATGGGCCACACTTGTCTATAAGCCGCAGGTGTCCACGTTGCACTTTTAATTTTACTTTTACTTTTAATTATACACTGAAATGTCCGAGCGGACGTGCCCAACGAAGACAATTTGTTGGCGAACAAACTTTATCTTTATCAGAACAATTATAACAATCAAGCACAACATCCCCAAATACATACTGGAACTGCTTTTTTTTTTTCAAACAGCGTCTGTAACACGCCTTCTTTGATGTCGGAATTGAACGGCCTCAGAATTTCATTGGTCTGATGTGACAGGGTGAATTTTTTTGGCGACATGAAGCTCCTTAGACCCAAAAAAATCCATAAATCAGTCACGTTGTTGTTTAAGCCAGTGTTGAAAGCATGGGGCATACAGTTCGGAAATTACCATGGACACTACTTAGAGTACGTTGCTGTTTTTTTTTTTTTACCCAGCCTTCTTAAAAAAAAAAGCAAGAAAAACAAACAAGAGCAATGGCGTCCACCTTAACCGAGGAGCAGTTCCAGTGCAGCATCTGCCTGGACACCTTCAAGAACCCCGTCTCCATTCCCTGCGGCCACAATTTCTGCCTGGACTGCATCAAACGCTTCTGGGCTTTCAAGAAGAAGAAGAAGTCCGAGTGCCCGCTGTGCAAGGAGTCGTTCGCAGACACCCCGGATTTGAGAGTCAACGTCGGCCTGAAAGACATCACAGAGCAGTTCAAACGGTCGGTGATCTTCTTATCGGGGTTCGGTACTTTTTAAAAAACATTAACTTTTCCGCATCAAATCCGAAGGTCTCTGAAAGAAAAGCCGGACTCCCAGGAAGCGCCGAAAAGACCAACCGACAGGCAAAGATCTCGGTCTTCTGATGTTCCCTGTGACGTCTGCCGCGAGATCAAGTCTCCGGCGGTGAAGTCTTGTCCCGTATGTCGGGCGTCCTACTGCGAAACCCACTTGGCGCCCCATTTGAAGGACCAGGTGATGACAAAGCACGCGCTGATGGACCCGACCGCCTTCGCCACCAGTCACCTCTGCAAGAGGCACCACAAGGTCCTGGAGATGCTCTGCAAGACAGACCAAACGCCGATTTGTGTGAAATGCACCGAAAGGGATCATAAGCATCACGAGGTCGTCACCTTGGAGAAAGAGAGCAAGGTGACGGAGGTATGTTTTCAAATCGTCTTCTGACCTTCGCGGAGACTTGTAACGTTGTTCGCCTCGATCTCCGCAGGCGCAGTTGGAGAAAAAGGAAGCGGCGCTCCAACGGATGGTCGCGTACAGAACGATGAAGAAAGAAGAGATCAGTAAATCGTTTGCGCTGAGCAAAGTATTGACCTTAGATTGTAAAAATTGAGTGGTTTGTTCCCTAAAAAACACTAAAAAGGCCGCTATCTCTCCACACATGCTAATCCGAGCACTCCGGTTCATATTTGCAGGTGAGCAAAGAGTTAGCTTTAGTCAGGAATGCCGAAATCACAAAAGTCCTGGTCGACACCATCGAGACAAACCAGGCAATGCTGGTCGGGGAGATCGAGCAGAAGCAGGAGAAGGCCGGGAGGAAGGTGGAGGAGCTCCTGGCTGAGCTGGAGATAGAAACATATGCATTGCAGAGGAGGTGCAGGGAGCTGGATCGCCTGAAGCACAGCAATAACCCCTTCCATGTACATCAGGTGAGCAAGCCTCACTCCACTTTGACTCCCGCTCTCACTTGTACACTCTGTTCTAAGAAAGGACAATTGCAAATACACCTTTAGCTGAAGTTAGCAAACCCGTTAGCTTGGGATTTATTGTATCCTATGCACTGCCACCTGGTGGCGCAGTTAGCTCGTGCTCATGAGTGAGCGGTGTCTCGTTCTACTTTGATTCGGCTCAAGGTTGTACACTCTGTTGCAGAGTGCGACATTTGCAAATACACCTCTAGCTGAAGTTAGCAAACCCATTAGCTTAGGATTTGTTGTAGGCCATGTGCCGCCTCCTGGTGGCACAGTTAGCCTGTGTTCACTAGCGAGTGGTGACCCACTGTACTTTGATTTTGCTCACAGTTGTACACCCTGTTCCAAAATGCAACATTTGCAAATACACCTTTAGCTTGGGAGTTGTAGGCCATGTGCCGCCTCCTGGTGGCAGTTAGCCTGTGCTCATGAGTGAGCGGTGTCTCACTCTACTTTGATTCTGCTCACGGTTGTACACTCTGTTCTAAAATGCAACATTTGCAAATACACCTCTAGCTGAAGTTAGCAAACCCATTAGCTTGGGAGTTGTAAGCCATGTGCCGCCTCCTGGTGGTGGTGTTAGCCCGTGTTCACTAGCCTGTGGTGACCCACTCTACTTCGATTCTGCTCACGGTTGTATTCACTCCGTTCCAAATGGGGACATTTGCAAATACACCTTTAGCTGAAGTTAGCAAACCCATTCGCTTGGGAGTTGTTGTCGGCCATGTGCCGCCTCCTGGTGGCAGTTAGCCTGTGCTCATGAGTGAGCGGTGTCTCGCTCTACTTTGATTCTGCTCACAGTTGTACACTCTGTTCCAAAATGCAACATTTGCAAATACACCTTTACCTGAAGTTAGCAAACCCATTAGCTTGGGAGTTGTAGGCCGTGTGCCGCCTCCTGGTGGTAGTGTTAGCCCGTGTTCACTAGCCTGTGGTGACCCACTCTACTTCGATTCTGCTCACGGTTGTATTCACTCCGTTCCAAATGGGACATTTGCAAATGCGCCCCCAGTTAAAGTTAGCAAACCCATTAGCTTGGGATTTGTTGTAGGCCGTGCGCCGCCACCCGGCGGTGCAGTTAGCCCGTGCTCATGAGCGAGCGGTTTCTCCTTTCAGAGCTTGGCCTCCATGAGCTCTCCATGCCCCGCCAGGGAATGGTCTGAGGTCTGGGTCCACTCTGAGAATCACATCGGTGCCGTGAGGAGACGCCTGTCCGAGCTAATCAACATCTGCCGGGAACACGAGAGGAAGCTGTCCGCCGAGGGTGAGTGGCCTCCTTCTGAGGACGAGTGCTTTATATTCCCTCCCCGAAAAATCATTTGCCTTTAATTTAACGTTGATAAAGATGGAATTTGCTTCTGGTACGACCGAAGTTCTGAGATTAACGATTTCAAAAACCTTCCCTTTGCAGAAATGAGAAAGATCAGCCAGTATGCAGGTACGTGAGCGCGGACGCCAACAAAGGGGCATCTGGAAAAAACTTTTTTTGGAAAGGTGATACATGTCATAAATAAAGTACGCTGGGGAGCAGCGCCGTCAAAAATACTCGGATGATTCCAGTATGAAGCAAAACGATACCGACTGCTACGTTTGAACGCCGAGCATCGTTTCCCAACACTTGTCCTAGTTAGCAGGGCGGTTAGCAGTGGTTAGCGCTGTCAACGCGCCCTCAACCAGAGTTCTCCATGTTCAGGTGTGCTTAACCCTGACCAAGTTGCCATCCACCCCTGTGAACATTTTGTTGTTTGTTTGTTTGTTTAGAAGTTTATTAGGACAGTGTACAAATACATTAAGCACCGAGGCAGAGATGTTTGTACCAGATTGTAGCTCATAGCTAATTTCCATCTATAGTCCTGCACAATACAAATATAAAACTTTATAAAATAGACAATATATATAAAATATACAGATAGGCAATAAAATAACTATACAATATATAAACAGGCAATAAAATATGTCTTTTGCAAGTTGAAAGTGCTATTGTTGTGATATTGTGATGGCAAAATACCCGTCTGGCATTGTTAGCGTTAGCATGTTTGGTGCTCCAGAGTCCAATTTTTAGCGGCCCGTGTAAAGGTGTGTAAATCAGTCATGTTCTCATGATTGTGTGGAAGCCCATTCCATTCTTTTATGGCTTTACAGGAAAAGGCAGATTGTGAAAAGGCAGACTTTCTTTTAGGAACATTGCAGTCTCCTCTAGACACCGACCTTAGCACTGGACTTGTGAGTTGGGAGCGAGGCTTGATGTTGGTCTTAAGAGGAGTTGGGGCGGCGTTATGTAAGATTTTGTGGACCAGACGGATATCAGAGTACCTGATCAAGTTGTCAAAGCTTAATAATCTATATTTCCCCAAGATATGACAATGATGATAATGCCTTGGTTGGTGTTCTTGGTCCTCTTTGGTCTCCAGTGGATGTGACTCTGGATCCTGTCACCGCTGCAGGCTGGCTGGTTCTGTCCCCAGACCGGAAAAAGGTACTTTGGACACTTTTGACAAATGAAAGGTGAAACGTATTTTGAAACATGTTTCGACGTTGATCGCGATGACCGACAGGTGAGCCTCGGCACCCAACCGAAGAAGCCGCCAACCCCTGACGACCCCCGGCGGTTCGACTCCTGCGTGTCTGTTCTGGGGAAACAGAGCTTCACTTCCGGGAGGCGCTACTGGGTGGTGCAGGTGAGGAAACACAACCGGGCTCCGACGAAAACCCACCCGGTTCGAGTTCTCCGTCTCGTTTTCTTTCCCACAGGTCGGGGATAAATCGGACTGGGATCTCGGCGTGGCCAGGGAGTCCATCAACAGGAAGGGCGCCATCTCCGTACGCCCCGACGGTGGCTACTGGGCCATCTGCCGTAGGAAGGGTGGCCACCTCAGCGCCTGCGCCGGCCCCTCGGTCCCCCTCCACCTGCAGGAAACCCCCCAAAAAGTCGGCGTGTTCTTGGACTACGAGGACGGGCTGGTGGCCTTCTACGACGCAGAAGCAAAGACCCACATCTACACGTACGCCGACTGCGCCTTCACCGAGCCCGTCCACCCTTACCTGAACCCCGGTCTCCATGACAACGGCAGGAACACCGCCCCCTTGATCATTTGCCCCGTCGTGAAAGACGCCGCTGTGGTTCTGGAGTTTTAGATTTTATGATAAACAAACACGAGGTGTGTCTTTTGAGTCGGGAAACCCGGCTTTACCGGAAGTCCACGGACGCATCGCGGTTCACCGCCAGTGCTCTTTTACTGCCTTTCTATTAAAAATACAGATGATGTCATGCATACTTCACAGAATATACATCTTAAATATACCAAAATAATAATAAAATGATAAAAATATGACTTTTACTGCATGATTTCTTCATTATCTACACTGGTAGCCAGATATAATCTGAGCTAACTCTGGGGAAAGAGCGCAGGATTTACTCTTAACAGAGTCTTCTTCTTATGTTGGTTGCTTTTGGACGGTTGTCGGACGACACGGAGAACCTGCTGTCGTGGAATTTTTTTGGAGGCTTCTTAAAGAAATCTGGTGAATAACAAAGAATGCTCAGAATTTGGATGTTTATTTTAAGGCCCATAAAGGTACAAGTCATGCAGAGCACAGGGTAGTCTGCAGGAGAGCGCAAAGAACATACAGCAGGGCTGGGTTTTCATGCATAGAGGAGGCACCATCTTGAAGGATAAAGTCAGGAGATGTGTCTGGTTCCACGGCTGAGAGAGGAGGTGGAAGACAGAGAGCAGATCAAGCAAGGACACATCCTTCGAGGCTGAGTACCGGTTGTTATTTGGACTTATCGGTCTAAATGGAGACGTGGTTCGGATAATAAGCACAGAACAGTGAAGTTAGAGTTGCACTGCATCGAGAACGCAGTCGTCTAACCAGACCGACAGCGCGGCTTGGCTACTGCCGTCGAAGTGAAAGTACGTGAGGTGGCGTTGAAGGGTACAACTTCGGTTTAACCGGCTGGACCAGCAGGGAGTTTCCTCGGACGTGCATCTGAGGTACCATCTCATGGCTTTCCGTGGATCAGGGGTATTTCCTCCATCCCAGGTGCCCAACCCTCCAAGTCCTTTGCTGCTCACCCTCTTGGCAACGTGATATAGCAGACTCACAAGTGGACGTAGCCGGGCACCAGAGTGCCGTGGAGAGGGCGAAACGTACATAAACCGGACGGACGACTCGGGGCGTAGGCGCTCGGGATGTCGACCCGCAAACGTAAGACGTTTTTGTACCTCTTGGCGTGAAAACAGGGATAAGATTCAGGGATGGACATCAGAAATAGCTGATGTGTAGCAAGTTTTGGTGTATGTTAGCTCCTCGCATTGCATGGTCACAGCTACAAAATGAGATTTATCCATTTTTTATAAGCCGGCCGTCAGCCGTCATTGTGCAATCTACATTGAGGCGCAACTGCATCTCCTCTCAGTATTTGAACTGTAAATGTGAAATTCCAGCGGTTTTGAATGAAAAAAAATGAAAGTTGAAGTGGAATGAAAAATATCTTTAGAGTTCAAATTTACATATGTTTCTTTCCAAGATTGGCAGGTGAGGCACTGCCTCTTCTGCCTCCCCTGACTGAACATCACTGCTTGTGACTCACATGTACCTCACATGTAAAATCGTCGTTTGATATCTATGAGGTGATGGAATTTCGCAATTCAGCATTGGATGACTAAAAAAGCGTCTGCAGCAAAAAGTCACCTCCTGATCCTGGGCTATTATGGGTATGATCATCTGGTTAGCATAAATAGAGCACTCCTAGCCAACAGGTGGCTTCGCCGACTCATGCCATTGGTGCCCTGCCATCGGTCGGTGGTGGACCAGGGACTTAGTAAACTTGGCAATGCAATCCAACTCCAATCGGAGAAAGGACTTAAGAAGGCGAGGCCTGGTGAACTGTGCGCTCTGCCTGCCGGCGCCAAACCGGGTATCTGCAACAAGACGGTGGTCCGCCATTGTCACGCCAGGAACCTGGAAGCGGCGACGCTTGCGCTCGAGTTGCGCGGCGCCTTTCCGGGATCCGCAGGCTCCGACAGAAATTTGCCAAAGAAAGAAACGGGTAGATTTAGAGTTTTAGAGTCGTAGCCTCTCGGTTTCGGCCGTCTGCTTTCTGGTCGGAGGTGAAACGCCCGGGAGGGGGTGAGGGGGCGGGGAACAGGCGCCGTGGTAACAGACGGGCCTGCGATGCTCGTGATGATATTAAACGTCTGCTGGATCGCAGGGGTCCCCTGGAACAGGCGGCGGAGAGGGAGCGAGATGGGCGAGGAGAGGGAGGAGGGCAGGGATATAGCTGAACGCAGAGAGAGATCCGAGGTCTTTGGATGTTCGGGCTCCATCGGAGCGGATCGGACGCCGAGCGTCGGGGTTCGGAGGTAGGTTTCCCTTCTATAGCTCTTGTAAACACGGTTATTCGGGTTTGCGGAGGGTTATTTTCTTCCTCTTACAAACGGCGACTTGTTGTATCCTAGAAGACGTATCGTAATGCGAGGGAGCGCCGGGCAAAAGCGAAATTCGCGGTACGGACGGAATTGGATCTAAACGCGAAGTACCGCGGTGCTTTTGGACACAATCGGGTATTTGCAGTCGTGGTGCAAAGGAACGCAAGGGTAGAAGTGCAGATTAAGCACAGAGGAGGGGAGGGGTGTGAGTGTTTACCCACAGATGGCCTCACAACAGTGGGATAGTGATAGTCCACCGCCCCCCCCCTTAACTCCCACCCCCGTGTCCACCTGGCGCACCTCCTCCGGGCCAAAGCATTACCTCATCGCCGTCACCGTCATCGGTTCCTCCTTTTTTTGGAGAGCGTTTCTCCAAAGTCGGCTCGGAGGAGGGAAGGTGACTCCGAGCGAGGTTTCGTTTGAAAGTGACATCCCTTGAGATACCGATGTAATTCCAGAAGTGATCTCAACACCCTGAAACTCATAGAATAAGGATATTGATATAAAAAGCCCTGAAAAAGAAGGATGTTAATAATGTAGGAGACATCAAAAGGAAAAAATCATGGAAACGTATTCCAGTTGCGGGAGCTCGCTTGCCGATTTTTGAATTTTGATTTTCCCGCTCTTCTATTCGTGTCGTGAATTTTTTTCTGTTTCTAGGATAAAATTTGCTCGAATTGCTCTTTAAAAAATTCATATGTAAAGTGATTCGTATCTTCGAGCGGAAAAGCAGTGGCAGTTCGCCGATCAGATTCCATGGGTCATACCAACAACCAGACACATACATTTACAATATTAATCGATCTCCTGATCGATTCAATTTAGTGTATCGATTTACAGGCCTGATCTCTGTCGGCAGCCTGTCGGCGGACGGTTGCTGGTGAAGCTTCACCTCCGCCTTGACCACCCAGATCAGGACCTCCTTCCTGCTGGCATGGGAAGCGTCCATCTTGGCAGGCTTCATCTCCACCAGAGGACTCTTTGAATCATGTCCTTCTAGAAGCAAGAGTTGCTCTTTTTCCTGGAATATGCCCTCCCGGCTGAGGTAAGGTCGGAGCGAGGAAGACATCTCGGACAGTTCGGGAAAGGGGGAGGGTCCAGGTTAGATCTTTCTCCGAGATTTCGCCAAAATCTGAAAGCGGTCCACCGGTATTGGAAGTATGCCTTCTCCGTCTCTGGCCTCCGTGCCCGAGGTCGTTTCTTTCCTGGGGCTGCTGCTCCTCGTCCAATGGGGGCCGCCGCGAGTCCGCTGCCAAAACGACACGGAGCCCATCGTCCTGGAGGGGAAGTGCCTGGTGGTGTGCGACTCCAACCCCTCCGCGGAGCCATCGGGCAACGCCCTCGGTATGTCCGTGAGGTCGGGGACGGGACGAGTGGCGTTTTCGGCCATCCGTAACACCAACCACGAGCCATCGGAGATGAGCAACCGCACCATGACCATCTACTTCGATCAGGTGGGGGCCAAGTGGACCGATGTTTCTCTTGTTAATCCATAACAGTCAGGTTTTCTTCTCTGACTCCTCGGCTGGTTCTCAGAAAGAGCCCTTGGTTGACAGAAGTCATCCCATTTTTAAACCGACAAAGGAGTTCGACGAACATGGGGTTCCGATCTTCTGGAAGCAAATGGATTTGCCCAATATGGAACATCCCAAATTAACAAGTTTCTGTCAACTTGTCCTGATTATATGCATACAATTGTTCCCAAGAACAATAATAATAATAATAATAATAATAACCTTTATTTATACTTGTAAGACCACTGAGGTCTCCCTCATTTTCAGGGTCGACAAGTTTACAAGCAAAGCAGAGCACAGCACAACAATAAAATGAGATCAAAATAAAAAACAGGAGATAAACTAAAAACAGGTGAAAATGAGATTAAATTAAAGACAGTACGGAAGCAGTAGATAAAACTCGAAACAAGTAAGAAATGAGATCAAATTAAAAAGTACAAGGGGGTGGACAGAACTAAAAACAAGTACAATTGGCAGTACAAATTAAAAAACAGTAGATAAACTAAAAACAGGTGCAAATGTGATTAAATTAAAGACAGTACGGTCTGGCAAGGCGGCTAGCAGGCTACCCTTGGAACCCAAGACCCTTTTGGGGGCCTCTTAGTTTCTGGGGTCAGCACTTGCCCGCCGCCTCATCCCTCCTTTCCCCTTTCCAGATCTTGGTAAACGTTGGTGGCCATTTTGACCCTGCACGGAGTATCTTTGTGGCGCCGCGAAAAGGGGTCTACAGTTTCAGCTTTCACGTGGTCAAAGTCTACAACAGGCAGACCATACAGGTAAGGGACGCTTTCTGAGGCGCAACTTTTGCCAGTAGAGCTAAATCAATATCTGAGCGTCAAGTTAATTATCTGAAGCCGTGGTGAAGGTGGGGTCGGACGCAGACAGCAGACGGTGTTGTCGGAGTACTCGTAAAACCCGTATCCTCCCCTCAGGTGAGCTTGGTTCTCAACGGCTGGCCGGTGATCTCGGCGTTTGCAGGCGACCAGGACGTAACCAGGGAGGCCGCTACCAACGCCGGTTTGGTGATGATGGAGCGCGGGGACAAGGCTTACCTCAAGCTGGAGAGGGGGAACCTGATGGGCGGCTGGAAGTTCTCCACGTTCTCCGGGTTCCTTGTGTTCCCCCTGTAGAGCCGGCTCAGGCCTACATTTTCTCGTCGGGTGAGGCGGCAAAGGACGGCTGCAGAACGGGTCCACTTTGCACCAGATTATCTTCAATGTACGTCCCGTGTCGTCTGTGCTCGTTTGTCATTTTCCTTTCATGCATGTTACCGTCGCCGATGTTCGTGGCAATAAAAGGGAATCGCTTGTGTCTTCCGTGGTCACCGGTCCTCGACAAAGTCTCACACGTTTCATATGCTAACCGCCTTCTCTATGGTTTCAGACGCTAAAATCCAAACGTCGTAAGGAACTGATTCCATCCAAGTGACCAAAATGATCAGCTCTTCCAGGAGTACACATGCTAATGCTAAGTGATTTTAGCTGTAGCCGTCACAATCACATGGCGCATTGATTTAGCCACCTTAGTGTTGTGTAGCAGAAGCAATTTCTATTTATCTATAAAATTGTTATCTGTACACCTCTGCAAAATATCGTATCCTTATGAACATTACAGAAAAGAAAAAAATGAAATACAGATTGACTTGCAAAAAAGAATAACTTTATTAATGTTGCTTTTTTTTTTTGTCCGTTGAAGTGCATCAATTTATCTGAAATTGAAAAAATGTTGAATTCCTAATTTAAATTATGAATATTTTTAGACCGATTGAACCATTTGTTACTGAAAAATAAAATGAAATAAAATTGATAAATAATATTAAAAAAAAAATTGATCAGCAACAGCAAGTCAGTAGCATAACATATAAAACAAAAATGAATAAAACCATTTATGCTGATTTTTTTTAATTTTTTTATCAGAATGGAAAGGTCAGGATTAATGGCTACAGGGTTTGAAGCACGATACTGTCTTTCCTGTAGCCAAGAGCTACAAACCCTTTCGTTTGTCTCACCATCTCCATCTCTTAACGCCTTTCTCATCTTTCCGTGTGAAATATTTTTCCATGGTGTCTCTTGAGGGTTTGTGGATTTGCAATTACACTTTATTCTAATACAGCAAAAATAAGCATGTTCCACCAGGGTCACATTATTTGAGTTGCCTCCTGCACCAATGAAAACTTTACCAAGCCAGGTCCAACTAGCAAAACAAAAGTTGGGATTACTATCATGAAGTTTTGAAGCAACTGAAAATCCTTCTCCCATATATCTAGTAAGCTAGTCTTAGTAGCCACCGGCTCGCTAGTTTTGATTCCAACACGCGGACATACATGTAATAAACATGAAATGGGTAAAAGGCCAAAGCGTACATCAATTCTCCTGGTTGTAGCCTGTGGATCTGTCAACTCACGCCTTTGGGATTTCGGATTTTGAACCCATCATTTGGCAACTTGGATCCGACCAATCGAGATGAACAAACGGTTCGGCGAATTTGCGAAGCTACATTTAGCTACTGTCGTCGGAGCGTCAGACGTCCCCTCAATGACTTCCCGGTTACTCCGACAAGGACTTGCCTGAATGCCCTTCGTTAATGATTCCACATCTGTAGCCTCCCAACCGCCGGCACGCCGTACACGCTCTCGATTAATCACCGGCTGTCGACAGATGGTTGTTCTGAAATAGCGTCCGTTCCCGCTGTGGATCCCACCGGGCAAATCCTGGGCAAGAACAGGTAAAAAAACATTTGACCCCCGAAAAAACTTTTTCCGCGCGCCAAGGATTTTTACCCCCCGAAAACAGCGCAAAGGCACGCGAAGGGTTCCGTCGGGCGCCCTTGCGCGGTCGCGCCGTCCACGGCGAAACGCCGCGTCGTCTCCGCGGAGGATCCGGTGGCAGATGGAGCATCAGCGGTCGGGAGAAAGGACCGCTGCCAAGAACCCGCTGGGCTGGCGCCGGCCCGTCACAGCCGATTACAGTCAACGCTCGGCCGCACAGCGGAGGCCTGTGTTAGCGCTTTGCTACGCTCGTGTCCGGAGTACCAAACTACGCAAAGGACTTGGCTGTCGGAGTGTGTCGCGGAGCTATAAAAGATCGAGCTTCGCCGATGGCCGGAAAATTAAAGCCTGCACGGTGAAGGTCCCCCGAGATGGTCCCAGGTTTTCGATTTCGATGGGTGGCCTTTTTCCTGTGGAGTCGCCGTGTTCTCCATGTGTCTGCATGAGCTTCTCCCAACAGTCCAAAAACATGCAAGAGCTTCATTGGACATCCAATCCAGTGTGTACAATTATTAGGCAAGTGATAATGTATCCATAATTTCCAACTCTAAGCTGTAAAAACCTGAATGTTCATTGGATTTAATGCATATGATGTGATAGGTGTGCATCATTATCAGGCAGTTTCAAAGAGATTTAACTGACTCTGAAAAGTCAAAAATTGTAAAAAGTGTTTCCGACGGATGCAGCTCTGCGATAATGATTTGTCTTTTATTCGTCCCTCATTCTCCGCAATCAAGCGGTCACGGATGAACCATGAGCAGTAGGCTACCGTCCACCAGCCCTCTCGCTCAACAACACTTCGACACAAGACAGTCGCTCTACCTGTTGCGCAACGCCGCTCCCAAATGGTTGGTTCTGTGATCACAGAGCTATCAAACGTTAGCTAAATAGTTAGCAAGACAAGTATCGAGAAGAAAAGATGCAAATTAACCGCCAAAGATTTGAGAAGAGTCAAACAAGAAGCTACCGGGAACCTACTATCCTCCAGAGTGTCAAGGAGTTGTTCGGTTCTCAGAAAACATGGCAGAGGAAAGAAAGGCTGAAACCCGACCAAATCTGAGCAAGACACGAAAGCTGAAACGTCAAGAATGGGCCAAGAAATATCCAAGACAGGTTTTTCAAAGGTTTTGTGGACTGATGAGATGAGAAGGACTCTTGACGAATCAATGTATGAGTCCGTGGTCGGATCGGTAGCGGACGCAGCAAGGTGGAGTTGGGGTACTGGTATGGGCAGGTATTATTAAACATGAGCTAGTTGGACCTTTTTGGATTGAAAATGGACTCAAAATCAACTCTAAGACCTACTGCCAATTTTCAGAAGACTCTTTCTTCAAGGAGCAGTAAAGGAAAAAGTCGGCATCTTTAAAGAAAACTTTGATTTTCATGCAAAACAACAACTCCAGCACATGGATCAAAGTAGTCCACTACTTGGCAGGCCATAAAAGGCCTTAAAGATGAAAAACTAATAACATGGCCCCGTTCTTAACCTGACTTAAACCCTATTGAGAACTTTTGAGCCTCTCGGTTCACCTCTCTGGGACATCTGACCGGATCAAGAAACCAACTGATCCCTTAAATCGAAGGCTTTTTATACAATAAAATATAAAGTGTCAAAGTTAAGGCTATCAAGGGTGGCTATATTGGTCACTGAGGGTTTTTTTTTTAAATTTCAGAAATGTTCATTTGTAAATTTTGTGTTTGTTTATTATTCTTACTTTACAAGGTGAAAATAAACAAGTGAGATGGGAAAATCTTTGATTTTCATTTAGTTGGATAATAATTCTGCACACTAATAGTTGCCTAATGATGGTGCACATGTAGATATTCTCTTAAGAAAGCCAAAACTTCACTTTTACTACTTAAATGTTCAGGTTTGAGGGTTTGTTAACATTTTGGCTCGACCAAGAGCACTGTAGTTGTACAATAACAAAATGAATCCTCAAAAATACAACTTGCCTAATAATTTCCGCATACAGTGGCCCTGTGGTGGCCATGTCAAAAGAAGTTACGATGGCGGTGTCCTGGAGGCCTCTTTAGAAAGTTATTGGTCCGAGTGGTTTTTGGATGTTTATTTTGAGGCCCCATAGGGTACAAGTCATGCAGAGCACAGGGTCGTCTGCAGGAGAGCACTAAGAACATCCAGGAGGGCTGGGTTTTTCTGTCTAGAGAGGAGGCATCATCTTGAAGGACGCAGTCTGGAGTTTACCGTCAAAGTGAAAGTACATGACGTCGCATTGAAGTCGCAAGGTGCAAGAGGAGTTGCCTTTCTTGGAGGACACACTCCATCAGTAGGGAGATGCGACTGTTTGGTCTTTCGTAGGAGACTGAGAAGGACAAACAGTTGATCAAGCAAGAACGCCTTCGAAGCCGAGCACATGCGATTGTTTGGACTTGTTGGACTCCCTCCCCGTGGAGACATAAGATAAACTTTACTGATACCCAAAGGGGGGAAAAAATACAAATACACATGCAGAACTAAATGGTGGCTAGTCAGCGCTGTGTGCCGTCCAGACTGTTGTCGGACTGCAGGGGCGCTCAATATATCGATCGCGATCTACCGGTAGATCACATGATGCTCAAAAAAATAGATCCATCCCGTCACTTGATTGATATACAGGGCGGTCGGCACGAAGTTCAGCAAAAAGTTAACTCCAATTTTTAGCCTTCGTTTTTTTCATTCGGAGTCTTTTCAACTCCGACACCGAAAAAGACGACTTTGACGGTTTTAGTGCGCAGGAGGAAGCTAGCGATCGGCTAGCCGGTGCGGCTTATATTGAGGTGCGCCCAATAAGTTCAGAAATTAGGGTACAGATTTATTTTGTATTGTGCAATAGTAGCTTATGAGGTTATACAAGTTACATCAACATATAAAGAATGTTTTGCATTTTTGTTGTGGGTAAGTAGCTCTCAGGCTGAAGAAGTGCGAGCACCCCTGTTGTGCAGCCTGATGGCCGTGAGCATCTGAAGCTCTGTTCTGCACCGCGGTAAGATGAACCATCGGCTGAACGGGTTGCTCGTCCTGCAAGGGCTGAGAAGGATCGTTCGTCCTTCACCCTCCCCAACGTCGTCGAGCGAGCTTTCCTCACTATCTTATTGACCATGTTGACTGAAGAAGAGTGCGCTGGCTAGCATAGCCTGGTAGAAGGTCTTGAGGACCTCAGTCTCCTTAGGAAAAACATCCTGCTCTGACCCTTCATGTGGAATGCGTCAACAAAACGAGTAAATATGAAAACTAAAACACAAAATATTTCCACAACAGCGGTCAACAGCTAACGGCGCGGGACGGGAAGTAGGTGTCACCGTATTGGTCCAACAGGCGCAGATGTCACATAGGGGTGATGACAGGACTGGATGTTTTCAATTGGAGTGTGTGTGTGTGTGTGTGTTGTCAAAGGAGGCGGTGCTATGACATATAACAGCAGACCGTGATGTCACAAAGGGGCGCGACTTCCATCACGCTCTTTGATGGCGGCATAAAAGGCTTGAGCGCCGCACGTTTTCACCACATCCCAGAAAATGTTCTACCAGGAGGCGCAGCTCAGAGAGGTTTACGGTGAGATCTTCCTCCACCCTTGATGATCACGTGACGATAACAAATAAGGATGAGTTACCGATAGCTAACTGCGGATGTTTAAAAATAAAAAAATCAATGTTACTTTTATTTCATTTCTTCGGAAGAAACCTTCTTGAGAGACGCCACTAAGGCCAGGGATTGGCTGCAGAACAACACGCAGCTGATCGAGGGGGACTTTGCGCCGCCGCTGATGCTGGAGTACTCGGTGGAAGCGCAGAGAGACATCATCCAGGACATCGTCGCCCACAGGCTCAGCGGCGCCGAGCCGGACGAGAGCCACCTGGATACCTTCTTGTTCGCCTTCAAACGGAAGAAAGACATGGAGACGTTCATGAGGGAGCTGAAGGACGTCCAGCAGCTGAGAGTTTGCGCCATAGGTGAGGAACCGCGCTGCCCTCGCGCAAAGACGAGGAACGACGACTAGATTAGCATCTGCGCGTTTGCTCGTTCCAGCCGCCGAGGATAACTCCTCACCGCCGACCTCCCCCGGGACGCCTGTGGGGACCGTGGACATGGAGCTGCTGGAGGACCAAATGCTTCTGCAGGAGTTGTGAAGGGGTGGATTGAAGGTACGGCAGCAGAACATCACTCTGAGCTTGCCTTTTCTTACATTTCTTACATGTAGGTACTTTCCAAGATCAAGGAGAGGCCTCCAGGGTTGGCTCTTTGAGATGGTAATCGAAGAATCAACCCTTGTTTTTTGTTTTCAGATGCCATTGGAGGTCACGCAAGGAAGAGGCAAGAGGAGCCAGCGACCCATGGTGCATCACCGATGTTTGATAGTCCAGAAGATCTTACTTTTTCTTTCCAGGGATCGAGGAACCTGCCGATCATCTATTGACAAAGATGAGAAATGACACAGAAATAAAATCTGAGTAGAGTCCACAGGCAGATGAAAAGCTGCACTGAACTTTGTATCACAGTTGGTCAATAAATTAAAAAGATGTCAACTTCCAGAAGGCTTTGTATTGCAGATCAGGGCACCTCGAGGCGATGCGTTCGCATCAACGTTCTCCACTCGCTCTTACCTTGTACTTTGGGGTTTGTTTTTCACAGAAAAGAGTGCAGTTTCACGTTGAGTGCGGTTGTTCTTCGCAGGGATCTCGCCGTGAACTCTAAGCACGCTCATCCTCCCGGTTGACGAGTAACAGCTGAGCCTGACGACCTCTCAAATCCAGGTGCCGTGCGGGGGGCGGAGAATCAAGAGTCACATGACTCCTGTGGGCGGATTGTAGCTCTGCCATATTTGCTGCCAAAACCATGACCATATTGATTGGGAAATACTAGTCCTGCATGAGGAGGTCTGGATGGGGCAGAGATGTATGCTGGAGGGGTGCAGGACATGTATGACAGCTGTGAGACAATGGCGAGGAGTGACCGAGGAGTTCAAAGTGGAGGGTGGGAGTGCGCCGGGGATCAACAAGGGACCTCTTCTAGTTTGGGTCGGTGACAGAAAGGTATCTCCATGGACCGTGATGTTGACAGATGACACTGTGATCCGTAGTAGGAGCAGGTAGCAGGGGGAAGGACAGCTCAAGAGGTGGAGTTAAGCTCTGGAGAGGGGAGGACTGAGGGTTAGTCACAGCTAGACACAGAATGAGCGGAAAGGTGTAGACTAGCCATGTTTAGAGGTCGGAGGCAGAGGTGAAGGCAGCAGAGATGAAGATGTGGAGGTTCTCTTTGGGAGTGATTGAGAGTATCAGGAATGAGTTCATCAGAAGAACAGCACGTGTTAGATGTTCTGCAGATAAAGTTGGACTGAGATGGTTTGGACTTGGACGGAGGAGGGATGGTGAGGATCTGGGTAGAAGGACACTGAGGATGGAGCTGCCGGGCAGGAAGTCTGGAGGAAGACCAGAGAGGTTGATGGATTGTGTGGAAGAGGACAGGAAGTTAGTTGGTGTGATAGAAGAGGGCTAGACGGAGGCAGCTGATTGGCTGTGGCGACCCATGAAATGGGTCCAAAGGCCAAAGAAAGAGGAAGAAAAAGAGCATGTAACAAGTTACTTCCTGCCATTCTCAGGTCGGGGCTGAATCGGACAATCCCGCAAACGTAGCTCAACGGGACTGCGGGGCAGAGAAACGCCTGGTAGACAAATTTGGGAGTCAAAGTTTGTATTTATTTCAGTCCTTCCTGTGAGATTCCAACCCGGCTCCTTTGCCGAGAACTTCTGGATTCCACCATAACTGTGTGGAGTCTCCGTCCACTTGCACGGTCCTTTTTGTCCAAACGTGGCCTTGCGGCGGCCGTGAGCTCATCCAGGGAACGTTGACCAGGGTTCACTATAAAATACGTCGCAAGTATTTCCTCCGACGACAAGTACAACAAGGATTAAATATACTTTTTACAGAAAATGTGGCAATTTGAATCAAAATCCATGTCGGAGCTCAGCGGCGCTCTCCCATGCGCCCCCCCCTGCTCGAGGGCGGCGGTGTATGGTTGAAGGCGGGCGGCGCCGTCGGGTGTCGCCGCCTGTTCTGGATGTTCATTTTGTTGTGGAGGCCCAGCTGGAAGTAGGATACGTTGCTGAGGGTGATGTTTATCGGCTGCTGCGGCAACAGCGGACCGGCGAAGTTGCTGGGGCTGGATTGCTGACGCTGGGGAGGCAATTTTTCCTAAAACAAAGCAAGATAAGAAATACGACTTTTCACCGATTAACATCTATGCCGAAGCTCTACTGTCATTGTTCACCGAATCGATCCGCCACCACCTCGAAGGTGTCAGATGCATAACAACATCGTCCCGCTAACGTTAGCATAACCTATGTAACCTATAATACATCGAATCCAATGGGATCCAAATGGTTCCAATGGGAACCATTTGTGGGTTTGGGTTGTGAATTTATCATGGCTTCGGAGCAGGAAACTTTTCGGGCACAAGAGGGCACACAATTTTCTCCGAAAAGATTGGTCTTTGCAAACGTGAAGGATATAGAAAAAGAAAAAACGCGCACATCCCATTTATGGACGGGTGCCGGATCAAAAAAGTCGACTCAATAGAGGTTTGAAAAAAATCAGCGCACCGAAAATGCTCCAACAAATAAAATCAAATAAATTTAATACGATACAATTACATTAAATTAAAATGAAAGAATAAATTAAAGATTTAATTAATTTTTTTTTTTTTTTTTTTTTTTAAGAATAAGGTATTTTAAAACTCCCTTGATAATAGCTTCTTATGATAATAACTGTTCTCCCCTGTGTTGGAGGGGAGACTTTTCCCACATTTTTTGGGACTGCCCTAAACTGATGAAATTCTGGGAAGAGGTAAAAAAACAAATAAGAGAGATTTTAAAATTAAACACACCAATATTTGGAGAGTTGAAGATATTATCTCTATTTGACTGAGTTAGATGTTTTTTTTTTGTTTGTTTTTGTGTTTTTTTTTTTTGTTTTTTTTTTTAATTTTATTTTTCGCTTGCTCGTGAGGAAATAAGTGACCTATAAAGAATATTGTATAATGTGTATCTTGTATGAGGTTTTGTAAGAATGTGTGTGACTCTGTTAAGGAACCTGTTCTCATGAACGTTCAAAAAAAAATAAAAAATTTTTTTTTACAAATAATACAGAAAACTTGTACAATATGTGGAATAAATTATTATTATTAAAATTATTATTATTATCATTATTATTTTTGGAGCACTTTTGGAGTGCATTATTTTCTCAAACCTCTTTGCAAACGTGAAACCCGGTTATATAAATTTGGATTTCTGTATTTTCCTGCATCTGGGAAATATTTTTCCAGTTAAAAGTAACATCATCGGGGACAAATCCTACCTGGTACGAAACAAACTGGGCGCCTCCGTTGGGCAAATGAGGGGTACAAGTCGCTCCGGCCTGAGCTGGGCGGAGGTGGGACTGCTGGAACGGGTGGACGGAGGAGGTCTCCGCTTTGCGGCGAGGTGACCTCTCTCTCCTGGCGGGAACGTTTCCGGGCCGCGGCTCTGAGACGAGAAGCCGTCGGCGTGAACACGTGAAACCCCAACCCTTCCCGAGCAGCTCCGCGCTTTTTCTTGTTTTACCTCTAAACGGCAAGGATGTCCTGTGGTTCTGCGTCACGCTGACGGCCTCTTCCTGCAACAGAGGGAAGCAGCGGACGCTTCATTTAATAGAATAAACAAAAATAAACAATGTAATTAATAGATTTAAATTTCTGTGCTATATGTAACATAAATGTTTTTTTTTTATTTTTGGAGCACTTTTGATGTGCAGAATTTTTTCTTTAAAAATTTTTGTGATTTGATTTTTGAAATTTATCTTTTGTCACAGCGGCGTAACAGTTTTAGTGTCAATAAATATGAATAGAATTAAGAATAGTGAGGCAATTAGATGATTTAAATAGACAGCGGAGAGAACGACAATAACAACATCAAGAATATGAATCGAAAACAGAATGAAAAGAAAATACAAAAAAAAACAAAAAAAAATTGGAATGGTGAAAATAAACAAAATGACAATATAATTAATAGATTTAAATTTCTGTGCTATATGTAACATAACTGTTTTTTTTATTTTCAGAGCACTTTTGATGTGCAGATTTTTCTCTTTTTTTTTAATAATTCAGTGCTCACAATTTAGGTTTTGTCACAGCTGAACAGTTATAGTGACAATAAATATGAATAAAAATAAAAATAGTGAGAAAATTAAAAGATGATTTAAATAGACAGCGGAGAGAACAACAATAACGATGTCAAAGATATAAATTAAAAACAGAATGAAAAGAAAATACAAAAAAAAAAAAATGGGTAGGGTGAAAATAAACTAAATGACAATAATTGATAGATTTAAATTTCTGTGCTATATGTAACATAAATGTTTTTTTTTTTATTTTTGGAGCACTTTTGATGTGCAGATTTTTTTCTCTAAAAATTTTTGTGATTTGATTTTTGAAATTTATCTTTTGTCACAGCGGCGTAACAGTTATAGTGTCAATAAATATGAATAGAATTAAGAAAAGTGAGGCAATTAGATGATTTAAATAGACAGCGGAGAGAACGACAATAACAACATCAAGAATATGAATCGAAAACAGAATGAAAAGAAAATACAAAAAAAAACAAAAAAAAATTGGAATGGTGAAAATAAACAAAATGACAATATAATTAATAGATTTAAATTTCTGTGCTATATGTAACATAACTGTTTTTTTATTTTTGGAGCACTTTTGATGTGCAGATTTTTCTCTTTTTTTTTTTTATAATTCAGTTCTCACAATTTAGGTTTTGTCACAGCTGAACAGTTATAGTGTCAATAAATATGAATATAAATAAAAATAGTGAGGCGATTAGATGATTTAAATAGACAGCGGAGAGAACGACAATAACAACGTCAAAGATATGAATTGAAAACAGAATGAAAAGAAAATACAAAAAAAAAAATGGATAGGGTGAAAATAAACAAAATGACAATATAATTAATAGATTTAAATTTCTGTGCGATATGTAACAACTGTTTTTTTATTTTTGGAGCACTTTTGATGTGCAGATTTTTTCTGTAAAAATTTTTGTGATTTGATTCTTGCAATTTATCATTTGTCCCAGCAGTGTAACAGTTATAGTGTCACAAAATATGAATAGAAATAGAAATCGTGAGACAATTAGAAAATGATTTAAATAGACAGCGGAGAGAACGACAATAACAACGTCAAGGATGGACAACAGAATGAAAAGAAAATACAAAAAAACAGCATGAGAGAAAACAGACAATCAAAATGACAACAAGGATAGGAACATGAACAAAGTGAAAATAATTAATAGATTTAAATTTCTGTATTATATGTTACATAAAATTTTGGTTTTGGAGCACTTTTGATGTGCAGATTTTTCTCAAAAAAAAAATTATGATTCGGTTCTCACAATTTATATTTTGTCATAGCTGAACAGTTATAGTGTCAATAAATATGAATAGAAATATAAATAGTGAGAAAATTAGAAGATGATTAAAATAGACAGTAGAGAGAACAACAATAACAACGTCAAGGATATGAATTAAAACAGAATGAAAAGAAAATACAAAAAAAGAAAACAGCAAGGGTGAAAATAGACAACCAAAACAACAACAACAAGGATAGGAACATAAACAAAGTGAAAATAATTTATAGATTTAAATGTCTGCATTATATGTAACATAAATGTTTTTTTATTTTTGAAGCACTTTTGATGTGCAGATTCTTTTCTTTATATTTGTAATCCAGTTCTTGCAATTTATTTTATTTTCTATTTTATTTTTTTTTGCAGTATTAAACATTTTTTAATGTGAAATAGACATGTTCTAGCCTATGAAAAAAAAAAACAGTAGAAAAATTGTCAAATTAAACTTAAATTAATTTTATGAAATAAATTAAATTAAGCGTCTACCCAAAAGTGTGCAAGCGTCGCAGGAGGATGCCGACTATTTCTTTCCATAAATGATTTCTATTTACTTTACATATAATCTGATTTTTAATTTACTCACTTACTGTACATTTTGCATTGTATTTCAAAGTTTATTGCGCATTACAATTCTCCAAAAGTGTTTATTGTCCTGTATAAGAGCGCAGGAAGCGGAATACAGTGGCGGGAGGTTCGTAAAGGGACACGTGATATCTGAAAATACCATCAAAATCATCACGTCTCTACTTTCGCGGGGTCTTGGAACGTAACTCCCGCGGAAATTAAGAATCCACTGTATATCTAAACGCCGAGTCTCTCGGGCCGTCTCTTACAAAACGAGGAAAAACATTAAGAAATAACTTGATGATGCAAATGAAACAACTTTGCACAATACCTCGGGGCTTTCACAGTTCTCAAAAAAGGGATTCCCCCGTGCCGCCGCTAGTGTCGCGATTGTGCTCACCTGAATCGGCACCGGTCCCGTCACCACGTGGTCCAAATGGTCTGAAATCAAATGACCCGTATTATTCGGAGAAGGACACGTATTATCACTTTTTAACGCTCTTCTGGCCAACACTTTGTCACCTCGCTGAGAGACAATGCCAAGTTAGCTTAGCTTCATGGAACCCCCACACAGATTTAGTCAATATCATCTATAGATGTATCAAGAAGTCAACTGTAAAGTCTTTCGGCTAAGCTAAGTGCTCATGTTTAGCTTAATTCAAAGGAGTGATCGAATTTAAAACTGTAAAAACAGACCAATGTGGGGAGAGGTAATGGACCACCCGTTCCGCCCCTCATGTGTATGTTCCTCATTTTGGTCCTGGAAAAGAGGAAGGAAATAAAAAGAGTCAGGTCAGCCAATTAGCGCCGCGATTGGAGAAGTTGCCTTTCCCTCGTTTCACACAAAAAAATAATAAAACTCTTTGTTACCAGTTTTTTCAGCACTTGACAAACAGCATCTTTAACCACATATTTATGCATCTTATACAAGTCTTCTGTCTCCGTGGTACATTCTGAAAAAAATAAAATAATTCAAATAAAGTCAGACAACACAGTCACAGAGGTGTGAACCGAGTAGTTGTTCGCGAAAGGCAACGCATCTCGGTTCATGAGGCGAGGGAATCTTCTCACCATAAGAGCAGGGCCTGTCTAGGGGTTTTGGCGCCCAACATTTCTCCATGAGCTCTCTGTAGCGCGCCAGCCCAGTCTGTCCATCATCCTGGTTCTGGAGATCAGCCAGCGAGGGTCTGTCCCCCTGTGGGATGCGAAGCCGCACCAGGCTTGACCTCGCACCTGCGAACGATGTCAGAGTGGCAAAGAGGTATGTTGGAGTGGTGCAAGACATGTATGACAGCTGTCAGGCAGCGGCATGGTGCCATTGAATGCTTTTGCTGATTTCAGCGAGGTATGTTGGTGTGGTGCAAGACATGTATGACAGCTGTAAGGCAGCGGCATGGTGCCATTGAATGCTTTTGATGATGTCGGAGTGGCAGAAAGGTATGTTGGTGTGGTGCAAGACATGTATAACAGCTGTAAGGCAGCGGCATGGTGATGTTGAATGCTTTTGCTGATGTCGGAGTGGCAACGAGGTATGTTGGAGTGGTGCAAGACATGTATGGCAGCTATTAAGCAGTGTCGAGGTGTGACCGAGGAGATGGTGGAGGGTGGGAGTGCATCAGGGATTAGCTCTGAGCCCCTTCTTGTTTACCAACAGTGATAGATAGGCTGCCACATGAGACTGGGGCAATGATGTTTGCAGATGACACTGTGATATGTAGTGAGAGCAAGGATTGGGTGAAGTTATGCCTTGGGAAGGAGCGAAGGAATGAAGCTTAGCAACAGCAAGACATGTGAGTGAACGAGAAGGGACTAAAAGGACCGAGGTTTAGGGCCGATACTAGCTCCGACAAACCAGCACTAACCTATAATGACTGGGTATTCCTTGGGTAATTTTTACCCAACGTCGACCTATAAGGATGTGGACTGCGCATATATTGTTACACTGGTGTACCACAGGGCAAGACCAGGGCTGTCAATCACGAGACATACAACCATCCACTCTCCTCACACGTCTAACCTTTGGCACCTCGGAGGAAACCCAGAAAAGTTGAACATGGGGAGAATACGGAGACTCCACGCAGAAAGACCCGCTGAAAGGAAGATTGTCACTGGCCCCTGCCGATGTTGAGTTGTGTTCAATGTCAGCCGTGAAAATCGAGGATGAAAAGAAAGACAGAGGAGGAAGAAATAAAGGTTGGGAAACCCCTTTGGGTTTCGAAAACTTACTTAGGGCTACTTACCTCTATAGGGTTGCTCCCCAGTGATGAT